>NC_092499.1:36339807-36648076 GCF_047511675.1 Marmota flaviventris | reverse complement strand
ACCTAAGACAGGAGGCTGACGCCTAGAGGTCAGTTCATCCGATGACGGGTAAGGACCATATGTTGAATTGGACTGCCTAACAGGCACGGTCCCTAAGCCACATGCTTGTTGTTTAAACAGAGAGGGGGAGATGTTGAGAGCCACAGCCGAAGGGGCCCCAGCAAACTTCCAGCTGCCAGCAATCCAGCTGCCGGCTGATGATTGGCTCACAGCGGCCCCAGCAACATCTAGCTGATTGGCTCCTTGGCCCCAGCAACATCTAGCTGATTGGCTCCTCTGCGGTGATGCTCATTGGACTGTTTCCCTGCCCTTTCAGACCACGGAGCTGCTCATTGGGGGACTTTTTGGCTCTGCCCACGTGACCCAGCCAATCGGCCTCAAGAGCAGGAGGATTGTGGGAGGTGGGGAGAAGCTTGTGGGGGGGAGAGACAGGCTTGTGGAAAGCCGGTGGTGGCAGTTGAGGCTCTGAGGGGTTTTTCCTGAGATGCTGTTTGTTTGGCGTGTTTGGTTCTAAAAATAAAGTTAGTTTCTTTTGACAAGTGGCTCCTGATTGTGCCCAGCCAGACTGCGGCAGTGACCCTGTCTCAAAATAAAATTTTTAAAAGGGCTGGAGGTGTAGCTCAGTGTAAGAGCATTTGCCTAGTGTGTCCAAGGTCCTGGGTTTCAATCCCTAGTACTGTTAAAAATAAAAGTATCTCTAAAATTTTGAGGGACTGGATTGTAGCTCAGTGGCAGGGTGAAGGTTTAGCATGCACAAGGCCATGGGTTCAATTCCCAGCAAGGGGGTGCCAGCAGACAGGGAGCAAATATATAAAATTTCAAGAGTTATTTTGTGCTGTGGCAGCACATACCTGTCATCCAAGTAACTGGGGAGGGGAGACAGTAGGGTCAAAAGTTTAAGGACAACCTGGGCAACCTGAGGAGACTCTGTTCAAAATAAAAAATAAAAAGGGCTGTGGATGTAGCTCAGTTGTGGAGCACCCCTGAGTTCAATCAACAGTACTGAAAAAGAATTCCTTTGTGACCCAGTAGAAGGAAATGTTTATATCCCATGTATATTTGGGAATAAAGCATATTCTCTCTCTATTTTTTTAATATTTATTTTTAGTTGTAGTTGGACACAATATGTTTTATTTATTTATTTTTACGTAGTGCTGAGGATCGAACTCAGGGCTTTGCACATGCTAGGCAAGCGCTCTACCGCTGAACCACAAACCCAGCCCTCTCTCTCTATTTTTTAATGCAGGGGTTTTTTGAGATCTATTAAGTCAAACTTGCTAATTTTGTTGTTCAATTATTTCCTGTCTACTTTTTTTTTTTTTTTTTGCTGCTTAATTTATCAGCTTCTAACAGAATGCATTAAAATACTTCCTGTTGATTGCATATTTATCAAATTTGTATTTGATCTGTCAGATTTTGCTTCATATATTTCCACTCTTATTTTAAATGCACGGAAATTCAAGGTTTTGTCTTCCTGATAGTTCTCTTTATTATTTAATGTTGGCCTTTATAATATTGATGCTTATTGCCTCAAAATTCTTTTCTTCCCACCTCTATCACTGAGCTACATCCTATGCCCTTTTAAAATTTTATTTTGAGACAGGGTTTTGCTAAATTTCCCAGTATGACCTTGGATCTTGGATCTTCTTGCCTCAGTTTCCCAAGTAGCTGGGATTACAGGTTTGCACCGTTGGCTTTTTTTCTATCCTTTATTGAGCTAGACACTCAGAGTGCTGTGTCAGCCCAGACACCTTCCTCTGTTCCAGAAAATTTTCTTGAATTATTTACATTTTTTAAAAAAGATCTTTTAATCTTCCTTATTTTCTCTGTTCTTTTTTTTTGGGGGGGGGGGCGGGGCGGAGGGGTAGGCACTAGGCATTAGGGATGGAACCCAGGGGCTCTTTACTACCAAGCTACATCTCCAGACCTTTTTATTTTTTATTTTGAGGCAAGGTCTCACTAACTTGCTGAGGTTGGCTTCTAATTTGCAATCCTCCTGCATCAGCCTCCCAAATCGCTGGGATGACAGGTGTGCACCACCATGCCTGGCTCTCTTTTTTTTAAACTCCTACTAACCAGCTGTTGGGAACTCCTGAATTAATGCTCTAGTTTTCTTGTGCTTTGTCTCTCCACTGTTTTGAAGCTGTCTTTTACAGATTTCTCAACTTTATTTTCTAACATTTATCCTGAATATTTTAACTTCTGTTATATTTTAATTTCTAAGAACTTTCTATCCTTTTCTGAATGTTTCTATTTTTGTTGTGTGGAAGCGACATCTTCTCTTACCTCTTGAAATTTGGGGACGTTTTCTTCTGCTCCGTGCATCACCTACTTGTCATTGACTTTGCTTTTATACTGAGTCCTTCCTCAAAAATTTGGTGATCCTATGGGGCTGAGGCTGTAACTCAGTGGTAGAGTGCTTGCCTCGCATGTGTGAGGCACTGGGTTCAATCCTCAGCACCACATAAGAATAAATAAAGATACTGTGTGTTCATCTATAACTAAATAAATATTTTTTAAAAACCTGGTGATCCTTTATTGGGCCATCCAGGTAATTAAGCTTTACTTGTATTAAAGGAGGAAAAAGAAAGATCCCAAGGGATTGTATCTAAGGTCCTTGAAGGAGATGGCTTTTGTTCACCATTATATCCCCAGTGTCTAGCACAGTAACCAGTTAATCACTACTGCCTGAATATGCTAATAAAATTTATTCAGCATCTTTAGGTACATGGAATCCAACTTTTACTAGAATTTCTTCCTCACTAGGCATGGTGGTGCATGCCTGTAATCCCAAGAGGCTTGGGAGGCTGAGGCAGGAGGGTTGCAAATTCAAAGCCAGCCTTAGCAACTTAACGAGCCCCAAGCAACTTAGTGAGATCCCGTCTCAAAAGAAAAAAAAAGGACTGGAGATGTGGCTCAGTGGTAAAGACCCCTGGGTTCAATCCCCAGTACCAAAAAACAAAAACAAAAATCCAACAACTAGAATTTCTTTCTCTATTACTCTGATAATTTGAGTAGTGTTGAAAATCTCCTAAAACATAACATAATCTACATCAGTGATATCCAAACTATAGCCTGCCGAAAGTTTTAAGTAACTAGATCCATAAATTTTCACCTAATCAGACTTGTGTTTTCTTCCTAACTTTGCTACATATTTCTGATATAGGAAATAGCAGTTAATTATCATGATTTGGTAAGGAAGAGGTAAAATAAAATAAAGGTATGTTTTTTTTAATATTTATTTATTTATTTTTTTAGGTGTAGATGGACACAACACAATGCCTTTATTTTTATGTGGTGCTAAAGATAGAACCCGGGCTCTTCCTCTGAGCCACAATCCCAGCCCCAAGGTATGTTTTTAAAAACTGGTTTGATGTCAATTAAAGGTTATAGTATCACTGAATTAGCTATGAAAGTTTTGACATTCCCATAATTAGTATATTCTTAGATGCATAGCTTAGAAGGACAAACCCTAAAATCCTCAGAAAACTGAAATTTATATAACCAGTAATTGTCAATAAATGATACAAAACTTATATTGAAAATATATCTCTACGTTCTCCACTGAATTAATTTGCAATGAATTTTTTTTTTTCTTTTTGCAGTAGTTAGGATCAAATCCAGGGCCTCAGGTGTGCTTGGCAAGCACTCTATCACTGAGCTACACCTTCAGCCCTTACAACGAATATTGATTAAATATGTATTGAGTGTTTATATATGCTAAGCACTGCTATAGGCACTATAAAAATGATGGTGAAGAAACATGAAAAAATTATTTGTTATTATGGGAAAATTTAAACATATACAAAACTAAAGATATAATAAACTTCTATTACCACCCAGCTTGAATGGTATGAACTACCAACCTTCTTTCATTGATAATCTACCCTTTCCTCCCTCCCTTTATATTATTTTTATTGTTGTTATTATCATCATTGTTGTTGTTATTTTTCAATACTGTGAGTTGAACCCAGAACTGAGCTATATCCAAGCCTTGTTTGTTTATTTTTTTATTTTGAGACAGGATCTCACTAAGTTTCCCAGACTGGCCTCAAACTTGCAATCTTCCTACCTCAGCCTCCCAAGCAGCTGAAATTACAGGCGTGCATCACAGTGCCTGACCCCTTATTTTATTTTGAAGCAAATCCAAGATGTCAGATTATTTCATCCATAAACATACTGGATCTGGTCCTGGTGACTTGTGTCTATAATCCCCACTACTTGAGGTTGATGCTGGAGTATTACAAATTCCAGATCAGCCTGGGCAACTAAATAAAATAAAGCTGGACACAGTGGCGCATGCCTATAATCCCAGTGGCTTGGGAAGCTGAGGTAGGAGGATAGCAAGTTCAAAGCCAGCCTCAGCAATGGCAAGACACTAAGCAACTCAATGATATCTTGTCTCTAAATAAAATACAAAAAAAGGGCTGGGGATTTGGCTTAGTGGTTGAATGCCTCTGGATTCAATCCCTAGTAACAAAAATAAATAAATTAAATTAAAAGGATTGATCACCAGCTAGTGAGGAAGATAGGGAAGAGGAGAGGTCCAGAAGAGAAAAAGGAGACTGTGAGAAGCCTTCGAGGAGGTTAGTGAAATTGAGAAAAGCTGGGAGCTCTGGAGCTATCAAATGGCCACATGCTGCTGTGAAATCAGTAAAATGAAGACTGAGAAGTGATCTCCAGATTGGACCATATGGTGGCTGTTGGTGGTCTTTTCAAGAACGGCTTCTGCCAGGTAATGGGGACAAAAGCTTTGGTGCAGTGGGCCCAAGCATGAACGGAGGTTAAGGAAGAGGAAACAGAGGAGCAAAAAAAGTTGGGTGGTAGCTGGAAAGGAACAAGGAGTAAAGGGAAGTCCTGATTGTTTTGTTTCATTTTTTTTTTTAATAATGATGAAATAGGAAAGAATTTAATCAATCTAGCTACATTGAGAAGACAAGAGAGAACAGGAGTCTGTAGTCATGTCTTTGGGGGTGCTGACATGAGCTTTAAGTTTATTTTATTTTTTTAATGTTTATTTTAATTTTGTATGCTTTTTTTAAGAGAGAGAGAGAGAGAAAGAGAGAGAGAGAATTTTAATATTTATTTATTTTTAGTTTTTGACGGACACAACATCTTTATTTGTATGTGGTGCTGAGGATCGAACCCAGACCGCACGCATGCCAGGCGAGCACGCTACCGCTTGAGCCACATCCCCAGCCCCTTGTTTCATTTTTTAGTAGGAGGGATTACAGCATGTTTCTATGCTGATAGGAACAATCCAGTGAAGAGTGAAAAATAGATGATGCAGCAAAGAGGAACAATTCTAGGACCAAAGACCCTGAGCAAGGAGATAGGGTAGGGAAGGTGGAGCACATGCAGGGAGATACATAAAAGCACAGATGACATTTATTTCAGTGGAGAGAGCAGAGTACATGGGCAGTCACGGGCAGATTAAGAGATTTAGAGGACAGTGGATGTAGAAGTTCTCTTCTGTCTGTTCCTATATTTTCCATGAAATAATAACCAAGGATGTCAACTGAAAGTGTTAGCCACTAAGCAAGCCAGGCAACTTTAGGGGCAAACTCCTATGCTTCTGGGAGTAGGGGGAGCAGCAGTCCCCTTATAAGAAAATTGTTCTTTCTTTTTGTTTCAGCTAACTCTTGGAAAGACTTAGGAGGAACCAGCCAAGGTCATCAAGTCAACTTGACACATTCTTTTAGACAACCTAGAGTAGACTTGGCTCATTCAAATACTGAACTGAGCCTACCCAGAAGCATTTTTCTGTCATCTTTTTTTTTCCCCCATCACAAGTATTGAACTCTAGGGTGCTCTACCCCTTAGTTATGTCCCCAATCCTTTTTGTTTTTTATTCTGAGATGTGGTCTTACTAAGTTGCCAAGACTTGCCTCCAACTTGGATTCCTCCTGTCTTAGCTTCATAAGTAGCTTAGATTATAGGCACAAGCCATGGTGCCAGCTATTTTCTCTTTTTAAACACATGGTGGATGACCTTGAACTGAGCATGCTAAGAAATGTGCCAGTGCCTGCTAGGGTTTTCCTATATGGACATGTTCAGGCTCCCCAGTAAAATCCCCAGGACTTCTTTGTTCAGCGGGAACATTCTTTGCAAATAACCCCAGTGCTCTCCTTACTTCCTGCAAATAATAAAAGTTTCTCCACTCTTTTATCTCCTGGTAGTGCTTTTGGTTTTGCACTAAACAAGATGCCAAACCATTGCATTTAGTTATGGAAGTAAAGATTTGGGAGAAGAGTAGTGTTGGTTTAAAAAGAGGAGAAGCTTGGGTTGGGCTGGGGCTCAACGATAGCACGCTCGCCTGGCACGTGTAGGGCGCTGGGTTCGATACTCAGCACCACATAAAAATAAAAAATAAAGGTATTGTGTCCAACTACAACTATTTAAATAAATAAAGTATTTATAAATAAATAAATAGAGGAGAAGGTAAATGTAAGTGTGAATTAGCTACCACAATGTTGAGGGCCTGCTTGAAATCTTGCTCATGTGGGGTAGTGGTACATGTAATCCCAGCTGCTCAAGAGGTTAAGGGAGGAGAATTGCAAATTTGAGGCCAGTCTGGGCAATTTAGTGAGATCTTGTCTCAAAATTAAAACTAAAAATGGCTGGGGATTTAGTTCAGTCATGAAGTACTCCTTAGGTTCAATCCTCAGTGCCAAAAAAATTAATTAATTTAATAAAAAAATAAATATTCAAAGAGAGAGAGAGGGAGGGAGGGAGAAAGAAAGGAACAGAGATCTGTACTCCACATGAAATAGTGGTCAAAGTTAAAACCTTGACTGTATTTTCTCCTTTTTCTATAATCCAGCCTCCCTGTCCAGACTCTGAGGTCTACATGTTACTACCATTACCTGGCACATTAACCAGTCTGTAATTATTTAATTAATTTATTATGCATTAATGTACGTCATCATTTATTCATATTCTATTAATTAAGCTCCAGACACTGTTTTAGGTATCCATCCAAATTCTTAGGGACTCAGGTTACAAGGAAGAAAGCAGGTCTATACCCTCGAGGAATTTATCTCCCACATCTTAAAAGATATGAGCATTCATCTTGGGTAAACATAATAAAAACCAATTACAAAGTGGAAGTTTTCATATTAAGTACTCAGAACTAGGTGAGCATTGTGGTGCACACCTGTAATCCTAGTGACTCAGGAGGTTGAGGCAGGAGGAATGCAAGTTTGAGACCAGCCTCAGTAAATTAGGGAGGACCTAAGCAATTTTGTGAGACCCTGTCTCAAAATAAATAAAATAAAAAGGTCTGGGGGTGTGGTTCAGTATAAAGTGCCCCTGAGTTTAATCCCCAGTACCATAAATAAATAAATAAATAGAAAAGAGAAAAAGAAAGAAAGAAAAAAAATACTTAAGACTAGAGTCACGTAAATCCTTAGAAAGAATATTAATGCCCCATGACAGATTGGACCCAGAAAAGAAGTCAAGGAGGTGTGCAGCCTACTATGGAGAGTGTATCTATATTTCTTTCCCACTAGTACTGAGTTGACTCTATGGATTCCAGCCAAGTGCAGCAGACAGAGGGATAATCTGCTGGAATTTTTGTCTATAATGTCAAAGCAAGGATTCATCATTATATCCAGAAGAGCATGAAGTAATTAACCATCATAACAAAATAAAGTCTGCTCCATCCAAATTCTCAGGACTGCATTAAACCCTAGAATATACAACTTTGCTTTGAACTTATGAATATGTCCAGCAGGCAAACAGGCAAACTGAGTCTTGTTAACTGAGTCTTCTCATTCCATCCTCCTTTTTTTCTGACCTTTTTGTCTTTTTCTCTTTTTTGCTTTCTTCTTCTTTCTCTTGAATTTTCATCTGGTTTTTTTTTTCCATTTTCAAATGACATAAAATCTCCTAGAACCACTGGCTCAGGAAGCTATCATCTTGGGGACCATAGGCTTTATTTTTAAAAAGGGTTTTCTGGGGCTGGGGATGTGGCTCAAGTGGTAGCGCATCGCCTGGCATGCGTGCGGCCCAGGTTTGATCCTCAGCACCACATACAAACAAAGATGTTGTGTCTGCCGAAAAACTAAAAATAAATAATATTTTTTAAAAAAAGGGTTTTCTTCTGATTTTAGACATACAGATACAAAAAGAAGAATGGAGTGGGAACATGGGCTGTGAGTTGGTTCCAGGGAGATGTTTGGGTCCTGAGTGGCCTCAGACTCTTGTTATAAAGAACAAGAATAATGTACTGTCTATTTGACCCAGATTTTGGAGAAAAAAAAAAAAACAGGAATGCAGTGGGCTCTGTGCTCTGTTCTTTCACATTAACAGATACTTTTTATGTGTTGTTTCAAAAAGAGAATACTGGAGCATGACAGTGTTTTTGTTTAACTATCACTAGTAGCAAGTTCCATGCCATCTCCCTTTTTGTGCAGTAGGTGTCAGTCACATACAGCCTTTCTCTGCCTAAATCCACACAGTAAGAAAACGACCCTTCCATCATCCACCTTTTTCCAAGTTAAAGGGATCAATTTCTTCCTAGTTTAAGCCTGCAAAACAATGGGAGTAGTCATTTAGGTGCTGGAAACAGTTGTACTAAGTTCTTAGGATATAGACCAGCCAGGGACTGTGTCAAAAAGGTGACAAATGGGGGCTGGGTTTGTGGCTCAGTGGTATAGCGCTTGCCTAGCATGCATAAGGCACTTGGCTTCAATCCCCAGCACCACATTAAAAAACGAAACAAAAAAATGAAATAACAAAATAAAGGTATTGTGTCCATCTACAGCTAAAAATGAAAAAAAAAAAAAAGGTGACAAATGTAGAGGGCCCAGGTTAAGTCCAGTTGGTCTCATTTCACAAAAATGTTGGCATCAAGGTGGATCTCTAAAGGGCCCAGCTATGACACCAACTCTAGAAAACATGACAGGGGCCCAGGTAATACTCAAAAATCTTCTATTTCCATAGGGTGAAAGAAGTTGAGCTATAGTGCCCTGAAAAAAAATAATCAGTGTAAACCACTGATCTCCTGCTTGCCCATGAAGAGATTAAGTGTCTGGTCTTTGACCCCAGGCAAGACACTTCTTGAAACCTCAGTTACCTAATCTTTAAACTCTATACAATAGGGTATGGGGTTTTACTTCAGTGGTGGAGTGTTTGCCTAGCATGTGTGAGGCCCTGGGTTCACTCCCTAACACCACAAAAATAAAAAATAAATCATTAAAATATTGTTTTGGGGGACTAGGGTTGTGGCTCAATGGCAGAGCGCTGTCCTAGCATTGTGAGGCACTGGGTTTGATTCTCAGTACCACATATAAATAAATAAATAAATAGATAAATAAAATCCATCAACAGCTAATAAAAATATTTTTTTTAAAAAATAACTGTTTTTGTCTACCCAAGATATTTAATGAGGAGGGGGAAATGAGATATTGTTCAAAATGGTTTATAGACTACAGAGCACTGTTTAAATGTAGAATAAGCCAGGTGTAGTTGCACATACCTGTAATCCCAGGAACTTGGACTGTGGCAGGATGGTTACAAGTTGCAGGCCAGTCTCAGCAACTTAGGCCCTTAGTAACTTAGTGAGACCCTGTCTCAAAAACTAAAAAGGGATGGGAATATATCTCAGTGACAAAGCACTCCTGGGTTCAACCCCCAGTACCAGAAATGAATAAACACATACATACATGCATATATAAATGTAGAGTAAAATAAAAATACAAAGATAAATATAAAATGAACATAGATGAAAAAGAATTCAGTGCTCAAAATGTAATAATTTCAATTAATCATTTTTTACAGCTATTTCTCAACATATTACACCAAGACTTTTCTTTCTCACATGTATTCAATGTTAAGTCTCATGAAATTTTGACACAAAAAGATCCCAACCTAAACAGAGGCACACACTATGAATGGTCCCTTTGAAGGATGAGAGATTCCTTTCCTAGCTTTTAAACTACACCATTAATAGACTGTCAAGTTACTTATAAATTCCAAGCGCTACAAAAATAGAAATATTAATCCTCAACAACCAGTTTGGTGCTACATTGTATCCCAGAAATGCATTTGATCTCACAACCACCTTTAGCTTCATAATTCAGAAATAGAGGGCTAAAGCTTATAGTCCCACTGTCATTTTGCACTTGTTTTAGCAAGAGACTTCAAATTCATCATACTTGTATTTTATCCCATAGTCAGTCTAAACTATTTAAATTAGAACTACAAGCATTACTAGAAGAACTCACGTTTGAGAAGTAGAAAGATTGTTTTATCCCTTGATGTTGAAATCTGAGCAGAAGTCTTCAAATAGGATTGTTTAAAAATGAATCCATCAATTGTTTTTCCTCAGTGCTTTCTAAGGTTATCAGGAAAGGCCAGAGGCAATTCAAATTTTTTCATTTTCCATGACTCATTCTCTCCCACAGAGTTTTGTGCTATATATTCCTGCCTTGTCTGTTCTTTTTGTTGAAAATCCTTTATACACCACCCACACTTTTTCTTTCTTTCTTTCTTTTTTTGCTGAGGTTTTCAAATTGCTATATCTTGAACCAGCAGAAGGAGAAGGGTTGAAATTCTAACCTTTGAAACATCTTAGTACTTGCTGAGTGATCAAGGAGCAGACTGAAAAGAAGATTGCTGTCGGACTTTACCCCATTTGGAAAAGCTTTTGGTACAATAGCTCATCCAACCCCAATTTAAAGAATAAAAAGTATGTTTTCCTTAAAACCCCAAATCTTTTGGAACATTTTCCAAAAAGTCTAAGTTTCTGTAGTAAATTGTTCCGTTTAGGAATTTTTATTTTTTAGACCCATTTTTAAATAAAATAATTGTTCATAATATACTTAATAGGATTCCACAATAACTTTAAACTTATAGTATTGTCTGCTACATTGCTTCATACTTTTTTTTTTTTTTTTAGTATTTTACAATTGGAAATAGACATCACTGCTTCCGTGGTAAAGCAACAGTTTTGAGTGAAATTCTTCAGGAAAGTAGAGATATAATATCAATATGGTAATGTTAGTCATCTCTCAATGTCTGTCAATCTGCTTCCTGAGTAGTGAGGGTCTGATCATTCCCATGTCTACTTTTCAAATAACTTACAGACATAAAAATATTGGAAAGTGTGACACCAGGCTCAGAGTCATAGCTTTTATGTTTCAGTACCTAAATAAGAGTTGTGAGCAGTGAGGCCACCTCTTCCTGGTGATTTTGGTCCCCCCCACCTTTATAGTTCACAATAACACTAAATGAAATTTTTGCATTATCTTTAATTCCTTCTACTCTCCTCCCCCACCCATGGATTCCTCCTAATTTCAAGAAACGACTCTTAAAGATGTTATCCCTACAATCTTCTCTCCTTTATCCTCCAATGATCCAGACCTAAATATTTCAATACATTGGCCAGTTCATTTCTGATGGCATTAAAAGCATGGGCACCACTGTTCCTTTATTTTACAAAGCTCACAAATGCTGTACGACCTATTTGCAATACTGGTTACTGAGCTCTCCCGGAGCAGTTGATGCGAAAGGATTTTACTTCCACTTAATTACAAGGAGAAAGACCCGATTACAAAGAGAAATGTTTAAATCCATTTTGTCAGAGATGGGGGTGGGGGGGGTGGGGGGGGTGTGCTTTGTGCTAATATTTAAATTGAAGAGGAGGGAGGACAAGGGACTGAGGATGGAGAGGAACGCAGGAGGTGGAGGCGGAGCCTGGGTCAGCAAATAAAACCCCTAGCTAAAAGGGAAGCACATTCGCGTGTGGAGGAACCACTCTCCCGTAACCCGGAGCGATGGAGCAGTCCGTGCCGTAAGCACCAAGATCGGAGATCCGACCCTGGGAAAAAAGGACGAGAAGACCAGCGAAAAAAAGGAGAGGACATCTGGGAAAAGCGGAAGCAGAAGACGGGAAGGGGAAAGAATCCCACAGCAGGTGGAAAGCAGATCTGGAGCAAGCCGCTCAGGTCCACAGCTTTTGTCTTTCTGGAAAAAGAAGAAAGTACCTGAGGATTGCCTTTTCCCACCCTCCAGTTAATGAAAACTACTGTTAGCCTCATCCTAAACGAAAAGACCAAGGGGGAGGTAAAGGCAATCTGTTTTGTTAGGAGGAGAGCTGCGAGGAAATCCAGACGACTGTCTTTTTGAAGCGTCTGAAATAAGCCACTGCCTGGTCCACGGAGCAGAACCATCCTGATTTCCGAAGATACACCCCCTTCAGGAGAATTCCAGCTGGAGTCGCTGGTACAGTTCTATTTTTATATGTAAATTTTTATGTCTCCTTTTTCTTTTCTTTTCTTTTTTTAAACAACACGTTCCTTGTCATAAGCAGGAGTGATAAGAAAGCGTCAATACAGAATAGTTATTATCTTACTTTTTCCTTTTATCTGCTTGTCTTTTTTAGAGGGTAGGAGTGGTCCCTATTTCGGAAAAGGGCGTTTTAATTTGAAAGGCGCGCTCTCTCTCTCTCTCTCTCTCTCTCTCTCTCTCTCTCTCTCTCTCTCTCTTTCTATATCTATCTACCCGCACATGCATTTAAATAGAGAGCTTTTGGAGGTTCGAATCCTAACAAGAAAGATGGAAAAAGGAGCCAGACACCGAAATAACACCGAAAAGAACCACCCAGGTGGGAGCGAGCAGGAGGCCAGTCCCGAGGCCGGTTCCGGAGGGGGCGGAGTAGCTCTGAAGAAAGAGATCGGATTGGTCAGTGCTTGTGGTATCATTGTAGGTGAGTGCAATTTTTTTCCCCACCTACTGCCCTTTCCGCACTCTAGGGGTCCTTCGGTGGGATATTCATCCCTCTGAAGCACTGGTTTTGCTTCCTACTCTTAGAAAAGTATTGTCAGTCACCTGTGTTTTAACCCACCTCCACTGGTCAAGTTTGAGAGGCATGGAAGTCATGTTTGTCATACGCCTCTTCCTCCAAACCGGGCTAAACAGGTCTCTTCGTAGAATGGAGCAAATAAGGGTCACAAACCTGGCTGATTATACCTTCCGACATTGCCTGGGAGCTTATTAAAAATATAGGTGACCTGGCTCTTCACTTGGAGGTTCTGATTCAGGCTGAGGGACATGGATTTTTTTTAACTTGGTTTTATGCAAACACCCTCCGCAGGCTGTGAACTGGCTTTTGAGGCATATTTAGTAGATATTTTGTTGTATGTTAGATGAAACTAAGGAATGTGTAATAAAAATAGCAACAACCACCATAATAATCCCTTGACTTTTTATAGCCTTTTCCATCCTATGCAGCACTTTTACTGTGTGAAGTAGATGTGACAGGGCTGTTATTCACTTTTCACAGATGAAGAAATTATGGAAGAAAAAGGGGACCGATTGTGGTCTTCTACAAACAGTTTACAGTTTTCTCTAGTTGACTAGTAGAATCCACCTATCTCTTAATACAGAAGACTCTGTAAGTTCTCAAAGGGAATAGTAACTATAATGTAAAGTGCAGGAGGAATTGATGAGTAAAATGTGTCCTGTCTTGGAGGCTTTGAAGGTGAGGAGTTGGGTGGCCTTCAGTGCCAGTGCAGACCATGATGATATCTCTCTCAAAGACCCTCTGTAGAGCCGGAGTCCCAATTACAGCTCAAGACAACACAGCTTCCTCTTTTCAGAGAAGCTCTGAGGATGGATGTCAAGCAATGGCACATTCCTGCCCTTCAGAGAATGAGTTTTCTCTACTATCTTTGATAGACAGCTTTACTTCTTCCCACAAGAAGGATACAGAATGGTCAGGCCCAATGTGTTGATGTGTGGTCTCTATCCAGAGTTCCTTTGTGAAGGCTTACAATGTCTTGTGGCCCATAAACCAGTTTCTCTGGACAACAACATGTTTCATGCGTAGCTCAGAGACACTTTGGCATGAGAGCAAAGTGACACTGGAGAACACTCTTGAACTCAAATAAAATCAGTACAGTATTCAGATAATCCTCTTCACCTCCACACCCAGACTTCAGTGATCATAGTTATCTCCAGTCCCTTTCAAAATGGGATCTACTTTATCTAATTCTCTAACTCATAGAGGTTTTCCAGGCATTCTACAGTTATATAAAAAATATATAATATTTTTAAAAAATCATAGTCATGATCTCAATCTCTCATTACTTTTTCTTATTACATTTTCTTTGCCTCTCTTTACTTTATCTCAATTGATCTGTAAAATGAGATCAGCCAGGAACTCAATAGGTACAGCTCATGCCAATTTGTAATCTATACATAGCCTAGAGCCTTTTGCCTCTTTCCTCAATTTGACTGAATGGATTAAGCATTTTCCTCCTTTTGGAAAGGCTCTGATTGATACACAGAGTCCTCATGCACAACACAAGCAAACCACCTTTTTCCTGCTTTCAGCCTTGCTTACCCATCCCTCCATAAATGCAGGTATTCAGTTAGAGGGAAGTTGCCTATGTCCTGAGGTCTTTGTCTCTTTAAATTTTTTTTTCTAAGACTATGAAGAAATGGGAGTGTTCTGATATAATAAGTACAATTTCATCTGGGTGAATATTACTACTGGTTTGTCCATGGCCTCATGGATAGTATTTCAATGTGAGTAGTGCCAGAGTTCCCCATGGTGACATTACAGTAACAAGAGCAATGATACCGGTATTCTGTGGTGAAAAGAGATTTCAAATATAGTATGTGGTTTCAGAAAAATCAGGATTTTTTCCCAAAGTATAAGAATCCTTGGAGGCTGGGGATTTAGCTCAGTTGGTAGAGTGCCTGCCTTGCATGCACAAGGGCATGAGTTCAATCCCCAGCACCACACACACAAAAAAAAAATCCTTGTAGAGGTAACTGGCACTATTCTACCTCAGTTCAAATTAGGATACAAATAATTGTCCCCTTTAGGATGATATAGGGGCAAAATACTTTCTGCTTTCCCTGCTGCTTGGCTATGAGTTGCAGATGTGCTGAGGTGCTGCCCTGTCCTCTTCTAGAGGGGTTTCGGAGTGGATGATAATGATTCAAGTTTTTCAAGACCAAATGCAAAAATAGAACTGGCATTTTCCATGCAGAATTCAGTGATCTGCTTGCTGTTCAATGTCAACACTATGGAAGAAAGTGAATTAAAAGGCAAAAGGAGACAGGAAATTTCCTAAGTGAATCAGATGATATGATATGGGAAAGCAGCATTGACCCAAATCTGTCTCATACCCAACTGACTTAGAAGGATAAGTTAAACTATATACTTCATATAAGCTCATAAAATTTCATTCATAATTATCATTGATGATTGAAAGTAGAAATAACAGAATATCAGGTATTATGGAAATATAAAACGAACTTACAGGAGTCATGTCCTGGAATTACTTATCTGAGTGAGAAGATAGGATTCATATTTATTAAAAAAAAAAAAAAAAAAAAAAACATTAACAGCATGGCTTAGTAAGAGCTGGGGGAGGGCAAAGTTAGGTCAGGAAGCATAAGGAATAATTCTCACTAGCAAGCAGATTAAGAAGCCTTTTTTTTTTTTTTTTTTGGTACTGAGATTTAACCCAGGGGCGTTTTACCACTGAGCTATGTCCCAAGCCCTTTTCATTTTTTCTTTTGAGACAGCATATAACTAAGTTGCTTGAGGCTTCGCTAAATTACTGAGGCTGACCTCAAACTTGTGATCCTCTTGCCTCAGCCTCCCAGATGGCTGGGATTACAGGTGTGTGCTACCATGCTCGGCAAAGAAGCCTCTTGAAAATATGTGGGGAAAAAATGGAGTAAAAGATACTAAGGTACTGGGAATTCTGGGATACTTTGTAAGCAAAAGGACAATGACTAAACTGTTATTTCCTTGAGCATAGATTATTGTCTTGGGGTTTGGAGGTGTAATCATTGGTAAAGTGTTTGCTTAGAACCCAGCATTGAAAAACAACAAAAACACAGTGTCCTGGCTGAGGATGTATCTCAATGGTAGAACACGTGCTTAGAATATGTGAGGCCCCGGGTTCAATCCCCAGCTCCAGAAGAAAGAAAGAAAGAAAGAGAGAGAGAGAGAGAGAGAGAGAGAGAGAGAGAGAGAGAGAGAGAGAGCCTTTCAAATTAAAACGCCCTTTTCCGAAATAGGGACCACTCCTACCCTCTAAAAAAGACAAGCAGATAAAAGGAAAGAAGGAAAGAAAGAGAGAGAGAGAGAGAGGGAAAGAAAGAAAGAATGGAAAGAAAGAAAGAAAGAAAGGAAAGAAGAAAAATAGCGTCTTATATATCTCAGAATCTTTATTGCTTAGCAGAACAATTACTCAAATTATTTTTTAATTTAATTGGCTCTTGGGCAAAAATTTGAAGACATTAGTAATAAGAAGTGTTTATCTGATGGGCAATGGGGACATTTTAAGCTAGGAATAATTTCATCAACCTGGACAGTTTTGTTGGTATGTTTTGATCTCTGTGCGTATGTGATTTTGGAAATTGAACCCACACCCTCGGGCATGCTAGGCAAGTGCTCTACCACTGAGCTATACCCCTAGTCCTTGTTTAGTTTTTAACAGCACCCTTATCCTAACATAACAAGTCTATTGTTCTCTGAGTATTTGACTAAGGACAACTCTTGGTAGCAGATGACCTTAGATTTCATCATGAATATGGAGTCCCCCCAAAATCTTTTATTTTTTTTTTTTTTGTGTGTGTGTGTGTGTGGTACTGGGAATTGAATCCAGGGCCTTGGCACATAGTAGGCAAGGGCTCTACCACTGAGCTACATCCCCTAGCCCTTTTCATTTTTTATTTTGAAACAGGGTTTCACCAAATAGCCCAGGCTGGCCTCAAACTTGCAGGCATATGCCACTACATCAAGCCCCCCCCAACCCCCAAATCTAAAAAGATTGTGAAGACCAGCAAAATTCACTTGTTGATGACATGTTTATTAATAATGACAACTATTAATATATCACCTGACAGGCATTCTCATCCAGTTATCTAAGGTACAAAATCTGTTTGTCCTTCACAATAAACCCTATGTGGTAGGTACTTATCTCTTCCTACAGATAAGGAAATAGGAGCTCAAAGGGATAAGCAACTTGTGGAAGGTCACAAGACTAAAAAGTCTTGGAACTAGAATTCAAACCCAGAACTTGTCTGAATCTTGAACCAAGATCTTCTATTATTTCTATTCTTATGTCCTAAAGGGATGTTTTCTTGTAGAAACTTGGCAGGGGTCCTTATTCATTTTTGTAGATGAAGCAATTAATGTATTCCCAGTGTTGGGGTGCTGGATAGTCAGGGTGGAGGAAGGCAGTGTTCCCGGTGCAATTGCAGAAAGACTTGGGGCAAACCTGAGCTGTGTTCCCATTAACTCCTCCATTGCACACCTTCCAGCCACGTTAGAGTTCCTGACTGTCTGGAACTGTGTATTAGTCATGTATTTAGATACATGCACTAAAATTAGATCTGAAGACAAACAAGAGTCTATAGAGCCTAAGAAAGAAATGTTCATAATTTGTGAGACCTTTTTGTTTTTAATACACTGTATGCTCATGAGGAAACTTGTTATATTTGCTGCAAGGTGATACTGGATACAGGTCTAGGTACTAGACCATAGTCTCCCAACTAACACAATTAAAAAAAAAAAGTATTTATCCAGCTTTTACTAAATGCTAGTTCCTGTGCTATAAGCTCTTTACATATGCTATCTTATTTAATACTGACAACAATCCTATGAAAATTGATCTTATTGTTTTGTTATTGTAAATAGGTGAGAATTGAGTCACAAAGCTGATAGGTAATTTGCTGAGGTTCACACAGTTGATAACTGAATGGTCTGACTCCAGAGCCAAAATGCTTCCGCATCCTCTATTTCTACTTGGTAACCACAGGAGAAAGGTTGATGTGTGTCACATGGTGGTGGAATGGGCCATGGAGGAAGACAGCTCAAGACTAGAATCTGGAAGGACTGTAAATGTCTAATACTGAAAAACTTTGGGAAAAATGTTTTTTAAAAAGGATATCTTTCAACAGAGAAATGTGGCCATAGGCATAATTGTACTCAAATGGTGTTGAGCTGATGGAAAAATGATATGTCCAAAAGACTTCAGACCCATGTGGTTTAAACCACTTTAGAATATTTCACATTTTAGACTCTAAAAGAATGTATTAGCTTCTTTTTTTAATATTTATGTGTGTATCTTTAGTTTTAGGTGGATACATTAGTTTGTTTTTTATGTGGTGCTGAGGATCGAACCCAGTGCCTCACGTGTATGCTAGGCGAGCATTCTACCACTGAGCCACCACCCCAGCCCCTGTATTAGCTTCTAATACCTAAAATGTTTGCTGGATGCCGACCAGACGGAGGGAGTAGAAAGACTGGTTCTTAAGTTTGTACTTTCATTAAAAAGAAAAAAAGAGGGCTGGGGTTGTAACTCAGCGGTGGAGTGCTCACCTAGCACGTGTGAGGCCCGGGTTCGATCCTCAGCACCACATAAAAATAAATAAATGAAGTAAAGGTATTGTGTACAACTACAACTAAAAAATAAAATATTTTTTTAAAAAGAAATAAACAAATACAGACAGACAGACATAAGAGTATTAGGATTGTTTCATTCAGGATGAAAATATGATTAAAACTCTCATCATTCTCAAAGAAAATTCTGGGACAGAAGCCAGCTCAGAGACATTTCAAAAGAAACATATCTTGGTGAGTAGGAGGTCTATAGCCAGCAAAGTAATAAGTGGTAGCTATCGTTTACTGAACACTTGCTATAACCAGGTACATGGTACTTGATGAGTACTTTATGAATAGTTTCAGGCAATATACAGTATTATGGAAATGCAAGGTTCAGGTAGTGCAGTGGCACACACCTGTAGCTGTAGCTACTCCTGAGACTGAAACAGGAGGATCACAAGTTCCAGGCCAGCCTAGGCAATTTAGTGAGACCCTGTCTCAAAAATAAAAAATGAAAAGGGTTGGGGATGTAGCTCAGTGGTAAAGCACCTGTGGGTTCAACCCCAAGTACTAAGAAAGAAAGAAAAGAAAAGAAGGAAGGAAGAAAAAAGAGAAAAATGCAAGGTCGCAAGATTCAAATAGGTAAAGGACTGGGTAATAGGCAAAGCAAGGTCATTGAACTTTGAAGCTACTAGATTTAACTGCAATGTTCTATAGCATGGAGCACAAGGTGGTTGAGACCAGGGATCTTGTTCCACACTTCCCACCTCCAGGAACCAGAGAGCTCAGGGACCAATTTTATTGAAACTGGTACTGTGAGGGCTACATAATGTTCCTTCAACTAGCAGAATTAAACAATGAATGACTAGCAGGAGACTTTTAAGAGTCCAGGAAAGAAAAGAGGAAGTCAGCAGGTATAAAGTGGTGTTCAAAAGAAAGAACCAAAAAGCCCATTTTATTTGGAAAAATAACAATAAAAACATGCTGTACAAAATCAGATGACCTTTTCAAAGAGGCTAGCACCAAATATACAACTTTTCTGAGTTAAATCAGCTTATTGAAATGAGGTAGAGGTTTGGGATTCTCAAAAGTTGACAAGCTGCCAAGGTTTTCTTCTGAGGGTTAATCCAGCTGCCTACAAGCTTAAGTGTCTCAGGAATCTGTTGTTGCTCTCATTATTTTCTCCTTGCTTTTGTGGGGCAAGGGGAGGATCTAGAAAAGCAGCCAGGAGCAAGTTAGTCCAGGAGTAGATTCCAATCTACAGAACACAAGGACCATGCCTAGGGTGGTGGTGCATACCTATAATTCCAGTTGCTTGGGAGACTGAGGCAAGAGGATCACAAGTTTGAGGCCAGGCTGGGCAATTTAGTGATCTCTTTTCTAGTATACTTAAATGCCCTGGATTTAAACCCCAGTACACTAAAACAGAAAGAAAGTGAGGAAGGAAAGAAGAAAACAAGAACAATTCAGGAACTCAGGGGTCTAGAAACTGTTCTCTTTTGTGTTTTTTTGTGTTTGGCTTTTTGTTGTTGTTTTGTGTGTATGTGTGTTCTCTTTTTGTTTTGTTTTTGGTACTGGGGGTTAAACCCAGGGTCTGTTCAGACTGACAGACATTCTACCACTGACCTATATCCCCAGACCTCTCTTCTGATTTTTATTTCCCTATTGAGCATACAGAGCAAGAAGAACCATATCTTGTTCCTGTCCCAGAATTTGCTTAGAGAGACTCACCTCCACTTCTGTCTCTTTTCTGTGGAGTTCTAGAAATGGCAAACTGCAAGCCGCCACTTAGGAAAAAGGTGGGGGCTGTTGGTCATAGGATTGGAGATTATTCCATAATTTAGCAAACACTCATTGAGTACATTATACCCTAGGCTTTGTGCTGAGCAGTGGTGAATTTTATTTCTAAGAAGCAGAATAATCCCTCAAGTCTATTTTAAGCTGTTTTATTTATAGAATGATTGAAGTTTGGACTGAAGCTTTATTGATCACATCTCATCCCTTATTCTTTGTCACAGTCATAAATTTTCCCATTGGTTGGCTCCCTGCTTTAAATAACTCAGCATCATCAGTGACGTCACTTCTGGGGAGAGAGTTTTACAGTACGCCTGAAGATGTCCTAGGCAACCTCATACTGAGCTGCATATTGTGTAGGCAGATTGCTTGGAGTATCGTTGCTGCAGAATTATCAGTGTACTTTTCCTTATCTCTATCTTAAAGGTGCCTACTTGCACGTCTGTGAAATGCATACTTTAGTTACTTCTTGTAGAATATAATTCTGTGCAGGGTGGTTAGTAAGTAGCTGAAATAGGCAGGTCAGGCTGCCTTAAGGGGGCTTTTGAGACCTGGTTCTGGAATTAGAAAGCTTAAGATGAATTTTTCCATGATTTGTAACAAATAGAGAGGGAGGAGCCATCAGTGATACATCAGAGGAGGACCGGCTTTGGAGATAATCTTGGGTTTGCAAACTGCTTCCCTGTATACACTCTTCCTATCCTTGAACAACTTAATTATCAGTTTACTTAGCTATTAAATGAAAGTTTCTTTTGGAGTGTTAAAACAAAGCCCCTACTCTGTGGTATGTGTTCAGTAAATATTAGTTTCTCTTCTTGAGCTCGTCCTCTATCATCCCTACTTTTCCTCCAACTCCCAACTCAGACACTCACTAATTCTGGTTCAGAAATTTTGATTGCACTGATTGGATGATGGGAAGAACTGACCATTTCAGCAACTAGCCAATTGCCTTTCCGTTTTTCTCTGTTGATATGAATCTATGTACTCATTAGCAGCTTTCCCCTGCAACCAGTAGTCTTTTTCATCCCTAATACCGTGTCAAAATGTTGCATAGCACATCCGTAACTTCTCTTCTACCTGGTGCTGTTAGCTGTATGTGTGCATACACATGTCTTCACACAATTCCTTGAGAGCAGGGACTGAGTCTTACTCAATTTCATGTCTCCACATTCTCAGTGTAGCACATGTAAGTGCTTAGAAAGTATTTGTTGAACAATAGCTGTCAGTTAAAAAATGAATCAACTGCCTGTAATCCCAGTGACTCTGGAGGCTGAGATAGGAGGATCACAAGTTCAAAGGCAGCCTCAGCAATTTAGCAAGGCCCTGCCTCAAACAAACAAACAAAAGGCTGGGAATGTGGCTCAGTGGAAACGTTCCCCTGGGTCCAATCCCCAGTACCAATTAAAAGTGAGTTATTCCCATGAACCATACATTTTGTGCTTAGCAAAAAAAAAAAAAATCCACATTCAAAGCTGAAAGGGATTTAGGGACTTGAGAGATTACCAGATTACTAGATGATGACATTGAAGCTTGAAGGTAGAGCAATCAGATGCATTGTTGTGTGAGGCTGATCTGTTCTTTGTAGGATGTTTAGCAACATTCCCGGCCTTGCCACCCTAAGTACCAGTAACATCTCACTCCAGTATGAAAACCAAAAGTATCTCCAGACTTTGTCAGCTGAAAATGAGGAGCAAATTGTCCCTGATTGAAAAGCCACTTAAGAAGTCAAAGTCTTTCCCTGTAGTTGCGTGATTCTCCAATCAGGCAGGGAAACACTGGAGGCAAAATTAAGTCCTTGCAGGGCATTTTTGAAACTGAGTACTTTTTGCCCCTCAGGCCACAATGCCTGTCTTTCATTGGCGGGTGGGTGGTAGTTATGTCCTTTTATTTCATTAAAAGACCATGTGTGAACAAGTGCTTCCCAATTACCTTCCAAAGCAAGCATGTACTGAGTGGGCGCTCAATAAATACTTTTTGAAATGCAATTACCTGCGGCCCTGCAGCATCTAAAAATTATATCTAGACAAGTAGACAAATGACTCAGAGAATGCTTCATGGTCCTGGCTGTACAGTGCTGTTTCAGAGCCAAGCCTCCTAAGCAAGCTTGTTGGATTCTTCTACAGTTGGTGCCTATCTCTACTGCTACAGATCCTAGTATGTCCTTATCTTTGTTAGCATTTCATAGATTATAAAGTGCCTCATGTGGATGTGATCTCCCTTGAGCCCCACAACAACCCTGTAAGTAGGCAGAGCAGGCACAATTATTCCCATTCTGTACATGAAGGAAGTGATTCAGATCACAGGGCCTCTAAGTGGCAAAGTGAGAACCCAGTAGCTCCTCCAACTCTTGAGTTTATTGCCCTTTCCAGTAAGGAATCCAGAACAGCAGAGTCCTGCATGCTGTCCACATCTCCAATCTGCAGGACATTTAGTCCTGAAGGGAATATGTTGGAGTCTTGACCTGTTCCTACCCCTGTGGCAGCTGTTTGTACAACCCTGATGGGAAAGTGTGTGCAGGGAGAGGCACATGAGCCTGCAGGCCTGGGGTGAGAGTCAAAGCCTCTCCAGCGTGCCAGACCCTGCTTTCATACTGTTCCCTCAGTCCTGAAAAGCTCTGAGAGTCTCCCAGCCATTTATGGAGAAAGCACAAAGCAGATTCACTTCAGCTTTCTCTGGACATGAAAATGGCCAGAACCTCTAAGCCCCAACAGGAAGCTGTGGTTAGACTTCAAGACTAACATGAAAAAGTAAGGAAAGCCAAAGCCTTTTGGATCTGAGGGTCTGTTGGGCATTAGAAGTCTATAATTCCATGCCCTAGGAAATACTTTGATGGCTACAGATTTTCTAGTGTGGACAGGCCTGGATGTGAGTAATGCCTTAATGGGAGTCACATGAGTATTGACATACAGGTGGGGAGGTTAGTGATTATTCATGGCAAATGTGGATTTTCTCAATTCTGGCAATTTTTCTAGTGAAGACTTGCCCGCTGATACAACTTGCCCCCACCCCCCCGCCCTTTTGGCCCATTTTTAATACAACGGTTTGCTTAGCTTTTCTTTGAAAGAACAAGCCAAGCTGGGCCTCATTGTCCAGGCATCCCAGAATCCATTTTTCACTAAAGAAGATCTGTGTGATAAGATGATTACTTTGTTAATTGGGGTGGATGGAAGCAGGAGTAAAACCTTGACCTCAATTACCTAGGCATTACCAGACAGGTGTGCATCACACACTTAAATGGCCTTATAGACAATGTGTAAAAGAGTAAAACAACAGAGAAAAAAAAAAATCCCCACAGCAGTCGATTTTCCTCCTAAATCTCATCAAAAAAGGTTCCCACCAGGCATGGTGGTGCACGCCTGTAATCCTAGGGACCTGGGAGGTTGAGGCAGGAAATCACAAGTTCAAAGCCAGTCTTAGCAATTTAGCAAGGCTCTAAGCAACTTAGTGAGACCCTGTCTCAAAAATGAAAAATAAAAAATAAATAAAAAGGGCTGGGGATGTAGCACAGTAGTTAAGTGCCTGTGGGTTTAATACCCGGTACCAAAAAGAAAGAAAGGTTCTCTGTTCTCCTTTATCAAAGCCACTCTAGGAAAGTCTCATTTGGACAGTGTCCAAGTTTGGAAGCCCTCCAGCTGAAGTGCGTGTCCTGCAGTTTCTAGAGGAGAGGCAGCATGGAGTCTGCAGGAAACCCTGGCAGGAGTCCAAGGACTTGGTCTCTCGTCCAGGCTTTGCTACTTCTGCAGTATGTGACTTTGATCAAGTCTCTTCTCTCTGAGCCTCAGTTCCCACAAAGGTAAATAGGGATGATGCTACTTGCCCTGCCCACCTAAGAAAGTAGTTATCAGACTCAAGTAATGTAGTGGACATGAATGTTTTGTAAATCACCATTGAGATAGAAGGAAGGAATCAGATATCTGTTCCAATTCTTTTTTGGTGGGCAGGGGGATACTGGGGATCAAACCCAGGGGTGTTCTACCACTGAGTTACATCCCCTGTCCTTTTTTTTGAGACGGATTTCGCTAAGCTGCTGAGGCTAGCCTCAAACTTGTGATCCTCCTTCCTCAGCCTCCAGCGTAGCTGGGATTTCAGGTGTGTACCACTGAACCCAGCAATATGTTCTTATTCTTTAATAAGTGCTGTGTGTAAACTATTCCCCTTGCCCGTGTGGAGTGGGGCATGAAGTTACTCCAGTATCTATGGGAAGTGAAATGCTTGAGATTGTGGCAGAAGATTTAGGTTCCAGTCTAGCTACTACTACCTTACCCTGTGATTTAGGCAAGTAACTACCTCTCTGAATCTCAGTTTCTTTATCCATAAAATAGGAATAATAATGCCTCTCCTTCATTTTCTTTATTTGGAAAATGGGAATATTATAATTGCCCTGCTTTCTTCCCTATGAATTGGAGTTGATAATAATAGCCAGTCTAGTTTACTCAGCACTGAAATAAGTAGGTTGATTTACTTGTTTGCCTATGTACAATACACACTCAACATTGTTACGGGATTTGGAAGTTCCAAATAAAAATGCAGTAAATGATGTCAGACATTATTTATTCAGTAAACATTTATGGAGTGTCTGTCTACTAGGGGACACTTCATAGATGAGGGAAAGAAACACAGTTCCTGCTATTGCAGCTTACAGTACCGTGGAAGAGAGAAATATTAATCAAATAATTATACCAAAGATTGTATGTTGTATACGTTGCTTTTGAGCATGCAATGTAAAATCTGCCAGTCCAGAGCATTGCTCTGTTGTAAGCAACAATCCTCCCCTGCACAAGTTCCAGAAGCAACTAAGGTGGAAGAAATGTTCTCAGGTTATGTTTTTTTTTTTAATTTTTAATATTTATTTTTGAGTTGTAGTCGGACACAATATCTTTATTTTATTTATGTGGTGCTGAGGATCAAACCCAGGGCCCCGCAGGTGCTAGGCGTGCGCTCTACCACTGAGCCACAACCCAGCCCCAGGTTATGTTTTTTTTTAGGTTGCTTCTTCCTAGAATCAGAGAAGCATTCCTTCCTGCTCCTGAGCACTCAGTTCAAGCTAGCAGAGCTCTTCTTTGTAATTTTAGTTTTGCCAAAATTAAGATGGGGGGCACTTTTTATAAAATTACTCAGGTCCCAATGCCAATCTACTAAGACCTTCCCAATCATGGCAGCTCCTTGGAAAGTGTCACAGAGCCTCCAAGAACAAGTGGAAGCAGGAAGTGGGCCAGACCCCTCCAGTGGCTTCTAGTCTTTCACATCCCATCTTCCAGTGGCTCCTGTGACCTAGAAAGAGAAAGAGAGCACACACACTCTGGAAATGTCACAGCAACAGCAGAGACTCACTGAATCTGATTTACTGATCTCTATTGCCATGTTTGTTTTCCAAGAACCCTTAGTGGAACATTGACTCTTCATTCCTAAGAAGGTCAGATCTTTCAAATAACACCCACCCTCACATTCCCCCTCAGAACCGTTCCCAGCTCTAAGAAACAGCCTAGCTATTCCCTCCTCCTTTTTCAGTATCTTAAAGACCAAAGTCAAACCTTGTTTTTCTCCTGCTATTGATTGTTTTTCTAACCCCTTGAACTGGTTTTATAACCCTAGGTCTATTGCTCTCTTCTTGGCTGACTTTGAAATGCTCTGTAGATCACTCTTTTGATAACTTCCTGGTAGGCTAGGAATTTACTATTCTTATTAGGAACTCTGTCCCTAGTTCTTTCATTTCCCAGCACTGATGTCTTCCAGAGAACAGCTGTGAATTTAGTTTTGGCAGGTGAGGAGTTACGGGATGAACATGTCCTGAGTCCTGGGACACTAAGCCAACACATCATGCCGAGCACATGTGGGGACTGGTTGAGCAGAGAAGAGGATGGAAAGATGTCCTCTCATTCCTATCACTGAACTTTACATAAACATATAAGGAAAAAAAATCTTTTAAGAATTGTGCCACATGTGCATATACGAATATGTAACAACGAACCCCACCATTATGTACAACTTTAATGCACGGATAAAAAAAATGGAGGGGGGAAAAAAAACACTTGTGGCCAGGCATGGTGACATGTACCTGTAATATCAGTGGCTTGGGAGGCTGAGGCAGGAGGATTGTGAGTTCAAAGCCAGCCTCACAAAAGCAAGGTGCTAAGCGAGTCAGTGAGACCCTGTCTCTAAATAAAATATAAAACAGGGCTGGGGATGTGGCTCAGTGATCGAGGGCACCTGAGTTCAATCCCAGTACCAAAAATATAAAAAAGAAAGAACTTCTGGGCTGGGCACTGTTGCACACATCTGCAATCCCAAGAACTTGGGAAGCTTAGGCAGGAAGACCACATGTTTGAGGCCAACCTCAGCAACTTGGTGAGGCCCTAAGCAACTTAACAAGGCCTTGTTTCAAAATAAAACATGAAAAGGGCTGGGGATATATCTGTGATAAAGTGCCCCTGGGTTAAATCCCCAGTACCAAAACAAACAAACAAAAACAAACTTGTGCTACTCAGGATATCTTTTATCTATTCACTTTTTGCCTAATATTTGTATCACAGATTTGATGACGGGGGATTGTTTCTTCTTTTAGTTACGTTCTACAAGTAGCTCTGTTCTCTTGGGATAGACTGTTAGCACCGAAAGAACGTACACATGTTTGAGACAAGAAATGTGCTTCCATTTCATCTGTTTCCAGCTGTGGCCCTATGCTGATTCTATATCTCAGTCTCTCTGGTTGTCACTGTTTTTAAGTCCTCTGGACCTGTTCTGCATTCTTACTATACATCTCGTGACAATTTTTTAGTTTGGAAATGGACAGCATATTCTGCATCCCAGAGGAATAGAACATTATGCTTTTAGAACGTGAATATTCTCTTCTCTTCCCTTTTAAGTGCAACAACTGGATGCCTGACCCTGGATTAAAATTGGGTTTTGGGGAAGGGAATGTAACTATGTGGTAGAGCACTTTCCTAGAGACCCTGGGTTCACTCTCGCCACTGCAATAAGTAAGTCAGTAAGTAAATAAAGAAGTAAATTGAATTTTGGTTTACAAGTGAAATTATCAGAAGGGCTAGGGATATGTAACTCAGTTGGTGGGGTTTGCCTTGCCCTGAGTTCAATCCCCAGCACCGCCAAAAAAAAAAAACAAGTGAAAGTATCAGGAATGAATTGAGGTTTAGTTATGGTTGAGATCAGAAAAGTCAAGCATAAAACTGATTTTTGGTTTTTGTTTGTTTTTTGGTACAGGGGATTGAATCAGGGGCACTTAACCACTGAGCCACGTCCCCAACCCTTTTTTATTTTTTATTTTGAGACAGGTTCTTGCTAAGTTGCTTAGGAGTCTGCTACCTTTCTAAGGCTGGCTTTGAATTTGTGATCCCCCTGCCTCAGCTCCTGAGCCCCTGAAATTACAGGTGTGCACCACCACACCTGGCTAAGCATAGGACTTTTTACACTCTCCAAACCATGAAAGAGAGATGTTGGGAATTGAAGATGTCTCCAGAACACTGTCAAGCCCACCGTGCCTCATGATACTTCAGCCCTGCATTTCCACCTGGATTCATTTAGTCTTGCTTCTTCCCTTAGGCATTTGGTGATGCAGCTGAACAGGGCTTGGACCCTATTACCCCCTCTAATCATTTTAATCATAAGAATTGGACAAAGGAAAACTTGGGAAGAAGCATGTCAGGCACTGCCCCACACTCCTCCTCCTCCCCTGCTCAACCCAGCCCAGGAGTCCTCATTCTGTACTTGCTGCTGGCCTTATCTCTCAGGGAAAACCAGCCCAGTGTGTATAGAAGAAGTGGATTAGTGGAAAGAGCATTGGATTAAACATCAGGAGACTGACTTCAAGATCCAATTTTACCCATCAGTAACTATGGAATTTGGAGGAAGCCACTTAACCCCACTGTGTCTTAGTCTCTTGGTTTGTAAAATAGAGAGAAATGTCTGCCCTTCCTCCTTTTCCTGGATTCTGAAAGGTTGTTGTGAGGGGCAAATGAAACAATGGAGGGGAATGACCTTTGGAAGAATGTAGTGCTGAGGCTTTGCATATTGTACTCCTACAAACCATTTCCAGACTACTGGGAATGTTTTTATAGGGTTATTTCATGTTCTGCACTAAGGGTGGGGCTGTTGTGTTTGGGGTAGAAGCCAAGCTTCCAGGAGTGCTGTCCATACTCATAGGTTTTGAAAACCTCTAGTCGTGGGGTGTCCAAAAGATTTTGCCCTTTGGCTCCTTTTTTAAGCTTTCTAGTTGACAGATGGTCTCTGAGAGCAGCCCACTTTTCCAGTCCTGACATTATCTGCCAATCTTAGACCCTTGTCACCTTGGGTGGACCATGTGTAGCCCAGTTACAGTATCCTGAGATTCAGTATTTGCTTAATCATTTACTACTGTGTAGATTTAGACAACTCTCTTGGTATCTCTAAGACTCAGTTTCCTCCTCTGTAAAATATAATAAACGTTATATTGACTCCAGAGTGTTGTTTGGAGAATTAAATGAAGCACGTAAAGTACTTTAACCAAGTTCCTGGCCAATGTATGTCAGTTCTCTGCTTAGAGGTATCCCTACTAGGGATTATTGCTAGACACATTTTCTGAAGATCATTTACTTATCTCATAGGCAATTTAGAATTGGATCAGAGATGTGACCACCCTGCAAAGGCCAATCCTGCCATGTCTTGACCTCACTGTCTCACTTCGTTTTCCTGGTGCTTCCTACAGGGAACATCATTGGCTCTGGAATCTTTGTCTCACCCAAGGGTGTGCTGGAGAATGCGGGCTCTGTGGGCCTCGCACTCATTGTCTGGATTGTGACAGGCATCATCACAGCCGTGGGAGCTCTCTGCTATGCTGAGCTGGGGGTCACCATCCCCAAATCTGGAGGTGACTACTCCTATGTCAAGGACATCTTTGGAGGACTGGCAGGGTAAGCACATCTGCGGAGGCCTAAGTGGTCTAGAAGAAAAGGAGAAAGGTGGTTCAGAAACAGGTCAGATTGGGGGTTTCTAGTCTCAACGTGCAGTCTCTCCGTGGTGCTGCCATTTTGCCTCCATGTCATGGTCGCTAGTGTAGCTTTGTGTCCCTTTAATATTCCTAAGAGTGATGGAGAACTGGGTTGTAATTTTAATCTCTTCACTGATCTTGGTGGGCAAGAGTGTGAGCCAAAGCAAATAGAGCTATGTGACAACACTGACGATAGACTTCCAGGAAAAGTTGTCACAAAAACAGACCTTTTTTTATCTTGACAAATGAGAGTGACCAGTAAGTGTGCCCTCTTTTCATATTACTGAGGATGATGCCCTCCCTCTAGAATCAAGCCCTAATCTGGAATTTCCTCAGGTTCTTCAAACCTGCCAAGGAGCTCATCTCTCACCAATGGGTCAATGGGTGTGAAAGCCACTAGATGCCTCCCCCAGCAGTTGCTAATATAACCACACCCTTAGCATGTCTTGGCTGTCAGAATCCTGGGGTTGCAAATTTAATTTTTCCCCCAGTGAATGCTGGGGGCCACAGTGGCAGAGAAGAGATGATGAAAGGAGAAGGGAGAGAGAAAGATGCCAAGACTGGTGTTGGTGCTAGTTGAAACTTAGCTTTCCATCGTTAAACAATTTTACTGCCGTTGTAGAGCGCTGGGTGTCTCATTTGGGGTGGGGGTGGGAGCTGGGCTCTTTAGCATCCCTGAAAATTGAAAAAAGGAAACACACCCCTTTAATCTACCTGCCTCTGCTCATGGCTGCCCACCAACTTGCCCAGGCTCTCTTCTGATGACTGAATTCCTGCCGTGCCCTTTGGCGGGCTGTCCTCTTCCTCCTTCAGGTTCCTGAGGCTGTGGATTGCTGTGCTGGTGATCTACCCCACCAACCAAGCCGTCATCGCCCTCACCTTCTCCAACTATGTGTTGCAGCCACTCTTCCCCACCTGCTTCCCCCCAGAGTCTGGCCTTCGTCTCCTGGCTGCCATCTGCTTATGTAAGTATTGGCTTGCATGCATCTGATTTTCCTTCCTGTTCTCCTGGTTTTTTGTTTTTGTTTTTTTTTCCCCCCATTATTTTTCTCTCCATTTCTTACAAGTGTATTTTGGAACCATGGACTCTGCATATAATTATCTGGTGTTTTAAAAAGAAGGAGAAACTTATTAGAGGCACAGTCATTTTTACTGACAGGGCTCTTAGCATGAAGCACTTTCACCTATATTATCTGATTTGAACCTCATGATAAAACCATGAGGTAAGCTGGGTCAGTATTATCATTTTCCTAGAAGAGATAAGGAAACAGAGAGCCAAGCAAGTAGCTTACTCCAGGACACAGGCCCTGAGTGCGTCCAGGTCTTCTGATTCCCTCTCCATCATAGCACACCTTGCCAGTTTATCCTGGCTGCTCATAGGAAGACTGCTTTGGCTTTGTAGGGGAAGGTCTGGTCCACTTCTACCTCAACTGGCCAACTCATACTTTGCAAACTCTCTTGGGAGACTTTGTCCCTGGTCTCTGCCCTGGATGAGTTTTCAAGATTGATTGATTAATTTTGGTACTAGGGATTGAACCCAGGGGTGCTCAACCATAAGCCACATCTCTAGCTCTTTTTTATTATTTTATTTTTTTGAGACAGAGTCTCATTAAGTTGCTGGGATTATAGGCATGTGACACCACATCTGGCTAATTTTTACTTAAGTATTTATTTATTTAGGTACTGGGGATTAAATCCAGGGGTGCTTTACCACTGAGCTATATCCCCAGCCATTTTTATTTTTTGAGACAGGGTCTTGCTAAGTCGCTGAGGCTGGCCTTGAACGAGTGATCCTCCTGCTTCTGCCTCCCCAGTTGCTATGGTTACAGGGTGTATACCACCATACCCCACTTGGATGAGCTTTATAAATGGGGAAAGTCATATAAACAGATGTAGTAGCTATGATTTAGTCAGTTTCAGTAAAAATTTAGGGAAGGGGAAAGATCTCTGTGAGCTGGAAAAGATAGAAAAACTTAAGAGAGAAGTTCCACAGGGCCATGTTTCTAGGAAGTGTCAGTGCTGATCTCTGTGATCTCCATGGCTGGAGTATTCTACATCCTTAATCAAACACTAACTTCTCAAGCAACTACTTGGACGTGTTTCAGAGGTCATACTTCATAGTTGGCTTGGTCCCTGCCTTCTTACAACTTCTAGCACTCACATACTTAGCTGAGGATAGGGATGCTTCTGGCTGTAACTTTCCCAAGTCAGGCACTTCTTTTCCATCATGCTGGTGGGTCAGGGAGGGAGGACCATTTACTTATCCCAATACCTCTTACAGGCAAGCATCTGGAGCCTTGACAAATTTGCCCTCTTTGGCATTAGAGGTCAATTCAGGGAGAGACCCCACCACCTAAGAAACTTCTAATGAGGGGCTGGTGATGAGGCTAAGTGGCAGAGAGCTTGCCTAGCATGCATAAGGCCCTAGATTCAATCCCTAGCTACACACACACACACACACACACACACACACACAAAGTTCTAATGTGGAGTTGAGACCCTTGTTTGGGACTTTATTCCTTGTGCTTGGTCAGTCCTGTTGAACTAGGCTGAGCCCCTGAGCCTGCATCTCCACTCCACACCATCTAACTGGGTGACTTGACTCTTTGGCATAGTTACTCAACCCACCCCACTGTCAGATGTGGATTGTAAATTGTAACCCTATGTCTCAGGAGGGTGTGAAATGTGTGAGAGAAGAAATGGGATGCACTCAGCACAGCAGTAGGCACCTTGTGTCCCAGCCATGTCAGTCACTGAGGATGTCAAGCTGCAAGGCCACTATCATCCTTGGTTCTTAGCTGGATCCACAGCTGGGGGAAGGGGAGGATGGAGGGCGTGGGAATGCAGGAAAAGTTGCTGGTTTTGCCATCAGACAAGCTAACAGGGGGAGGAAGGGGAAGCACATGAGTGCTGGTCACTGCTGTTTCTGTGTCTTATGCACACAGACAGCTTCCTTTTTCTTGCTGATGCTGCTGAAGTGTCTCAGACAAGAGGCCACCCTTGCCCTCCTACTAGAAATCAAGAACCCTTGGGTTGCTGATTTAGCTTACTGGCAGACACAGGTCCTGTGTTCAATCCCCAACACCAAAGGAAAGATCTTTGAGACCTGGTGTGGCAGCACACGCCTATAATCCCAGCCACTAGGGAAGCTGAGATAGGAGGATATCAAGATAGAGGCCAGCCTCAGCAATTTAGCAAGACCCTAAACAACTTAGCAAAACCCTGTCACAAAATTTTTAAAAATAAAAAGGTCTGGAGATGTAGGTCAGAGGTAAAGCATCCCTGGGTTTAATCCCCTTACCCAAAAAAAAAAAAAAAAGACACTCCAGGAAGTTATTCAAGGGTTTGACCAGTTTCACAAAGACTACTGGGGTAGTGCAGCCTTGGGCATCCCCTCAGGATGGGCCCAATCCTCCCAGGAGATTAGAGTTCCAGCTTAAGTTGGTGAGGTGGTACGCACTTATGATCCCAGTACCTGTGGAGCCTGAGGCAGAAGGATCACAAGTTCCAGTTCAGCCTAGACAATTTAGCAAGACCCTATTTGAAAATTAACTAACTAAATAAGTGTGTGACTCAGTGATAGAGCAATCCTGGGTTAAATTCCCAGTACTAAAAAAAAAAAAAATAGTGCTCCTGCTTGTATCCAACTCCAGAAAGTCAGGACACACAGTCCCCTCTGCAGCTCACCCCTCACCTAGACACTGCTAGCACCAAGCCAGGAGAAACTTAGAAACTGGCTGATAACAAAAATGAGGAGATCCTTCTCTTTATCTTTACCTCGATCAAAGATTCAATAAAACCTATCTGGCCTGTCCCCTAAGTATAACTGCAAGGAAATTACCTCCAACTTGACAGTGTCAACCTTGTCCTCCAAAGACAGGAATTTTTCAGTGCCCTTGAAATAGGTGTTCAAGTATTTTTCTCCTTTGTAATCAGATTTTTTTTTTTGTCCTGTACTGGGAATTGATCATCTCAGGACCTTGTGTATGCTAGGCAAGTGCTCCACCTCTGCATTAACCTCACCAGTCCAAAGAAAATCTTAAACTTAAGCCTCTTCCTCGTGTCACCTTTAGGGGAAATGGAGAACAGCTCTGTTTCTCATGCTTTGCGGTATCCCTTTCCTGTGGCTGTGAAGGCCACTGGATGTTGTACACATCCACATATGTGAACACTCACACAAACACACACACACACACACACACACACAATTCTTCCTTCTCTTCTTTAGGCCTGATGTTCCCAGTTGTTTTAAGTGCATGTACAGAGGTTCTGTTTTCTGGTTTGTTGAATACTTGTTTTCTAAACTCACTTCTATATAGTCCCTCAAATCATCTCTTAAGCGATCCAGTGAAACAAAAGCCAGGCTGTCAGAAAGGCTTGGTGGATGCCATTTTTCACTAACATTTTTTATTCCAGCAGCCCTCTGACTCACCCAATCCCACCATCTTCCAACCCACTCTATCTTCTTAGCGGGTGCCAGATAAGTTAACTGCATAAAATAGGTACAATATTTTTTGTTTGTTTGTTTGTTTGCGGGGCTAGTGTTGAACCCAGGGCCTTGTACTTGCTAGGCAAGTGCCGTACCACTGAGCCCTGGTAGAGCCTTCTTTGGAAATCAAGCCTGGAGAAGCTCAACCTAGCTCTACTCCTGGCAGAAGCTGTAAAGAGCTTGAGTTTGATGAGAACGTATTTACATAGGAAATTCTGCTTTCTGCTGTCTCATTTTGGCATGCTGTTGATGGGCTTCATCCACTGAGCAATGAGAGGTTTGGGCCACCCTCCGTGGAGAGGTCACTGGTGTATAGCTAGGTCCTAGAGGACAGGGCACAGAGCCTAGCAGGGAAAAGCGGGTGTGGCAAAGCCTCAGGGTTGGGCTTTGCTTCGAGGCAGGAGATGAGGTCAAGAATAGTTCTGTGGTGGGGCCGTTTTTGGAAGCAATTGGATGAGAAATGAAGTTGTGATGAGCCAGATGGTGGGGGTGGAGAGGCGGAAAGAACCTGCTGTAACTGGCTTGCCTGCCGGAGCTGGGAGCCCGGTGGTGAGGGAGGGGGGGTAGTTGGAGAGGGAGAGAAAGAAGGAACTGCAAATCTGGATCTCTCTTATGCAACTGCAGTGCCACTTTGAGTTATTCTATTATTTAGGTCAAAGCTGATTATTCACTGCTGAGTCAGCAGAATATCCCTGGCCACCCGGCAGCAAAAAAGGAAAGTATTTTTACATTTTAATTAAATGAAAAGCCTTTCTCCCTTCTCCAGAGCAAGCATATTAGCAGAAAAAGGGAGTTAGGAAAGGGGACTGGGAGGTATTAAAACTTGATTTCCAGTGCCTTTTGTGATTTCCTTGTTGTCTCTCTTTTCTTCTTTTTAAAATTATCTCCCTAGTAAATGATTATATTCTCCATGTAAAAGATTCAAGTCAGACATAAAAGAGAGTCAACAGAGAAAGTCACCCTTATCTTCACCTGGATCCCTCCCCTGTCTGGTGGCCTTAGTATTGTTATCGTGGGGGATGTCCAGTTGGGGTCCAGGTGTGTCTCGAACAAAGAATTGAGCAAGACACACAGAAGCACCAGGCAAAGTACAGATTTGTTGAAGGAGAAGGTCAAAGTAACACACTGTATAAGGTAGAGAGGGATAGGTTGAGCAAAAGAAAGAGGTTCAAGGTCCTGGTGTCTGGGAATTAGTGTCTTGTGTGTTGAGTTGTGAGGCATTCTCTTCCCTATAGAGATGGGACTGGATTGAAGACCTTACCATTTGTTCCCATTGGCTACCTTATATTACCTCATTAGAACAGTGTCCAATTTTCCCCATTGGTTATTTTAGAATACGGAACCTGTAGGCCAGGTATGGTGGTGCACACCTATAATCCCAGTGACCCCAGAGCCTGAGGCAGTAAGATCAAAAGTTCAAAGCCAGCCTCAGCAACTTGGGAGTCCCTAAGCAACTTAGTGAGACTCTGTCTCTAAAATATTAGAAAGGCTGAGGATATGGCTCAGTGTTTAACTGCCCCTGGGTTCAATTCCTGGTACCAAAAACAAAAACACACACACAAAAAAAAACCTGAACCTGTGGCAGGAGTTATCATGGGTAATGTATAATAAAACTTATCATAAACAGGGACATGATGACTCTTCTCCCTGTATTGTCCTCCAGTGGCATATTTCTTGTACCCTGCCTCTGCCATCTTGGAGTCCCTGAACACCTATCTAGCAGTAATAGTGAATATATATCATTACAGTTCTAAATAAAATGCAGCTATTGATGTATCTGGGTATGTAGTCATACATATTGACAGGTTATTTCTGCAACATACTCTTTTATCATGTAGCCCCATCATTTGTCTGTTACTGGGTTTCTAGTGTCAAAAGACAACAGTCTTATTTTCTTTTTGGTACCCAGGGGTGCTTTACCACTAAACCTCATTCCCAGCCCTTTATTTTTATTTTTTAATTTTGAGGCAGGGCTCTACTAAGTTGCTTAGGGCCTCACTAAGTATCTAAGGCTAGCCTTGAACTTGCAATCCTCCTGCCTCAAGCTCCCAAGTTGCCATGATTACAGGTGTACACCAACATGCTAACAACAGACAAAATTCTTGACTGGCTTTTCTCAGTCCCCCAACCCCCAGGACCTTGTACATGCAGGCAAGTGCTCTACCACTGAACCCCCCAGCCCTTGGCTTTATTATTCATTGTACAATTGGGCAACAATTCATTCCATAAAAGAGAATAAGCATTCCAATAGTCCAAGCAAAAGAATTTGATGATTTTTTTTTTTTTTTTTTTGTACCAGGGACTGAACTCTAGGGTACTAGACCACTGAGTCACATCCCCAGCCCTATTATGTATTTTATTTAGAAACATGGTCTCACTGAGTTGCTTAGCACCTTGCAGTTACTAAGGCTGGCTTTGAACTTGAGATTCTCTTGTCCCAGCCTCCCAAGCCTCCGGGATCATAGGTGTGTGCCACCAAACCAGGCAAGAAGTTGATTTTATGGACAAAGAAAGACTTAAAGAAAGCAGAAACAAAACCCCAAAAGCCAATTAGTCATTTCAAGTTACTGTCCTTATAAGGTGGGGACAGAGAGACAGAATAAAAAGAAAATAACTATCTAATTATCATCAGCTTATTTCAAATTACTTCTTTGTGTAAGGATTAAAGCAAAGAGAACTTCATTATCATATCAATTGAATCTGACTTTTTTGGACAATTTGACTGTTATCTCCCTAATCCTGATTCTCAGCAGGTCAAATAAACAGTCTACTTTCAGTTTGGTAGGATGGAGCTTTAGTATAAATGACTTCATTTTGACTTTAACCCTGATCTGTTGGAGCTCAGTATAGGAGCTGAATCTGAAACAATAGTTGGTATTTTTTTTCCTTCCTTCCCTTCCTTTCTTTTCCTTTTTCTTCTCTCAGTGCTGGGGATGGAACCCAGGCCCATTCTAGGGAAGCACGCTTTACCACTGAGCCATTTCCCTGCCCCAGTCCAGATCTGTGCATCTTACTTCCTAATCACAGGCTTTCCTTTGGGGTCTGTCTTTCCCCCTTGGGACCTCCTGCCTGGCCCCTTTCATTAATGCCCCCTGTTCTCCCTGTAAGTCTTGCCCTAAAGAAATTCCTTCTCCTTCCAGAAAAGAATAACCTGCATGCATTTCACAAGGAAAAAAAAAAATGCTTATCTTGTTTTCTATCTTTCTGCTGAGATTCCTAAGAGGCTACTTTTTTCTAGGGCTTCAGATTTCTACTTCTTTCTTGAGCTATTTGGAAAGGAAAGAACTTCCTTTATTTCTTCTAACCCTGAGTTGCTCTCTACAATTCCTCTACAAAGACTCCAGCTGCCAGGAGCAGGATGTTGTCAGTTGTTTTGTAAATCTCCTGTAAATTAATCCCTTGGCATTGAGGGTTCTAAAGTCTTTCCTCGATTCTAATCCCTTAACTTCAGTTCATCATCCCTTGAGCCTTCATATTCTCTAGCCTCAGACTTCTCATCTCAAACATGAAACATGTTGCCTCAGATACCTGGGTGCCACTGCCTTTTTGTCCTTCTCTAGTCCCCAAAGAGTTCTCTGGGTGTGTCTGATCAATCTTGTATGTAGGAATTCTGACAAATACAGACTGGTCTAGATTTGATTCCCATTTATCTAAGACCCCTTTTTTTCTCTAAATATCTTCTAACTAGCCAGCATTTAAAATCTAAGTATATGGAAAATTTCTTAAGTTTTAGTCAAGGGTTAATTCAACTAGCACTGCATTTTTCTTTTTCTTTTTTTTTCTTTTTTTCTTTTACTCAGGGGCACTCAACCACCAAGCCACATCCCCAGCTCTGTTTTGTTTTTTATTTAGAGACAGAGTCTCACTGAGTTATGCCTTGCTTTTTGCTGAGGTTGGCTTTGAATTTGTGATCTTCCTGCCTCCATCCTCCCAGCTGTTGGGATTACAGGTGTGTGCCACCATGTCCAGCTCATTTTTCATTTTTATGATACATTAAGACTAAAATTATTCTGGAAGTGGATTTCCAGAAAGCTCATCATTGTTCTGGAAGTGGATAACCAGAAAGCTCATCAGTTATGCATCGTATTGAACATGTAGTGGAGATAAGGTATGACTTATATGGTCTTGGAAAAGATTAAAGTCTAGTGACTGGCATACCAACAAATTAATGACAATACAAAAAACAATCAAAAAAGAAACAAATAATAACAATAAAGTGTGATTTTAAAAATGCAACACAGAGAGAGCTTTGAAATTGGGAGGTGAGTGCTAGGGAAGGCTTTCAGGTTGAACTAAAGAAAGGCTTCAGATGGACAGAAAGTAGGGGACAGCCAGACTTACCAAGTCAGGTAAGACTTGGGATCAAAAGAGAAACAGCCTATTGGAGAAAAACAAGTAGCTTTATGTGGGTGGAGCCTAAGAGAATGATAGAAAATGACACTGAACAGGTAAGAAGAAGTCAGATCTTGAAGGATCCTGTATATCATGCCCAAAAAAGCAGACTTTGCCAGATGCTCTGGCACACAACTATACTCAGGCAGCTGAGGCAAGAGGATCACAAGTTTAAGGCCAGCCTCAGCAATTTAGGGAGACCCTGTCTCAAATCAATAAGGGCTGGAGACTCTCAGTGGCCAAGCGACTCAGGGGTTCAATCCCCAGTGCTGCAAATACAAAACAAACAAACAACAACAAAACCCACAAACAAACAAAAATTAAGAGAAAGCAGATTTATCCAGTGAATCCCTGAAGAATTTGAGCAGTGGAGTAAACATGATTAGGCTCAGAATTGGGTGAAACCTGAAACCAGGAGAAAAACAGGCTAAGTATTTGTCTAGGCTAGAGAGGTTACAATTTTTTTTTTTTTTTTTTTTTTTTTTTTTGGTACTGGGGACTGATGTCACTCTACCATTGAGCTACATTTACAGCCTTTTTTAATATTTTGAGACAGGGTCTCATTAAGTTGCTTAGGGCCTCGCTAAATTTCTCATCTTCTTGCTCTTTTTTATTTTGAGACAGGGTCTCACTAAGTTGCTGAGGCTAGTGTAGAACTTGTGATTCTCTTGCCTCTGCCTCCCAAGTAGCTAGCATGTACACCAGAGATTTTAGGAATACAATCAGCTGAGCATGTTGAATTGTTTGACCACCAAGGAGGAAGAATCTAGTTTGTCTGGAATGTTTCAGCTTAACTATATTCAGCGCTCATGATGAACAGTTAAATGTTTTCTACCTCTGCCTTCCAGGTCCTCCCATGGCCCTGAGGGGAGCTGGAAAGGTCTTTGGTTAGAAGTCTTGCTCGGGGCATTACTCCTGGATCCTATTCAAAAGCCTGCTCTAAAGCAGTGAAACTTATAAAGGGATGGGAACTCTTGGTCATGTTTATCAAATGCCAGTGACATACTAGATACTGTTTTGGGCACAGGGGATACAGCAGCAAACAAAACCCCTCATTTGAAGCAGCAGCAGTAGAAAATGAAGTCATCTCTCTTAACAACTCTTTACTGAGTCTACTTGTGTGTCTTCTATAGGTACCCCAGGGGATACAGAATCATTCAATCATTCTCAAATGTCTGAGTGCCTGTTATAACCCAGGCACTGTGCTAGGCATGGGAATACTCAGTTCCTATACTTAGGAACTCACAGCCCAGTGCATAATTCCAACAAGTAGATAGAAAATTTCAGTTTTGAAGTGGTAAGTTTCCCAAGAGGACAATAACTAGAGAGTTAGCTGAAAGAGAAATAGAAGTAGGGAACCAGGGTGGAAGAAAATATTGGAGAAAGGAACATATAAGTTTAGGCTGAAAGACCATTTGGAGATAGTGAGGCAAACTGTCCAGCATGGAGGGGAAGGGAGAGTGAGATGGGGCCGAGAGAATGTTCTCTCAGAAGGGATTAACAATGACAAGGTCTGAGGACATAGCCCTTTCAGGGGGACTTCAGGTAGTTCAGTATACCACATCATAGATTAGGAGGTAGAAAATGTGGCAGACATGGGAACCTCATTGTGAAGGGCCTTTTGGGCCATGCTTAAGAGGTTGGACTTTACCCCAAGAGCAAAGAAGTTTTTATTGAGGATTGAACTCAGGGACACTTAACCACTGAGCCAAATCCCCGACGCTTTTTAAAATATATATATTTATTTAGAGACAGAGTCTCACTAAATTGCTGAGGCTGGCTTTGAACTCGCAATCCTCCTGCCTGAGCCTCTCTAAACTGCTGGGATTACAGGCATGCCCCACAGCACCCAGCTGAATCGAAGGTTTTCAACCAGAGGAGTGACATTATCATATTTCTATTTTAAAAGAATCATGCTGCAAGGGTACAGGATGGATTGTCCAGGGAGAAATGTCAGAGCAAGAAAACATTACAGTGCAGGGACAGGAATATAGGATAGAGATGACAATGATGTGACTCAGGGATGGGGCAGTAGGAATTGAGAGAAATAGATGTCTTTAGGTATTTAGGAAATAGAATTGGCAAGACTTGGTGACTAAGGGTGAAGGAGTCAAGGATGGTGCATTTTGTTGAGGACATGTGCAATAAATCAAGGATAATATTAGATCATATTTTAATGTCTTTAAAAAAATTTGTTCTTTTTGTTAATGTTTTTTCATGGGTATGGTTTAGTTTGGTTCAGTTGGCCCCTCTGTCTTTGCCACCCTTCCCATTCACTCCAACACTTAAGATCTGATGCCAAGAGGCAACCCCTATGCCTTTGAACTTCATGTTTATAATGGCAGAGTAAACAACACTTTTTTTTTTTTTTTTTTTTTTGGTACTAGGGATTGAGTTCATGGGCACTTATTCACTGAGCCACATCGCCCGCCATATTTTGTATTTTATTTAGAGACAGGGTTTCACTGAGTTGCTTAGCGCCTCACTTTTTGCTGAGGCTGGCTTTGAACTTGAGATCCTCCTGCCTTAGCCTCCTGAGCCTCTGGGATTATAGGCATGCACTACTACAACTGGCAAAACTACACTTTTTTTTTTTTTAGTGGTAGATGGACACAATATCTTCATTTTATTATTTTTCTAGGATTGAACCCAGTGTCTCACATGTGCTGGGCAAGTGCTCCACAACTGAGCTACAATCTCAGCCCTAAAACTACACATTCTTTAGTGCCATTTCACCTCCCTCCCCCACAGGCCTCCTAGTTCTAATGGAAATGAAGGTATCTCTGTTAACCTCATATTATGCTTCTGTAATAGGGACTCAGTCTTAAGCTCTAATGAAAAGAACAACTTGTACAGTGCTTTATAATTTATACATCATAGTAAGCAACTGCATATATCACAAAGAATTCAAGAGTTTTATGAAGGTCTTCTCCCCTAGCGAGCCATTAGTGTTGGACAGTTCTGCCCCCTCCCATTTTGGCCTTCTGTTTTGTTCCACTGGTTTCAGTCCTGTGTGTTCTCAGCAGGCTTTTGCCCTCCACTGGCTATCCCAGAAGTCAGAATCTTTTCAGTTTCAGTTTGCTTCATTCCACATCACCTCCTCTTTCGTGAATCCCTGTAGTATCTCTCCTGGTCTCCATATTTTACTCTTGGTCCAAAGTTTTGCTATTCAAAGGGCATGCCTACATAGGCCATGCCTTGGAAATTGGGAAACGAGGGGGGGGGGACTTGTGGGATCATCTCCACCCCTGCATGGGGAAACAATAAAGTGAATTGAGGTCCCCCAAAACTGGAAGTTTTTCAGGAGTTAACATTCTACCAGGTGTGGTACCAACTTGCTTCCTTTCTGGTAGCAGCCAAGAAACTTGTATTCTCCTCTGCCCTTTTTATTGCTGACTTTCAAGGATCACTTTGTTTTTCCCAGAGAAGCTTCTGCTTGTGTTTTTTTTTAAGTTATCCATTAATCGTGTCTGCTGAACTTTTAAGGGTTAATATGACACACCAAATTTATATCATTTACTCACAAATACAAAATCAGAAGACTTACAGGAGTAGAAGGAGGACCAGTGGTACTGGGAGCTTTGAGGAAAAGAAGAAAGGGCAAGGTTTGTTTTGAGAGTTTGACAAGGTTGAGCGCTGTCTTCAGGGTTGGGTTATCACTGAATCATTTTGAGAATTTTGTTAATTCAGGGCTAGGGCCTTCCCAGAAACTGAGGCAGCGTGAAGACCCCTACCCTCAAATTACAATTCTTGCCATCAAGTCAGAAAGATTTCAGACAGTTGCTCAGAGTAACAAGCATGAGTTTATTGAATGGATAGGAAATGGGAAGGGGGACACTCTCAAGGGAGAGAGTGGGTCCTCTCAGAGAGGAGAGAAACAGTGTGCTTCTCCTACATTCCAGTTTTACTGGGGATCCTAAAGAAGTTTTCAGGAGTCCCACCCAGGTCCATCTCTTGACTTTTGATTGACAACAAGTTGATAAGAGGCTGTCAAGTTTACTGCCATGACAACTTGAGATCACCTTGGCCCATGCTGACTGGTTCTAATTCGATTCTTAACCATAAATTCTTTGTTTGCTTTTTTTTTTTGTTTTTTGTTTTTTTTGTACCAGGGATTGAACTTGGGCACTTGGCCACTGAGCCACATCCCCAGCCCTATTTTGTATTTTATTAGAGACAGGGTCTCACTGAGTTGCTTAGCTCCTCACTGAGTTGCTTAGGCTGTCTTTGTCTTTGTCCTGCCTCCGCCTCCCAAGCCTCTGGGATTACAGGCATGCGCCACCGCACGGGCCTTAACCATAAATTCTTACAGATTTTATGGTTAGGAGGAATTATCCTTATCTCCCTGAGTTTCAGGATTTAATCTGTGAAAAGGGTCACAAAAGTCTTGCCTTTCAGGGTAATTTGGGTTACTCTTATCAACATTATTTCAGGCCTTCATTTCTTCTGCAGATAACAGGTAGTTTGTTGAGCAATGTGACATAGCTTGTCCATTTAAACCAGGCAGGGCTGCAGGTAAATTTGCTTTTTTGGAAAAGAAAACATGTGGGGGTCAGCACAGAGAGTCCATTTTATAGAATTATTCCCTTAACTTCATGTTCGTATTATTCTCATCTGTCCCCTATCTTTGTGATCTAGGTCACAAAGATTTACAGACTTCAGTGAACACTAACAAAGTCCACCAGCCTTCCAGTCCAAGAACCCACCAGATCTCCTAGGACCCATATGCCAAGACTTAATATGATGGACAGTCAGGCACTCCATCCACCTTGTGTCTGGGGCAATAGTAGATGAAATAACAGTGGTTTTTCAGGTCCAGGCTGGAAAAATAATGAGTAGGATTAAAATGAGGCTCTGCCAGGTGGCCCAGCATGGCAAATCTGACTTTCTGGGTATCTTCATTTTTTCTTTTCTCCCCGACACCAGAAGCTCAGGAGCCATGTTTAGCTGAAGGGAGAACTACTCAGCTCTTGGAAAACGCTGAGCTGGGTGTTCAGGCTTCTTGGCTCCACTAAGTGCTGGCTGGTGATTCAGCAGAAACTCCAGGTTCAGCAGCTGGCAATGAGGGGAGCAGGATAAGAAGGAAGGGGAAGTAGGGAGGGGGTGGGACAGCAGGGGGCCAGAGCTTAGCTAATAGAATCCAGGAAAAGCTGTGTGATTCTGGGCCTTTTTCTCTGACCCCTCCTCCTCTGCTTGCTTGAGAGAGGCCCTTCTGGAGGGAAGGCTCAGAACACCTTTTCTTCCTTATAGGAGTTTCTGATATTTCTGAAATGTCAGTGCTTTCAGATGAACAGGACTGAAGAAGGGAAAACGTTAACTCTACTGTGGTAGGCAAGATCTATTTCAAAACCAAACTCACCACTGTGTACTTTAAAGACACTGGGATCAAAGCGTAATTTATGAAGAAAGCTGCTTTGATTTTTTTTTTTTTTTTTTTGCTTGCTATTTCTTTGTTTTTGATGTTTTTATCTTTCAGCAGTCCAGTTATTTACATGTATAACTTCAATAGTCAAGTTATATTACATAATAGGAACCTTTGTTTTAGGTAGGCAGGGTGCCTGAAGACTATAATTTGGCCTTTCTCCCCATATGAACAATGTCTTGGTGGGGGAGGGTGGGTGTGCGGTGGAGAAGGGAGGGAATCTGGGAGGGTTCTAGCTAACTCTGTCTCACCGCCCCTACCCCATTTGCCCCAGGCCTCGCTGAGGTCTTTGTGGAGGAAAGATAGCTCCATCCAGCCTGCCATTTGCGTGGGCCAAACTAGAACCTTATCAGTGCCTCTGGTTGTGTGCATTAGAACTCAGAGGCTCGGTGTTTTCTTTGCCTATCAGTCCCTTTTGGCAGCAGGCACCGGTTACCTCCTAGATCTGGAAACAGATGAGGTTAGACAGCCAAACCCAGGCAGTTTTTCCACAATTAGAAACACGTGCCCAGTTCCTCCCTAGAGCAGCCTCCGAGGCCAAGGAGCCCTGGCCAGCCTATGAGAGAGCGCAGCGTGGCCACACCCCTTTCCGCCGCTGGGCGGCTGCCCCTGCTCCTCAGGGCATCCTGAGGGCTGCGCTGAGGGGCAGTACCTCACCTTTTTGCTGCACCTCCAGAGCCAGGGAGGCAAGCCTGCCAGAGCACCGCAGAAGGCAGAGAAGTGCTCGTCCCAGCACAAGGTGAGACTAAGAAACCAACTTTTCTGGCAGGCCCATGAGTCTGATGAAATTTATGACTGTTTCAGAGGCTGGGAAGCTCCATCCCAGCAAGGTGCTTATTTTGAAGTTCTAGAGAGGAACAGGGCGTTCTGACTTCTACAAAGTGGCGTCACTGCTTCCTTTTTCAGCAGCTGTCCTTTTAATGCCTTATATCTTTATTTTTTTCTTTCTCCCAGCCCCCTCCCATTTTGGCCTTCTGTTTTGTTCCTCTGAAGCTCCTTTTCTCTCATTTGTGCTGTTCCACCCCATCCTTCCTTCCCCCTGTTATTTCTTATGCTCACTCTTTCCCTTTCTTTTTCGCCATCTGCCTTTATGGACTTTGGCATCTCTGCACATTTTTCTCCTTCCTACTTGTCTGTTTTCACTTCCTTGGAGAGTCTTGATTCTAGTGATGTTAAAGGAAAACAAGTCTTTTCAGGCTACCTCCAGCCCACTTCTGAGAAAGGTGCCAGACAGACCAAGAAATCCAAATGGAGGTCCCCATGTTGGGGGAAATATGTGACAGATATTGATATGGGGGATATAAGATATAGTTGATGTGGGGTTATAACATCCAGGCATGGTGGTGCACCCCTGTAATCCCAGTAACTGGGGAGGTTGAGGCAGGAGCATTGCGAGTTCAAGGCCAATCTCAGCAACCTAGCAAGACCCTATGTGAAAATAAAAAACAAGAAGTTGGGCATGTAGTTCAGTGATGAAGCATCCTTCACTCAATCCCTGGTACCAATAAATAAATAAGGTGGAGAAATTAGTTGGCCTGTGGGAAATGATTTTCTAAAGCCCTGGGGTAATGTGCCCAATACTTCTGGGGAGCAGCCATCTTATTCTTCCACTTTTACCATGTTAGCATCTTACTTATTGCTGCCCCGACCCCAATCTGGATTAGGGTCAATGACAAACTCAGAGTCCCAAATGGCCCTGGTAGTGACCATGGGTATCACTGACAGGAGCAGGGAAAGGAGATAATGTGTGGGTTGGATGAAGGGAAACAAGACTGATGTGTATATGATGAAAGGAAGACTAGGGCTTTGGCCAAATAAGCAACTGGGAGTCAGGAGAGCTGTCCCAGTCCTGCCTTCCCACTAATTAGCTGGGGTCTTATTTCATTCAATCATAAAGTAAGGTCTGGGTCTCTAAGGTCATTCCTGTCTCTGATTGCTCATGAGGCTGGAATTGTAGGAGTAGGGTACAGGCCTGGAATATCTGTCTTTAGGGACAACTTTGTACAAGGAAAGCCCCAACTGGCTCATTTTTCTTAGCACTGTTCTTATAATAACCAGTCTAGTCCCCTGTCCAAATGGCCCTATTTTAAATTTCATCCATCAGACCAGAATAGTATGGTTCATGGAGCAGCAGCTGGCTTGGTAGAAGGAATGAGATCAGTCTGGGGATCCATGTGGAAAAGCATTCATTGGCTTACTGAGAAAGGCAGAAAACGATCCTTTACTTGCCCAACTTAGCAAGAAGCCAGAGACCTATATCCAGAAGTATGGAAGTATGGGAGTACTTAAAAACATTCATCCAGAGGTCTCTGGGGATAGCCTTTACTTTGTGGGCTTTCTCAGGGACCCATTTCTGTCATCTCAGGCATTTGCCTTCCCTGCTACACAAAGCCGTCTTATGATGTCATGTTGTAGAAAACCCTGATACTTACTCCCTGGAACAGTGCAGTGGTTCAATAGATAGCTCCCTGATATTTTCTGTATAGATTTATTCACCTGTTCAATACTTTAGCACCTACTGTTCCACACAGTGTTTTAAGGTCTCCACACCACACTAGCCAGCAGGACATTGATGGTTGTACATTGCTAGTTGGCACATGGGAGCACATGGCAGTTTCATTCTCCTCTGGGTCTGTGGAGGAGACCCCTCCTTGGCCTTCTTCAGGGCATTCCTGCCCAGCACTCCAGAGACACCCGAATCATAAGGGCTAGTGTCATTTTTCTGTTGAGAGGGTTGACCCTCTCACTTCTGGTCTGGTGCCTTACCCTTATGCTCACCAACTCCACAGCCCCAACTCCATCCTTGTGCCTGCAACCCCACACTGGGGTCTTATTTCATTTAAGCATAAAATAAGGTCTGGGTCTCTAAGATCATTCCTGTCTCTGATTGCTCATGAGGCTGGAATTGTGGGAGTAGGGTACAGGCCTGTACATGGGTTGAAGGATCTCAGAGTTGATCATTTATGAAGAAGAATCCTGAGAAAAAGATGAATCAGATTAGAAATTGGAAAAAGGTCAAGGGGATGGGAGGAAGTAACAAAGGACAGGCAAAGCAATTATGCCAAATATGCAATTTGGCCTCCGTAAAGCCAATCATACCACTCCCTTTCCCAACCATTCTGCTTGGCCTCTCATTGACAGCATAATCCTGAGAAAATCATGTCCTCTTTTTGATTTCATTTCTATGAACATTTACAAAAAGGTACCTAATGTTCTGTCTAACAATAGAACTCCGTAGTTTTTAACTCTTGAAGATTAAAGAGTATTCTCACAATTCATATGGACCATGTCTCCACTTCACAGAGAGGAAGGGAAAGCAGCAAAAGGTTAACTGACTTGTCCAGGCACTTTGAGAGTAACTGACCAAGCTGGGAGGGGAACTGGGGCCTTTGGAAATTTCTAGTTTTTAAATTCTATGGTTCTCAGAGTCAGACCAGCCAGATGTCTCTGAGTAAGCCATATCTTTCTCCTTCCCTCCGCTATTAAACCTGCCTCTTCATACTACTTCATTCCTTACACAAGTTACTCTGAACTCTACTTGCTTATTCTGCCTTCAAAAAGCATCAGAAATCCACATGGAGCTGGCATGGTGGCACATGCCTGTGATCCCAACAATTTGGGAGGCTGAGGCAGGAGGATCACAAGTTTAAGGCCAGCCTGGGCAATTTAGCCAGACCCTGTCCTAAAATTTCAAAAAATTAAAAAGGCTAGTGATATAACTCAGTGGTAGAGTGCCCCTGGGTTCAATCCCCAGTACCTTGGAAAAGAATCCCATGTGGGCCTTCACTTACCAGGTGTCACTAAGTGGAGTCAAGGGGAAGAGTGATAGGTCACAATTCCTGGCTTTGATGTTGCAGGAACTTCAAAGCAGCCCACAACTCCCTGATCCATCCTTAAAACTTTCTAAATGAAGATTTGTTTATGCTAGTGATTCATGGATGTTCTATTTCAAAATTATCTAGAGAGATTAATTTTAAATTGCCTCTTTTACCTCCAGTCTACAATATATTGAGGTAAAATTTCCTCCATAGTGTCGTTCCCAGTCTTCCCTTCCAGAATATATAATCCCCTAACTTCATGTGTCCCACACCCACTGAGTCAGGTTAGGTTGACTCAGCCTAGAGAAATCACAGAATGGGCTCCACCAAAGTGTGTCTGGTGTTGTCCATGACAACATGGTACACTGAACATGCACTCTATACCCTCTGTCTTGAATGAACTAGGACACAAGACTTTGGAGATAACATCAATTGCCTTTTTTTTTTTTTGGTACTGGGGATGGAATGCAGGGTCACTCTACCACTGAACTACATCCTCAGCCCTTTTAATTGTATTTTTGGGAATAGGGTCTTGCTAAGTTGCTGAGGGTCTCATTAAGTTGTCCAGACTAGCCTCGAACTTGTGATCCTCCTGCCTCAGCCTCCTGAGTAGCTGGGATCCCAGGCATGTGCCACTACGCCATGCTTGACTTTCCATCTTGATTCCTCTCACCGCCTTTGATTGTAGTCTCTGGTCAGTAAAATAAGACCAACACAATTATGGGATAAAGAAAAAGGGAATCATACCTGTGACCATCCTGGCTCTCCACTTGTTTTCAAAGAAGCTTATAATTCTTAGGCCTGTGTTTGTATGTACATCTGAGTTGTATATGGCTTGAAGTTGTATGGAATATGGAGGGAAACCTGGGATTAGATGAAGAAGGGCTATGGAGTCTTTTACCCTGAATTTTTGTACCAGGAGGAGATAAGAAAAGCATTGCTAGAGTTATTATAGGGCAAGCTGGTTTCTTACTGTGTTGAATTATCAAGGAAAAGAAGAGAAGGCAGGGTTGGGAAGCTGGAAGAATTGGAGTGTTGTCATATAGTGTGGAAATTTGCCCACTATATCAGCACATTGGTGACCTCATCTTTGCTACTTACTAGAATGCAGGGTCACTCATCTTTGCTACTTACTTACTAGAGAGAGCCCCTCCATTCCCATCTCCTACTATCCTGCAAGGCCTGTGACAGACACTCCCCTGGAGTCTGGTGTTGTCCATGACAACATGGTATACTGTGTGTGCCTGTTTGCCCTTTTTTTTTTTGATTTTGTGTTTGTGGTTTTTGGTGCTAGAGATTGAGCACAGGGCCTTATACATACATGCTCTACCACTGAACTACATCCCAGCCCCACCTGGTTCTCTTTAAAAATTTTTCTCTTTAAGATTGTGTCCCTGCTTTCTAGTCTTTCTGTGTTATGTCTGTCCCTATATTCATTTTTCATTCCTATTGCTACTGTAACAAATCACTATAATCTCTTTCTTTCTTTCTTTGTGTATGTGTGTGTGGTACTGGGAATTGAACCCAGGGGCACTGTACCACTCAGCAACATCCCTAGCCCCTTTTTGTTTGTTTTGTCTTGAGACAGGGTTTCACTAAGTTGTAGAGGGTCTCATCAAGTTGCCCAGGCTAGCTTGAATTTGCAATCCTCCTGCCTTAACTTCCCTGAATTACTGGGATTACAAGCACGTGCCACCACACCACAATCTTAGTGGCTTAAAGCTACACAGATTCATAATCTTACAATTCTGGAGGCCAGAAGCCCTAAACTCAGGTGTTGGCAAGGCTGTGTGCCTCTGGAGGTTCTGAGGAGAGTTATTTCCTTGCCTTGTCATGCATTCTTTGGCTGATGGCCCCTTCTGTCTTCGAAGCCAGTGACATACCATCTTCAAACCCATCTCCCTCTCCCTCTCTTTCTGACCTCTGACTCCATCATCACTTCTCTCTTTGTAACTCCTGTCCCCCTCTTATAAGGACTCTTGTGATTACATCAAGCTTGTTCAGATAATCCAGGATAAGCTCCCCGTCTCCAGATCCTTAACTGAATCACATTTGCAAAGTTCCTTTTGAATACTCACAAATCACAGGGATTAGAATGTTGACATGTTTGGGATGGCCATTATTTGCCTTCCAAAGACCTCATGAGATGCTGTCATCATTGGGAGGAAGTGAAGGAGAGGTTTCTATGATACCAAGGAATCAAAGTCTGGTGGTTAAGCTTGAGGTGGAGTTGAGGTCACTTTCTTTGCAAGGAACAGAACTTGCCCACCTGCTACATAGTGAGCAATCAAAGTTCCAGGGTGGGAACAGTATCTCTCCATCTCTGCTAGTCGTGTAGCTTTCCCAGGTCAGGAAGGGTTGAGTCCCTCTTACCTACTTGTCAGTTAAGGAACTGTAGGCTCTGGGCAGGACACTAAATCCTGGTTTCTAATCCCCCCCCCTTCTTTGTATCTCTCCTGTCACCTTGATGTTAAAACTCTTTATTCTGAGTCGATTAAGTAACCAATCCTTGATTTCAGCATCTTTTTGAAGCCTCATGTCCTTAATAGTTATTTTTTTTTGTTTTGTACTGGGGATTGAACCCAGGGGTGCTTTACTACTGAGCCACATCCCCAGTCCTTTTTATTTTTTATTTTGAGACAGGTTCTTGCTAAGTTACTTAGAGCCTCACTAAATTGCTGAGGCTGGCTTTGAATGTGAGATCCTCCTGTCTCAGCCTTCCGAGTCACTGGGATTATACATGTGTGTCACCACACCCAGTCTTGGATGGTCTTTCATCTTTTTTTTTTTTTCCCCATGAAACAAAAGGGAAAGAGAGGCAAAAAATACCTAAGAGAAACAGATAAGCCTGGGATTCTATGGGGGCCTCTAGAGAAGCAGCAGCTACTCCCACAGCTAGATTACAATGGACAAGAACCAAAGTCTTATATTTTTTATTGTTTAGCTGGACCAAAATGTGAAAACTCATGTTGCTAGGATCTCCTCCTCCTCATATAGGAAGCATCTTTAATTTCCTAAGGCTGAGTTAGGGGCTTCTAAGGGATGCCACCAGCTTCCATGAATAACTCTGCTATCGACACATTGTTTTGTGATCATCTCTTAGCTCCCCTGTCTCCCACATTACACTGTCTACTCCCTGAGGGCAGAGACTTGTGTCTTACTTATAACTTCCCCACATACCAGAGTGCCTAGCACTAGTAGATCCTGTGTAAATGATGGATGGATGATGGATGGATAATAGATGGAAACTCTCCCATTTCAGGCTGCAGTAGTTACTGATCCCCATCTATGTGTGGCCTCTCTGAGGTCACTGGATTTCAGGCACACACAATACAGAGTCCAGCTGAGCAGAGGGGGACCTCAGTTGCCAGCAACAGAAAGGGGTGGAGGGTGGCAGATAGGTGGCAGTAGCCAGCCTCCTGAGCAGGGCAGGGTTTGGCAAACACCCAACCAGTATTGCCTTCACTCTCTGACCTTTCCTCTCTGGAAGGAGGCTCAGGTTTCAGCTGCTTTGAGGCAAGCTGTCCTGCAGCACCAGCAGACTCAAAGTGCCCTGTCTTCCCTCAGTCACATGCTGTGATGGCCCAACTGCAGGGCAAAGGGTGAGACCTAGGGCCAGCAGCATTGTTCTGAGGAGATTAGGGGGCACAGCCAATTTACCTATCACCACCTCATTCTTAGAATTTCTCTTTTAAGTTTTGAAAGATCTCTGTGAAGGTAAGAGGTTAAATATTAGGTGAGGGTAAGGGTAAGGTTCTTGTGATGTTGTGGAGATAAAGCCTGGCCAAACAAGACACTGACAGCAAGGCTGTGTCCCTAATCTTCAGATACCTCAATCACTGGAGAATATCATGGAGCTGACAGTCAGTCTGAGGAATCTTTCTGACTGCCATGACAAGGACCATCTTGTAAAGAGAGATTTTCTCTCCCAGCATACATGAAGTGGAGACCTTCTCCCTCTTGCTCTTAGGAAGAGGGATTTCTTCAAGTTTCCTACTCTGCTCCTGTTTCTCCCAGCACTTTCTTGTCTTCTCTCCTCCCTGCCTTTTCCTTCCCTTGGGGGAAGAGGATTTTCTTCTCTAAGGTCAAGATCCCATCCTCGAGCCACTTGGGTTTTGTTTTCTAATCTTCCTTCTTTCATAAACCACCTCCTGTGTCCTTTAGTCCTTATTGCTGTGTCTGCCTGGATTCCTGGGTTCAGAGGCCCAGCCTGGTACCCAGCATGTCTCAGGTCCCTAGGGAGAAGCTGAGATCACAGTCCCAGTTGTTGAGTGATTTTGGTTGGATTGTCACCAGACACATGATCTTGAAATCCTTACTGAATTGAGTAAGATAACCAATGTGTATTTATCAGGACGTCTCTGTCCATCTGGAACATTCGAGTATTTACAAAATGTTCTCCCTGTTCAGGCACTTAAAAATCTTTCCTCTAACAACATGTTTTGATTCTCCTTAAATGACACCATCTTGGATTACAGCTTCTCCACGAGGAGTCAGGAGTTTTACTCTTGAAGTTGAGCTTCCTGTTGTTCTTTTGGTTCCCTCAAACTAATTGGGGACTGACTGTCTCCTATTGAAAACATTCCTGGAGAACAGGGAGACTGGTGTGTACTGTGGAATGTGTAGAGGAGATGAGATTGGAAGACTAATGGGAATGTGGCATTTTCTTTATTTGCAGGCACCAGTATGTGCCCTGGGATTAAAAACATGAAAAACAGCTGGGGTTGTGGCTCAGTGGTAGAGCACTTGCCTAGCATGTGTGAGGCTCTCCTGGGTTTGATTCTCAGCACCACATATGAACAAATAAATAAAGGTCCATCAATAACTAATAAAAATATTTTTTAAAAAATGAAAAAAATTTATAGTCCCTGCATTCCTAGTCTACAAGGAGAGAGAGAGAGAAAAACTCCCCTCCCTTTTTTTTTTTTGATACTAGGGATTGAATCCACAGACACTTTACCACTGAACTACATTGCCACCTCTTTTTGAGATAGGTTCTCAGTAAGTTGCTGAAGGTCTTATTAAATTGCTGAGACTGATCCTCCTGCCTCAGCCTCCCTAGGTGTGGGAATTACAGGTGTGTACCATTGAGCCAGACCATCATTTTACTTTATTTATTATTGTCTTTTGTTTGTTTGTTTGTTTTGTTTTTGCAATACTGGTGATTGAACCCAGGGGTGGTCTGCCACTGAGCTACAATCCCAGACCTTTTTATTTTTTCAGACAGGATCTTTCAAAATTGCCCAAGCTGGCCTCAAACTGGGATTACAGACATGTGACAACACATCCAGCTTATTTTATTTGTTATTATTATTTTGTATGTGTGGTGCTAGGGATTGGGTCCAGGGCTTCGCAAGTGCTTTACCACTGAGTTACATCCCCAGTCCAAAGATTATTTTAATATAAAGAAATACCCCAATTAGATATAAATAAGGTAGGCTAAGATTGCTCTAATGAAGAAGGCAAACTTTGTACCTTCTTTATATAAAACATGGCTAATATATCTTACCTTGCAGGCATGTTGTTAGAAATAAATAAAATCACACAGCTTTGTGGAACAGTTGACATTTGAACTAGATCTTGATAAACAAAGAGTTTGCCAGGTGGAGATGGTAAGGAGAGAGAAATTACAGACTAATAATAATGTCAGGACTTGCCTAACCTCCTGAAATGTTTGCAGAATCAAGTAAAGTTGGAAAACACTTGGAAAGTAAAAGTACAGTTTAAGGATAAGATATTAATACTACTTAATCAGCCACTCAAATGAAGTCATAGCCCTGGAGAGAGATTTAAGAAAACAGAAATACTCCCATGCTTTTACAAATGCCTGATGTGTACCTTTGAGTAGTGTGTGGGGTGTCTGTTCACTGTTTCAGGAAGAGGGGAAGCAAGAGGATTCTATTTTTTTTTTTTTCTCCTTTATTCTCAAGCACTTTATGACCATAAGGAAATTGAGAGAGCTCTGGTGAGTGGCTTGGGTAGAACAAGGGTAAAGCAGAGAGAGCCTTCCCCTGCTAGCACTTAGCCTCTGAGCTTTCATCCAGCCCTTGCAGGTTTTGTGTTGTTGGGATTATTGTGGTAGCCCCCAGATAAGCAGGTGACATTGAAATCCCCCAATGCCACCAAAGATGTACACAGATAGTTAGCAAATAGGCCATGAAAACTTGTTTGACTAGTCATTAGGGAAATGCAAATCAAAAACACAATGAAATACTATTATACACTTAATAAAATAGCCAGGGCACTTAACCACTGAGCCACATCCCCAGCCCTTTTCATTTTTTATTTTGAGACAGGTTCTTGCTAACTTGCTTAGGGCCTCACTAAATTGATGAGGGCGGCTTTGAACTTGAGATCTCAGCCTCCTGCCTCAGCCTCCCAAAGTCACTAGGATTATAGCTGTGTGCCAACACACTCTGCCATTTTAAAAAAATGACAATACCAAATGTTGACAAGCACAGGAACAATAGGAATCTCATCATTCCTGGTAGAAATGCAAAATTGTTAGCTACTTTGTAAAACAGCTTGGCAGTCTCTTGTAAAGTTAAATGACCCATGACCCAGAATCCTGTTCCTGAGTATTTACTCAAGAAAAATGAGACCTCCCCACCCCTTTACTACCCACTCAAAGACTACAATTCTTTCTTTTCTTTTTTTTTTTAGTTGTGAATGGACACAATACCTTTATTTTATTTATTTATTTTTATGTGGTGCTGAGGATTAAACCCAGCATCTCATATGTGCTAGGCAAGTGCTGTACCACTGAACTACCACCCCAACCACCAAGACCATAATTCTTTATAGTAGCTTTATTCACATAATAAGCTCATACTGGGAACAACCCAATATCTATCCAAATGGAAAAAAACCGATACATCCATATACAGAATAGTATTTAACAATAAAAAGGGAACAAGATACTAATATATGTAACCACATGAGTAGATCTCAAAGCATTATGTTAAGAAAAGTCGAAAACAAAACCCTATGTATGCCAGGTGCCTGTAATCCCAGCGGCTTGGGAGGCAGGAGGATAATGAGTTCAAAGCCAGCCTCAGCAACTCAGCAAGACCCTGTCTCTAAATAAACTACTAAAAAGGGGCTGGGGATATGGCTCAGTGGTTAAGCCCCCCTCAGTTCAATACCTAGTACCAAAAGTAAACAAAAAACAAAAAACCCTACATTTCCATGATTTGATTTGTATGACATTTTGGAAACGGCAAAACTATAATGACCAAAATCAAATTAGTATTTGCCAGAGGTAAGGGAAGAGGATTGACTGAGTACAGAGGAGCATAACACGTAGACAACTTTTTGGAGTTTTGGTAATGTTCTGGATATTGAGTGTGGTAGTGATAAAGCATTAGAATACATTTTTCAAGTCTCATCAAACTGAACTCAAAAAAAGTGAACTTTACTAAATGTAGATTGCACCTTAATAAATCTAAATAGCAAAAGAGTCCCTTACCTTCTTGTCCCCAAATCAGGCTCAGGAAGGTGACATCCAAAAATCACACAGCAGCTCAGCACTTGCCTTGAACAGATAATGCATTTCATACTAAGCCCTGATCAGATGCTGATTTCCCCTCCCTCTGCCAAAGCTAGTGCCTACACTTCCCTGCCTACTTTTGGCTTCCAGCCTTGGGACAGGGCATGTTTTGACCAAGCTCTAATTTGGGGCACGTAATCCCCATTTGTAACCTATTAACCAAGCCAAAGTTTCTGGTCACTGGGACTGAGCTTTGAGATGTTTGGCTGGCCTGTTACAACCCCATCATTAGGAACAAAGAGCGCATTGGCTCCTGTGCAGTGGGCATTCTGCAGCTGCTGAAGGCATGTCTGGGGCTCTGTCATTTCAGTGCTTCTCACATGGGTCAACTGTTCCAGTGTGCGGTGGGCCACCCGGGTTCAAGACATTTTTACAGCTGGGAAACTCCTGGCTCTGGCCCTGATCATCATCATGGGTGTTGTACAGATTTGCAAAGGTGAGTGTCATGGGAACACAAGGGCCCCACATAACTCTCTACCCCTTGCATGTGCACACCGTGAGGGTTCCCAGTTCTGGCTTTGAGGCATCTCTTCTTCATTCACTTGACAGAGGGCATGAGAGGCCAATTTCTCCAGGGTGGCTGGGGATAAGGAATGTCTCCCAGCTTGCAAAGATTCATTTGGCCCCCATGACAATGCTCGCCTCATGACTTTAGCATGGCTAAGTAATAACCCTGAATCTCTGGTCTCTATTGCTGTTTTGCCCAAAGTCCAGGGTACCTCCCCTCATCTTCTGTGGTACCTTATATATATATCTTAAAATGGAGAACAGAGAAGGAGAATTTTATAGGTTTCAAAATTACTCATAATCTCTGCAAAAGAGAGCTCTACATTCCCGGGCCCCCTGCCAGCATTCCCCACTGGATTTGGTCCTTTCAAAGCATGAGTCTATTTGGTTTCCATGGGGCCCATGGCACCACAAGGCTGTGCTCAACGCCACTGCCTCATGGAGAAAATCTGATGACAGAGAGACCTCCCATCTGCCCACAAGCCCAGAGTGGGTGGCCAGACTGGATGTTTACTCCAGGAAACAAGTTTCTGCTATACAATGGATAGATTTAATGGAATAAGTCCTTTATCAGGTTATGTTGTTTTCAGGAATTTAGTCTTAAGGAAATCACTGTGCTATCTTATCAAAGATAGTGATGAGTTCCTCCTAATCTGGTCTCAATTCTTTCTCCTGGTCACACTAATCTCCTCATTTCCTGTCTAAACACAGGGTTGCAGATGAATAAGTGGTCATTTGCTCCTATCTCATCACAATCTCAGTCAGCAGCTTTTTTTTTTTTTTTTAAAGTGTTGGGGATTGACCTGAGGACTTTGCCCATGCTAAGCAAGTGCTCTACCACTGAGCTACTCCTACAGCCCAGCAACCTTTTCTGAGGGCCCACTTTGTGAAGGACACTGTGCTAAGCGCTGGGAAGACAATTTAAAGGCTCTTTACTAATGGCCTCTGAAAAGACAGACCTAACACATTAGAAAGAAATAGGATATCAACAAAGTAAGCAAAACAAGCTCAAACTAATATAGCATTATAGAACCTTATGTTGGATTGTTTTTTTTTTTTTTTTTCTTTTTATTTTGTGGTGCTGGAGATTGAATCCAGGGCCTTGTGTATGTGAGGCAAGCACTCTACCAACTGAGTTATATCCCCAGCCCTTTGTTTGTTGTTCTTAATCCTTTCTTATGAAAATGTACAAACTTAGATGTCAAGGCAGGTGGTGACAGCCAGTGACTGCATTCCTGTGTTTCAAAGCCAGTAATCCAGCCTCCCAATTTACTATGGTTTTTCCATCCAAGAACCTGCCTTTGTAAAAAAGGATAATTTCATAACTGTACTTTGAACCTGAACCTGATTTGGACCAGGTACTGAGAGGTCCTGGACCTGGATCTCCTTGCTCCTTTTAGCCTCATTCCTTCAATACTCCAGTACAGTAGGTTCACTGGAGACTAAACAGAGGTTTGCTGCTGGAAGGGGTGAGAGACCAAATGGGACAGGCCTGAATTCATCTCTCTGAGCAGCCTCTTGCCCTCTGTGTCCACAGGAGAATACTTCTGGTTGGAGCCAAAGAACGCCTTTGAGAATTTCCAAGAACCTGACATCGGCCTCATTGCCCTGGCCTTCCTTCAGGGTTCCTTTGCCTATGGAGGCTGGAACTTTCTTAATTACGTGACTGAGGAACTTGTTGATCCCTACAAGTGAGTTGAAATAGTCCAGCTCTTCCTCTTGTCCATGGAACGCTACAACACATGGTGCTAAAAAATGGAGCAGGTGTGCTCTGCCCACTTCTCTTTATCACCCCAGCTCTGGCCATGCCTGTGGCCATTTTGGAATAATAGTCTATTTCCCAGGAATTTAAGCCATTAGTCAGTCCTGTGACTGTCCCAAAGCAAGCTAAAAGCTGAAAGCTATGCCAGATAACACCACTCCCTTAGAGAATGAACTGTGCCCCATGAGGCCTCTGGGCATCTTATTCACCTGTTTCAGGATAGGCCAGTCATTGTGTCTGGAGGCAGGGGGAAGGGTGCATGGTGGAGATCTGGGTCAGGAAGAGATCAGCAGGTGTGGAGTATACTTCTAGCCTAAGTTTTTCATTTCCTTTAAATTATCCTGTCCTGGTTGAGACACAACCTACCTCCTGGGGAGAGGGAGCCTGTAGAAGTGGCAGTCCTGTGCAGACCCCATGGCAAAGCAGGCATTCCAGCACAGCCTTCCTCTCACCTCCTCTCCCTCTACAGGAACCTTCCCAGAGCCATCTTCATCTCCATCCCACTGGTCACATTTGTATATGTCTTTGCCAATGTCGCGTATGTCACTGCAATGTCCCCCCAGGAGCTGCTGGCTTCAAACGCAGTTGCTGTGGTAAGAAATCAAACTCCCACTCTCTCAAACCAGATTCCTGACAGACTTGCCCCCTTAGGCCCACTGACTTTTCCCTGACCCATGGACCTGTGGAACTGGAAATCATCCCAAGTGCTCAGGGCAGAATCCACATGTGCCCTTGACAGGGTGTCTTCAAGTGCCCAGGATGGCTGGGTTTGTTCCAGGGCAGCTACCATGGCAGAACTGAGTAGCTGCCTGCAAAGCAGAAATGTTTGGTGTCTGATCCTTTACAGAACAAGTTTGCCAACTCCTGATCTAGGGCACTTTAAACTCTGGGTGTGAGGATTGTGTCAAGGAGACAGACTGCTCCTTACAAAGATATGATATTACACAAGGTACACCATTTCTCTCCGCCTTCATTCCTGCCTCTGGAAAGTATGCAAGCTGCCCAGGTTTGGTGACACACACCTGGAATCTCCAGGCTGAATCAGGAGGATCACAAGTTTGAGGCAACTCAACAAGACCCTGTCTCAAAATAAAAAATAAATAGGGCTGGGGATGTAGCTCAATGGTAGATACCCCTGGGTTTAATCCCCAGGAGAGAAAGTAGTATGTAAACTGACTCCTTCCCTCATCAGGGAGAAGTGAGTGCTGGTAAGCAGTTTGCAGATAGGAGTGGTATATGTCCTTTGGGGAAAGGGCCAAGGGACCAGGATCCTTGATATCTGAGAAGGGCCCACTCTGCTAAACATGTTGTCACATCTCTAAGGACTGTTCAGAGCCTGTGACCAAAGGCCTTCCCCAGCAGAATGCCTATTCTAAACAGTTCCTCCCTGGTGCTTCAAATCTGGTTCAGGGATTACAGAGAAGACTGGTCCCCAGACAGTTTATTTCCTTCAATACGAGAAGCCTAATCTATAACTTCACAGCCTTCTCTTTCTCAGCCTAAATACTGGCTGCTTCTTATTTTTCCATCAATATAATTTGTTTCTGTGGACTTAGAAATTCTCACTCTATGAGTCAGGATTAATCCCTGTTTTATAGACGAGAAACTGAGGCCCCAAAATTACATATCTGGGGCCAGGAGTAAAAGTGCTCAGTGGTACAGCACTTGCCTGGCATGCATGATGATCTGGGTTTGATCCCCAGAAAACAAACAAAAAACAAAACAAAACCTTGCTCAGTGTGGGGCCAGGATTTGAACCCAGATCTACCCAACTCACAAGCCTGTGTCCCTCCCTGGGCAGAGAAATTGTGCAGGGTACATGCCTAAATCCACCCAGCTCCCAATCCTGGCCCCTCTACTTCCTGGGAGTGTGATCTGAGGCAAGCTACCTAATCACTATGCGCCTCAGTTTCCTCATTCATTAAACAAGGATGTAAGTGTCATTTCATTACTATTACTATTACCAGCACATACTCTCCATTTAATTAGCCCAAAGCATGTTTTGACTTCCAATATTTAGTTACCACTGTGGAAGAGTGTGGGAAGAGGCTCTCGAGGAACTTAGCCAGAGAGAATCAGCAGATGGGGATGAGAAAAAAACACTCCAGAAGTGGAGAGCGAACCGGAGGTGGGGAATTGTAGCTCTCCTTTTCCACTTAATCCCTTTGTTTTCTCTCCCAGACTTTTGGAGAGAAGCTCCTAGGTGTTATGGCCTGGATCATGCCCATTTCTGTTGCCCTGTCCACATTTGGAGGAGTTAATGGGTCTCTCTTCACCTCTTCCCGGTGAGTGCTACCTGGGCCCTTCCCTAAGCCAGGGCCACTTCTCTGTGCACATTGCTGTGTGTTTATGGTGGCTCGTCTCTGTCTGCAAGGGTTGTATGGGCACCTGGGTGGTGGCTCTGCAGAGGCGTGTGAGTATGGGTGCTGAGGGGTTATGCTGCTCATGTGGTGACCTACAAGGTGTGTGGTATGCAGGTCCTAAGTGCTTCACATGTAGTGGTCTGCACATATCAGAAGGAGCAAGGGCTGTGGTTGGCAGCAGGATGGTGTCTTGGCTACAGTCCTAGAGCCCCCTTTTCACTTGCCTGGACATAAGCTGCTGCTGGCAAGAAAGGAACCCCACTCTGAAAGAGACCAGGATGGAGACTTGTACCTGGGGTCTCCTGGGCCTTATCTCCCATAAATGTTCTGGAAGCAGACTCCACGTGGGATGGGATCACTCTGAGTGCCCTGAAGATACAGGGCTACTCCCTGCTCTACAGGCCAGCACTGCAGGAGGCCACCCACAAGTCTCAGTGGAGAATCTGAAGAGAGAGGGTGGCGAAGAGTAGAAAGAAGCATTCATCAGTGAGAGAGCCTTTCAGCCAACCCCCTGGTTTCTAGGAAACCAGAAGTATGAGTGGGCCTGGAGCCACCCACTCCCATCTTCTCATATTCAGGAGTCTGGCACCTCTGTGTCCCTTCCTACCATCTCCATAATGGGCTGTTGAGGCTAGCAGATGCTGGATGATTTCCATTTGTGTGACCCCCAAAGTTCTTAGAAAGCACCTCCTGCCCTGTGAACACAGTCCTACTCAAAAGATGAGTCCCTGAGTTCAACTGCTTCCTGTCACATCAAGAAGAAGAACCTGTGAAATGACAAGGGAATGCCATGTTTTCAGGATCCAGGAGAGGAAGGATGGAGTGTGGGTGTCCCCTGTGCCCCGGGACTCCATGATACTCACCCACAGCAACCTCATGTGCGTGTTACACAGGAGCAGTGGCCACCTGGAGGCCCCAGCCGGGGGCAAGCGGTGGAAGAGCAGTGACCCATGAGACTCTCTGAGATGTATTGGAGGACAGTGACAGCCCACAGTCGCTTTAGAGTGGGGTTTGTCCCTCAGGCCGGCCATGCAGCGGTCTGCGTGCATGTGGTATGGTTGTGTGTGCATGCAGGAGATGGGGTGTGGAGTGTGCTCGGCCTCTGGTTCAGAGGTGCAACCTCAACCCCCAAGGCCTCCTCTGCTCATCTTCCAGTTCCCTCATTCCTTCCTCCTTCTTCCCTCCTCTCACTTTTTTGTGCACTGTGGTATGGAGAGGATGATCCTTCCCCAGGAGTCTGAGTGTGTGTGGGTGCGTGTTATGCTTAATGTCATTGTCTCCTCCGTTGTCAGCTAGCCCAGCCAGGATTATTTCTTGCAAACTTGACACTTATAAACACTGTGGGACCTGGACAGTTACACCAAGTCCTGGCTGCATGTGGAGGAGGGATGTGAATGCAAGACCCAGGCTATGTGCATGATGAGGCCCTCAGAGCCTGGGCTCCGCCTGGTGCATGTGGCTGCTTTGTGGAGGCCCAGCAGCATGAGGAGGTGGGGGAGGGGGGGGATGCATGAGTCCGCATGAAACCAGTGACATTGGCCTAGATCATTCATGGTGGCAGCTGCTATGGGTACTTGAGGCCACAGTCAACGCCAACACAGTGACAAGTTGCTATTGTTAGCTCCACTCTACCCCATACACAGATTACAAAGTAAGTGACAGTTCTTTTCAGAACTCCCTAGTGTTCTGATTCTGTTCTTCCTGTTATCATACAATCCTCCTCTCATTAGTTAGGTCCTTCTTTCCCTAGAAAAAAGGAAAAAAAAAAAAAAAAAAGTGATCTAATCCTCACTACTATGTAAATGACTGCTAACAACTTATACTTTCTGTTATGCATTTTATGTTATGATTTCTCTGTCTCTCCCTCTCATTCTCTTTCTCCTTTTTCTGGTGCTAAGGATCTTCAATTTCTCTTTTTAAAAAACTTTTAGTTGGTTATAATCCCAGTGACCCAGGAAGCTGAGGCAGGAAGATTGAAATTTTGAGGCCAACTTCATCAACTTAGTGAGGCCATGTCTCAAAAATAAAAAGCCTGGGCTGGGGTTGTAGCTCAGTGGAAAAGCACTTGCCTACTATATGTGAGGCACTGGGTTTGATTCTCAGCACCATATATAAATAAATAAAGGTCCATTAACAACTAAAATAAAATATTAAAAAAAATAAAAATAAAAAGTCTGGGGATGTAGCTCAGTTGTCTAGGTTTGATCCCTAGTACCACCATAAAGAAAAAAACTTTTAAATTCCAGTACCCTAGTCATGATATTATATTATAGCTTTGGAAGATGTTACCAATAGGGAAAACTGGGTAAAGTTCCCCGTATATTATTTCTTACAACTATATATGAATTTATAATTATCTCAAAAAATTTAATTTTCAAAACATTTAGGGGTTGGGGATGTAGCTCAGAGGTTTAGTGCTTGCTTAGTGTGTTCAAGGCCCTGGATTCAACCCCCAGTACTGCAAAATATGAATAAATTAGAAATTAAAAATTAAATATAATTGTCTGATTATAAATGTTTCATTTTAGAATTTTAAATGTTTTTTCTAGGGTTTGGGGGCATAACTCAATGTTAGAGCTCATGTATAACATGCTCAAGACCCTGGGTTCAATCCTTATCACCAGAACTAAGAAATTTTCTATAATGTTTAAGGAAGAAAATCAATCTTTCTTACAATCCCACCACCCAGTTGGCATTTTAGTGTATTTTTCTGTGCCCATAAATAATTTTTAAATTAATTGGAATCAGTTTTCTATCCACTTTTTTCATTTAGTGGTGTTGTAAGCTTGTTCTTATGTAATCAGTTTTTGTTCGAAAAACATTATTATGACTTTGTAATTTTCCATTTCATATATACCATAATTTTTTTAAATCAATCTCATACATTTCAGCTAATTTAGAATATTTCCAGTTTTTTATTCTCATCAGAATGTCTTTGTATATACATGCCTTTTACTACCTCACTCTTCATTTCTTTATTTTGCAGTACTGGGGATTGAACCCACGGTGCTCTACCACTAACCTACATCTCCAGCCCTATTTTTTTTTTTTTTTGAGACACAGCCTTACCAAGTTGCTGAGGCTGCCCTAGAACTTGTGATCCTCCTATCTCAGCCTCCCAAGTCATTGAGATTACAGGCATGTGCCACTATGCCTGGCTTCTATTAGTTTCTTTAGCATGGCTTTTTAGGAGTAAAATAAGTAGCCCTAAGGATATAACTTTTAAGTACAATTTACCTGCAATAAAATGCACAGATCCTAAGTGTTCAATTTGATGAGTTTTGACAATCATAGACAGCCACACAACCACATCCAAAACATATCCCGTGTGCCCAGGTTCCAACTGCCCCTTTCCAGTCCACCACCTCCATAGAAGTAAGATAAGAATGTTTTTAAATTATTCCACATGCAGTTCGGTCACAGTATATAAGGGAATCTTTATTTCTTGAAGGTAGGGAGGCACATTTTTAAAGGGATGAAGACCCTAGGCAAAGGAGAGACCTTGTTCCTACAGCCGTGCAGGCATTGGAAATGAAGAAGAGCAACAATGCCATCATCAGTACCCTGAGCCAGCCAGACCTCTTCACTCATTAGCTGCCTGTGGTGTCTCTGCACCTACACCTGTGAACATGGGTGCTAGGACTAGTGGGCTGGAAGGTGCAATGCAGAGGCTGTCCTGGTTGGAGGAGGGGTGCTGCTCTGTGGATAAAAGGTGGGCATGGAGAAGGAGCCTAGGCTTGCTGGTCCATGGGCTCTCCCAGACTGACTTGCTTTTCTCCCTGCCAGGCTGTTCTTTGCTGGAGCCAGAGAAGGCCACCTTCCCAGCGTGCTGGCCATGATCCACGTGAAGCGCTGTACCCCAATCCCAGCCCTGCTCTTCACAGTAAGGGCCCCTCATGCTGCTGGCCTAATACATACCCTACCTCTCTTTGTAATCCTCTCAAGTGGGAGTGCACCCACACCTCCTTGTCACTCTCTGATCTGCTCCTAAGTTTCAATGGGCCATAAATAATCTGGCAATTGTATTCATTGGCTTTGTCAATATCAAGGAATAGAATGAGAAAAAGACTCTGAAACGCCTTAAGGCTTTTAGGCTCTTTTCATTCTCCCATCCTTTGGGGGCAAAATGAGGTGACTGCTGTTGGTTTCTATGACCTCACAGAGACAGTTCTGCTCCCCTGAGCCTCTTGACACCTGTTACAGCAGGGATTCAGCTCTGGTCCTCTGCTCTCGGCTAATCACAACATGTGCCTGCCTCTCCCTATCCAGCTTCTTGCCCCAGGATACCTTGCCAGTCTCTTGGGAAACTTTATTGAAATTAATTCATTGTTAAGGGTACATCAAATAAGAAAAATCATAGAGGGAGACTAATAAACTGAAGTTGAAGAAAAGGAAGTTTGGGATGGGGAAGACATGGGGGTAACATGTCCCTAGAGTAGACTCATCTAGAGAGAGCTAAAGGAAGGAACAAAAACTTGTCCTCATTAAGTCTTTTAAGTTTTTTTTTATTTTTTTCTTCTGGATCCTGAATAAAACATTAAAAATTACTTTGGCCCACTGGAGAAGTAGTTAGAAATTGGATAATAGAGCTCCTAGGAGTCAAGGGCATTGTACAACATTAGGGAAGTTTCAGAAAGTTCAGGTACAGGATGAAGGTCATCTTGATTGGTTAGTTTTAGGAGGTGGCTGGAGAGAACAGTTGGGTCACATGCCTTAACAGTACTGTTGGTGGAGTACTATGTCTGCCAGACAAGTATAGCCAGAATCAGGCCTATTCATCCATTAAAACCTTCTCAATCAGTACATAATGATGCATGCCTATAATCCCAACTATTTAGGAGGCTAAAGCATGAGAATCAGGATAACAAATTCAAGGCCAGCTTGAACAACTTAGTGAGACCCTATCTCAAAAAGGGCTGAGGTTGCAGCTCAGTGGTAGAGCACTCCTGAGTTAACTTCCTAGTACCACCAAAAAAAAAAAAAAAAACTTGATTATTCTCACCATTAGATCTCACATTGGCCTTCACAGATTATCAGAGTATAGCATGTTCTGAGAAAGCCACAGAGATAATTTTGAAGTTGGAAAGTGACCTTCATCATGAAAACCTCAAGGATGTTACAAGGGTTAATATTTGCTTTTAAAGAAAAAATGATAGGAAAACAAATTAGATGACTTAGCTAGGAGAAAAGGGTGACAACAAGAATAAAACTCTAATCTGCAGTTAATAATCTTCCCTAAGGGGTTAAAAAAAATTACCTTGAGCTATAACCAGGGAGAAATACAAATGAGACCAGGTTGACATCAAGTCAGTGGCACCTGTCTGGCCAATCCAGGTGTCCATTCTGAGTAGTTAGTCCCTATTCCATACCAGTGGTTAAATATTTTTGGTTTTGCCCCTGTAATAAGTAAGAATTTCCTAGCAAAGAAGGTATAGTAGCACCTGGGCTATTAAAAGTAGTCATGAAGTCTCTGTCTTGAGACATCCATTACAAAATGGTACAGTCTGTCTGGAAGGGAACTGCTCCGGACCTCTGAACATCTCCTTCAGTCTACAAATGCCTTTCTGATCACTGATGATCCCCCTCATTTCCCCAGTGCATCTCCACCCTGCTGATGCTAGTCACCAGTGACATGTACACTCTCATCAACTACGTGGGCTTCATCAACTACCTCTTCTATGGGGTCACAGTTGCTGGACAGATAGTCCTTCGCTGGAAGAAGCCTGACATCCCCCGCCCCATCAAGGTGAGAGTATGTCCTTTTGGAATTCCCCTCTTCTACTGGTTCTAGCTGCAGAGCACATTTCTGAATTACCTCTATTCTTGGCTATTGGCCACAGATGACCATTTTTGTGATGGTAGTAGTATGTAAATGAGAGTCCTTTCTCCACTGGAGATAAGACCAGAGCAAACTGGGCATGATGGTGCATGTTTGTAATCTCAGTGATTTGGAAGCCTGAGGCACGAGGGTCACGAGTTTGAGGCCAGTCTGGACAACTTAGCAAAATCCTGTCTCACAATAAAATAAAAAGGGCCGGGGATTAGCTCAGTGATAGAGCACTTACCTAGCATATGCAGGGCCCTGGCTTCGATCACCAAGTAAACAGACTATTAAAGGGAAGAAGAGGTAGGATCACCTTATCTCCTCTGAGAGGGGCAGACAAGGAAGAGAAATCAGGACTCACAAGTGGTCAATGAGGATGGGTGAAGCCCATGGAGTTAGTACTCTTTCTGAACTAAAGTCAGGGCCCCAGCCTGCCTTATGCCATGCTCACTCTCCTGATTTCTTGGGTCTTGGTGTGCTTCTTTTCTCAAAATTGCTTAAGAGAAACAATTTTGAACCTGGTGAGAGGGACGGGCATTTCCCACAGTGAGCCTAGAAGTGAAGCCAGACAGACCTAGGTCATTGTCTTCCTGCCCCCTTTCCACCTAGGACCTTAGCAAATACATTGGAACATACGAGCAAGCTTCTCAACCCTCATGGGCTTCTTTGGCTGCCACAGGCACTTGGCCTGGATGACAAAGCCTTATCTGACCCCACCTGGGAGGGAGGACATGAGCAATAAGGATGGCTCCCTCCCTGGTTTCCCCATCCTCTTCCTGTCCCATTGTCCAAGTTCATCAACATTTATTGACATAGCATCAGCCCTGTGGAACACACAGCTAAGTGAAGCCCAGCCTTAGCACTCAAGGATGTGGATGAGAGAGGTTTCCCCGATCCTGGGAATGGTGGGGGCCACGCAGCTCACAGTGCCTCTGCTCCTCAGATCAACCTGCTATTCCCCATCATCTACTTGCTGTTCTGGGCCTTCCTGCTGGTCTTCAGCCTGTGGTCGGAGCCGGTGGTGTGCGGCATTGGCCTGGCCATCATGCTGACAGGAGTGCCTGTCTATTTCCTGGGTGTTTACTGGCAACACAAGCCCCAGTGTTTCAACGACTTCATTGGTGAGTTGGTGAAGGCAAGAACTCCTGGGCTGGAATGGAGTCATCTGGTTGGGGAGCCCCCCAGGATCAGGAAGCCTAGGCTTATCTTCACCTACAGGGTCTGGAGAAGGAGTTGGGGGCAGAAACAGCAGATCTTTCCAGAGACCCCTGAGCAGAGAACAGCTGAGATTTCCATATAGACTTTAGCCCTGGGAGAACAGGCAGCCTACCAGCTGCCCTGCAGAAGCCGCCCCAGGCTGGCTATAGATCAGTGCAGACCCTGGAAGTGGGGGGTCAGTGGGCATAGGGAAGGTGGAAAGCTGGGGTCTTGATGAGTGAGGGGCAGCTAACAAAAGATGTAGGAGACAGATGAGGTGGCCATTTCCCAGACAGAATCTCCGAAAGGCACTGGTTGCTCTGTTGAGGCAAAGCCTGGGTGGAAAGCTGGTTAAAGCCACGGTCTTATTGGCCCTGTTGGCAAGACACCCAGCACTGACCCGGTTTCTGTGTGGTCTCCTTTCACAGAGTTGCTTACCCTGGTGAGCCAGAAGATGTGCGTGGTTGTGTACCCCCAGATGGAGGGGGGGTTGGAAAGAGAAGGGGTGAATGAGGACATGGAGGAGCAGCAGCAGGCCATATACCAACCCACTCCCACCAAGGACCAGGACTCAGTGGAGCATCCCCAGCCCTGAGGACCACCATCCCCTCAGCTGGCTACTCCTCCCTCATCCTGATCTCTGCCTTTTCCCTGCCTGGGTCTCCCCAACACACACACACCCCTCTGCTTCTATCAGGCAGGGCCAGGACCTGTGTGTGGGAGTGGTGAGAAGTCAGAAACAAATACACTGACATTTGTACCCAAAGAACCAGCCTCTTATCCCAGGGCCTGTGTCTAAGGCCCTCACACAAGGGTTTCCCATGTTCCATTAGAAGAGAGTGGAGATACCAAGGGTGCCCTACAGGGCCTCCCTCCCAGGCCCAACCCTCAGATGTCTCTTATGTACCTGAGCTCACTACTGCCTTCCTTCCCCACCCCTGAGCCCAGAGGAGGCCTCAGTTCAGAGAGAACCACACAGTAACTTGGTTTGGGAAGACAGACTCAAGAGAGTCTGTCACCACCTAAGGTCAACTGGAGAGACCCATACCTTTTTCTGTTCACTAGGGACCCAAAAGTAGAGGGGATGCTTCCCTCTGCCGCCTTCTCTGTCTCATCCTACCATTCCTCCACCCATCCACCCTGGGCTCCCTATCCAAGAAAGGCTCCTTTTGTGACACCTCCTTCCCATTAAGCTGAGGACCAAGGAGGAGGAGGATGCCTCTTCCCCAACCCCAAGCCTGTGGAACACAGTGGGAAAGGTTCAGATGGCAGAAGCCCCAGCCCTGCCCCTGCCTCTTGCATCCTGCCCCCAACGTGGTGCCAAAGCTTCCCAAGGCCAAAAAGGCTTTTTATTTCAGTATCACGTACCTGTCTCTCCTAAAGACAAAGCCATTCTGCTCCTCCTCCCTCCCCATCTCCATGGGAAGAAGCAGTGGCCCCCTTATCCCCAAAGCTGCACCCTAACATATCCTTGCGGAGCCAGCACTGCCGGCTACCAGTTATGCCCTTTCCTCCTCCCTGGACCTTGGCTCAGGGGCCCAGTGTGAAGGATCCCCAAGCCTCCAGGCCTGAAATCAGAGCCAAATCAGCCTTAAGTCACCTTCCATCCAAGAACTGGGCCTAAAAATACTCCCTTATTTCTAACCCTCAGGACAGACCTGATATTAAATGCCTTCCCTGTGTGGAAGGTGCTTTCCCACATCCCCAGAGCTGCCCATTCCACAGGCTGGGGGACTATTTCGGGAAGAGAGTGTTTTCAGAAGGCCAGTTCTTCTCCCCTCCCCCAACTAAAATGACCCCTCCCTCCTTTCTGGCCTTACCGCCAACCCTTCATGGGGCAGGATGAGAGAACAGTGGCACAATGTCAGCCACTTTGAAGATCTTCAGAAAAGCACCTTGTGGTATGCGGGCTCTGACCTTTCCCTGTACTCCAAAGCAGTGGATGGTGTCTGCCCTGACCTTGCAGCCTCTCCCACCCCCACCCCCACCCCACTTGCAGTGCTAGGGACATAGAATTCTTTTATCCCAAGCAAGATTCCCTTTTCCCCCTCCCATCTGCTTAAACTGGAATATCCAGGGAGCTGCTCCTGCCCCAGCTTGCCTCTCCACATTGGTGAGATGCTAGATTTGGGCTGAGTTATGGCTCCCAGAGTGGATACTGGCTGGGCTGGGCCCCCAGAAGACCATCTTCCTGGTCTTCCCTCTCTTCTCATTCCTCCAGTCTCCTCCCTTCCTTCCATTATTTGTTATTATTATTTTGTTGTTTTTTTTGTAAAGTGGATGCCTTACTTTTTTGGATAAATATTTTTGAAACTAGTATTTCTATTTCTTTTGGATTTTTTAAATGTAAGGTGGTTTGGGGGGTGGAGTTAGAACCTTAATGACAATATGTCATTGAGTTGGTTTAAGTTTTGTTTCCTTTGAGGTTTTCTTCTTTCTTTTCATGTAATAAAATTTTAAATGCAAATGAAGTTGATTGTGTTGATAATTAAACGACTTTCAGAAACAGAATCACTGGGCATTTTTTCTTAGAAGGTCCTCCTAAGAGCCCCCCCTCCATGCCTCTCTGGGGTCCCATACTCAGGAACCCCATAAACCAACAGTCACCTCTCATTCCTCCTGAGGACTTCAAAATGTTATTAAATTTCCTGCTCTTTGTGCCATCCTGAGAACCTGCAGATTAGTTGGGAAGAAAGAGTCACTACCCAGGATGCGACATGGGCTAGTAGAGGGAGGCAAAAGCAGGGATGTGCCCCTCAAAGTCTGAGCAGAATAGGAAAGGAAGTGATGAGCTGGGTCTATGGAAAGACTTAGAGGGCCCAAGGAGCATGCTGGGAGGTGAGGCTGGTCCACTCAGCCATACAGAAACATCTGGGAAGAAGACTAGGAGGATTGTTTGACTAGGACAGTGGAAAGGAGGAGAAGTTAAGGTAGGCCAAGTTCCTCCTGGTGTCTAGGGTTAACTACTAGAGGAAGTTGATGGGACTAGACCCAGTACTTGCTCTGTCCCTCCCTTTCTGGGCAGCCCTCCCAGCAGCCTGTCCTGAGGCAGCATCATTCCTGAGTGAGCACTGCTGACAGAGGTCAGGCCCATGAGAGGTGGGGGTTGAGACATCACCCGCCACCATCTGGACACTGAGGACACAGGCAGGTGAGACGCCTCCACTTCTGTTCCTCGACTCCAGCTCTCCTGCTTTGTGGCTGTCATTCTTCCAGGCAGGCTGGAAACTCGCCATCCACAGGGACACTGAGCTGGCAGGCCAAATACTTGGCTTCTAAGCCCAGGCCATTCACTAAACAGAACTGTGCCCTTGGGCAAGTCACTTCTGTTCAGTATTTCAAGGGGGGGGGGGGGCGGAGGAAGGAGAAAGAGTTGGACCCAGTCTCCGTTTCTCAGTCTTATTTTTGTGTGTGTGATTTTTTTGTTGTTGTTCCTCAGTTTTCTGGCATTAAGTTGTCCCCAAAGGGAAGAGGCCAGTCCTGTCCAGGAGGCTGTTATCCAAGGCCCCCTTCCTCAACACATATAATTTTCCTCTTCTTGGCTTGCCCCAGTCCTCCTCTGCGTCACCCCATTCTGGTAGGTCCAGCTCTCCCCAGTCCCCTCTCCAGGGAGACACTTGTCCCTGGGGCCCCCCTCTCTCTGTAAAGTGACACCTGCTGATCTTTTCAACCTGATCAGATGGGCAAAAGTGGGTATCCTCCTGGACCACATGCATTTATTTTTAACCTGGGCCTTTCCCCTGTCTTAACCCTGCCAATCACTTTAATGCTGGGAATTTCAGATGCTCTGAATCTAGAGAATTTGGAGACCTTTTGAAAGTCACTGTTTTTCTGATCATTGTACCCAAGGACTTTGCTATATGCTGTGGGAATGGCAAATTTATTCCTGAATTTTCAAAGTCAGCACAGACTTCAATTTCTTTTTGTCCCCCTAAGGTGTGTGTGTGTGTGTGTGTGTGTGTGTGTGTGTGTGTCTTACTGGGGATTGAACCCAGGGCATTTCACGACTAAGCCACATCCCCAGCCCTTTTTAATTCTTTATTTCTTTCTTAGTTTTATGGTATCAGAGATTGAACCCAGGGTCACTTTACCACTGAACTACATTCCCAGCCCTTTTTATTTTTTATTTTGAGACAGGATCTTACTAAGTTGTCCAGGCTAGACTTGTGATCGCCTTGCCTCAGCCTCCTGAGTAACAGGGATTAGAGGCATGTGCCACCTCATTTGACCTCACCTGTCCTTAATTTAATTCAGGAAATATGGTCACCACCGTTGAAGAGGTCCAAAATATGTATTCAATCCTACCTTTAAAGAGCAAACAGCTGCCACACATGGTGGCACATGCCTGTAGGCCAGAGGCTTGGGAGGTGGAAGCAGGAGGATCACGAGTTCAAAGCCAGCCTCAGCAATTTAGCGAGGCCCTAAGTAACTCAGTGAGACCCTGTCTCTAAAAAAAAAAAAATATATATATATATATATATATATATATATATATATATTTTTTTTTTTTTTTTTTTTTTTTAAAGGCGGCTGGGGATTGGCTCAGTGGTTAAGTGCCCCTGCGTTCAATCCCCAGTACCAAAAAAAAAAAAAAAAAAAAAAGAGCAAATAGCTGACCCCAGTGAAAAGAAGCCAAGAATGTGTACAGTACAGTACATGGCAGAGCCTGGGCAGGGCCTGGTACCTAAGTGCTCAAAGCCTATCTGTGGAAATGAGGTGACATACAAGGCAGCAGGTAGTAGGTCTGCGCTTTGGAGACACAGTAAGAACTGCAAAGAGAGATCAGAGGAAGGGAGACAGGAGATCAACATTTACAGGGACTAATTGCTTTGCATGTATTATCTTATTCAAAGTTTAATTAAACAACCCTATGAAGGAGGTGTTACTACTGCCATTTTACAACTCAGTAATTTGCCCAAGGTCATCAATAAGTGACAGAGGCTGATTTGAGCCCTTTCTAACACTCCTTCGCCATGCTCAGTCACCTCTCTCTGGAGAAGCCTTGGTTCACCAAGGACGTGGTGCTTGAAGGAGATCAGTCACAGAGTGTGAGATGACACTCATTATTTTAGATAATCCAAACAGGTAGCAGCTGCAGCAGTGAAAAGAAAATTATCTTGCTGCCCTGAAGAGAAAATTTTCCACTCCTGAGCAAGAATCCCCAAGGGGCCCTTGATAGGCACTGCCCTCCCAACCTCACTCCTATCCTATCCTGTCAGGAGCCCCCTCCCTGGCCCTGATGTCAGGAGCACAGCTGTCCCCGCCAAGCCCTCAGTTACTGGGCAACACTGATGGCAGTGTGCAGGCAATGTCAGCACCCACCAGGGAGGCCAGGGGCTAAGATCCCTTATCTCACCATGGCCCAAGCTTTGACTTTCTCATTTCCTGCAGGCTCTATTTGCACACACACACACACCCCTACTTCCTCCAGCACCCACTTCACTGCTGCTGACGCTGACTTCTCCCTCCCTGTGGTGGCCCAAGGCGGGTGAAGGAGGTACTGAGTCACACAGCAACCTTTTCCCCATCCCTTTGGCCCCAGGCCATTTCACTTACAAGCCCAAGACCCTTTCTGAAATCAGTAAGGCATTCTCACATGACCTTGGGCAGCTCAGTCTTGTTTTCCTTCTTGATAAAGCAAGAATAAAAATACTGCTTGCCTTGCCTTCCTTCCTACTTAACGACAGCAAAATGGTCAGCATGGAAAAAGGGAATGTTTCAATCACCAAAAAAGCATAATTTGTCAGAAAATACAAGCCCTAACCATTAGCATTATTTCAAAGTCAGAGAGAGGGTAGAAATTTTCCTCCTTGAGACAAACACTGGCACCATTGCTCCCAGCAAGCCCTCATCCTGGTAACCTGACTGCAAGCCCCCCATCCTTGCCCCTTTTCCTCCTCTTCCCAATGTTGAACAGTCTTGGCCAGTGCAGGGCTGAGAAAGGCTGCCCTCTGCAGTCCACCTGATTCCAAACCACCGCAGACTCCCAAATCCACAATTTTGTGCCAATATTGCTACCTAGTGGTCAATTCAGGCACTGCCACCAAATTGAAGTCACTTGGCTTTGGTACCTCTTTTGGCTGGAGTCCTTTGAAATGAAGAAAAATCTCCTATCTATTTTCTGAGATCTGTATCTAGGAGCATGCCAGGTCAGGACTTGATGATAAAGCATATCTGTCCATACTTCAAACTACACAAAAAAGCACCTGGGACAGGTGTGGAGTAGGGAGGATGGGAAGGAGGATGTTATCAAGACTTGGCAAATGAGACATGTAGCCCATCCATATGTGCCCTACTGTGGCACACTCATAGTGACCCAGCCTATAAAAACTTCCGCACTGCCCCCCCCCCCGCCAACCCCAAGACACTATAGCACTTGCTGATAATAAAAGGGCCAGTAACATATTTCTTATTTGTCCTTTTCTTTTCACTGTACCTGGGCCCCTTTTGAAGATGAAACTTTACAGGTGAAAGGAAGGCCATAGCAGGTGTCTCCAACATGCCAGAGTGGAGAGTTCCCAAAGGAAAGAGAAAAAGAAAGCTGGGGGACAGCACAATATCAAGAAATGCAAAGAGGGAGCTATGGGCTTCTCCTAAAGACTCTGAAACAGAGCCCCAGGAAGAGGTAATGACAAAAGAGAAGGCGTCTCAAGCCTCCAAGAGGAAGTGGACCCAAGAGACACATGCTGGAGGTCAGACAACGGCCATGCAAAAGGAAAGACAGCAAACTGAGCTGCAGCGAGCTCCTGAGCTGGCAGCCCAGGGCACAGGAAGTGGGAGGCAGAGCCTCAGGCCCAAAGTGGGGGGCAAAATGCCAGCCTGAATCTCTTGCAATGCACGGCAGTTGGAAGAGAGAGGTGCTGAAGCCACCTGAGGAGCATGTCTGTAAGTTCTGGGGGCAGTGGCCCCCCAGGCTTGGGGTGCAGGGCCCAAGTTCTGACCAGGCACCTCAGTTGTTCCCAGGCAGTCAGGGACTATGCCAGACTGCTAGAGGTAGTGAGGGCTGGAAACATGTTAGTGTTTGGGCTATTGCACAGACCCTATGCATAAACCTAGCAAATGACCACACTCTGCACCAGGCCTCTATGCATAGCTTGTTCCCAGGATCTATCACTACTTCCAATACCCCTCAAACAACACCTCCAGGCCAACACTCAGAAGAATGGTCTGGGAGGTGGGGCTACAAAAGGAACTGACTGCCCCCCCAGAGTAGGTGGAGCTCAGCTCTGGAGGGGGGACCAAGAGGAAGGCGTGTCAAAGGAGGAGTTCAGACCAAGCTGGGGGTCGGCACTGGAAGAGAGCTTTCTCTATTCACTCTGAACTGGCACCTCATTCTGCACAGTTGGAAGGAGGAGGATGTTCAGAGTGAGGTGTGGATTTGGAATCCTCAGCAAGGATTTGGAATCCCTGGGCTCAAGGGAGTGGAGGTATTTCCAAAACCTCTGCTCCTGTGCATCTCCAGACCTGGCTTGGACCTCACCAAAGTGCTCCAGCTGTTAACTAGGTCAGGGGCCCCCCTTTCTCAAAGGCCTGCATCCCTCCCTCTGGGGTGTGCCCAGCCCCTCCCTAAGTCACCCCCGGGAGAGAGAGGGGGGAAAAAGGGAAGAGAAGAGAGGCATTGACTGCAGAGGAAGGAAAAGGAAGCAGAACAGAGGAGAGAGGAGAGAAGCAGCACATGAGTGGGTGACAGAGTAGACCAGAGAGGGCAGATCTAGGGCAGGGGGAGATCGACAGAAGGCAAGCTGAGCATCCTAAGGGGTGCCCCAAGAGCAGGGCCCAGGGGCGGGGAGCCAAAGGGGCGGGCCGGCCATGTCCCACGGGACCTACTATGAGTGTGAGCCCCGGGGTGGCCATCAGCCACTTGAGTTCTCAGAGGGCCGAGCCGGGCCTGGGGAGCTGGGGGACATGTGTGAGCATGAGGCCTCCATCGACCTCTCTGCCTACATCGAGTCTGGGGAGGAACAACTACTCTCCGACCTCTTTGCCATGAAGCCAGCGCCTGAGACCCGAGGCCTTAAGGTCCCTGGAACTCCTGCCTTTCCCCACTACCTGCCGCCTGACCCGCGACCCTTCGCCTATCCCCCACATACCTTCGGCCCAGATAGGAAGGCGTTGGGACCTGGCATCTACAGCAGCCCAGGGAACTACGACCCCAGGGCTGTGGCCGTGAAGGAGGAGCCTCGGGGGCCAGAGGGTAGCCGAGGCATTAGTCGAGGCAGCTACAATCCCCTGCAGTACCAAGTGGCACACTGTGGGCAGACAGCCATGCACCTGCCCCCAACCCTCTCAGGACCCGGCCAGCCCCTGCGTGTCCTCAAGGTAAGAGCAACCAGTTTTCCCTGCTACCCAGGGGCTGCGGCAAGGCTATGTGGATGGGGGAATTATGAGGCCACTGCTTATGCTGAGTCTGTGTTTGGTGTTGCTCTGTGAAATGGACTCATCCAAGGTTCTTTGTGCTCACTATCAGACCATGAGCCCACTCTTTCCTTCTCTGTGAACTCACTCTCACCCTGAACTCCACTCTGTCCTGAAACCCCCGTGGCTGGCTGATCTTAGCTGATGTCAGACCCCTTGCCAGCTTCCCTGTTGCCCACCATGCCCCTCTTCTTGTTTCTCTGCCTCCCGCTTCTGAAGAGGAAATGCCTGCCGATTGTACAAGAGACTCACCACAGATAAATGGAGGAAAAGTGTCCTTGGAGAGTGTGAGAGCATAAAAGGGAATTTTGGTGTGAGGGAGAGGACCCTTTGCATCTGGGTTACTATCTTTCACCAAGGCAGGGCAATGACAGGTCTACCTTGAAAACAGGAGCTGGCTCAGAACCCTAGATTTCTTTGACGCCCCCAAGGGATCCCCTCAGCCCCGCTGCTGAGATTCCTACTTTGTCTCCACTTGACCTCTTGGTCAGCCCTCATCTCTCCATACCTCTGTGCCTTCCCCTCCAGGCCCCTCTGGCTGCTGCCGCGCCCCCCTGCAGTCCCCTTCTCAAGGCGCCCTCTCCAGCCGGCCCCTCGCACAAGGGCAAGAAAGCAGTGAATAAAGACAGCCTGGAGTATAGGCTGCGGCGGGAGCGCAACAACATCGCAGTGCGCAAGAGCCGGGACAAGGCCAAGAGGCGCATTTTAGAGACACAACAGAAGGTGTTGGAGTACATGGCGGAGAATGAGCGCCTGCGCAGCCGTGTTGAGCAGCTCACCCAGGAGCTGGACACCCTTCGCAACCTCTTTCGCCAGATCCCTGAGGCTGCCAACCTCATCAAGGGTGTAGGGGGCTGCAGCTGAACCTGACTGGTGGACTGTGGGCACTAGACCCCTGGCTTGACCCTGGAGATCTTTACTCTGCTGGGACCCTAGACCTTCACAGACCAAATCCAAGACCATTGACAATGGCAGCTGATGGCTAAGGAAGGCAGGACCCATAATGATTCTGAATAAATTGCACTGTGATTTGCTGCTGGGGTTGTTTACTGGGCCTGGGCCTCGGCCTGTTTGTGTGTGTGTGTGTGTGTGTGTGCGCGTGCGCATGTGTTTTCATGTGCATGCACATGTTTAGCACAGGGGACCGAGGCCAGGTAATGCCGTGTGCCTGGGTCTACATATGTCTTGTCCCTTATAGCTCTCTCCCAACTACCACACAGCCAGATCATATGTCTGTCACTTTGCTCTTCTCTCCCTTGAACTTGCTGTCCCTGCCCCTAGCCACCCACTCTGTCCTTCTGCAAGCAGAAGGGAGGCTCCCCACACCACACACACACAACCTGGTGCAACTCTGGATACTTTGCTGACAGAGCCCTGGAATTGGTAGGGCAATTCCAGCACCATACAGTCTCTGTGCTAGCCTGCTCTCGCCTGAAGGTATAGTCTGAAAGCTCCTAGGTGATCAAGGAAAATTTCTGATGGCTCTGCCATATTTATGGTCCCTTAGCTCTTGATCCAGCACTCTGTATCTTCTCTTCAGTTTGATAGCCTCAGTCCATTGGACTGACATCCCTCACCATTGTTTCCACCTACCCACTTCCATCTTTATCTTTTACCCCTATTTTAGGGGCTATGGTTCCCTAAAAGTGGAGAATCTAAGTGTTTGGGAGAGGAATCAGTTATCACCTGGGAAAGGCTCAACTGGGAGACTTGATTTGTATGTGAGCATTGATAATGAGGAGGAGGAGGACAGTGTGCCTGTGCCAGTAAACACCCACATTTAAAGCAGTTTCTTTTTCACAGAATTAAAGCCTTGGAGGCAGAAGAGTGCAGTAATTAAGAGCCTCAGTTTGCATCTCCCTCTGCTATTTACTGGTGGTGTGACATTGAACCATTTACTTCTCCTTTCTCTGCCTCAGCTTTTTCATCTGCAAAATGGGAGTAATTTTGGTGCCTATCTCATAGTCAGTACTGGGGATAACTAGGAGCACTCTACCACTAAGCCTCATCCCCAATCCTTTTTATTATTTTACTTTGAGATAGGGTCTCACTAAGTTGCTGAGGCTGGCCTTGAATCTGTGGTCCTCCTTCCTCAGCCTCCTCAGTAGCTAGGATTTCAGATGTGTACCTATAAAAAACAGGGCCTGGCATATCATAAGCATGAATAGTTGTTATGATTCCACATTGCTCTAACTGAAAGTTAACTGTAAAATTCTCATTTTACGGATAAGGAAACTGAGGCCTCGGAGAGGGGAAGGAAATTACCAAGAATCATGGGACTGTTTAGAGGCAGAATCTAAATTAGCTCCATAGTTGGGCACCATGGCACACATCTTAAGGCAGAAGGACTGAAAATACAAAGCCAGCCTCAGCAGTTTAACAAGGCCCTAAGCAATTTATCAAGACTCTGTCTCAAAATAAAAAATGAAAAGTTCTGGGGATGTGCCCACCTTCACTGAATATACTTGAGGGTAGTGACAAGTGCCAACTATTAAGACTCAGAGGTTAAGTTCCCTGGGTTCAATCCTTAGTACCAAAAAAGTAGCTTCATAAAAATCACAGAGTTGGGGCTGGGGTTGTGGCTCAGTGGTAGAGCACTTGCCTAGCACATGTGACACACTGGGTTCAATTCTCAGCCCCACATAAAAAAATAAATAAATAAAGATATCATGTTCATCTATAACTAAAACTATTTTTTAAAAAATCACAGCAGTCTTTTTTGTTTGCTTAGTTTCATTTTTTTGGTTTGGTTTTACTTCTGGGGATTGAACCCAGGGGCACTCTACCATTGAACTACATCCTAGTCCTTTTTATGTTTTATTTTGAGACAGGGCCTTGCTAAGTTCCTGAAGCTGACCTCCAACTTGTGATCCTCCTGCTTCAGCCTCCTGAGTCACTGGGATTATAGGCATGCACTACCATGCCAGGCAAAATCACAGATTTTAAGAGATGCTAGAAAAGACCTCAAGAGATCATTTGGTGAGCTTTGCCCTCAGACAAGCAAGATAGTGTGAGCCACATTTTATAGATAAAGGAGTGAGGGCCAGAGGGGATAAGAGCCTCCTGAAGCTCATTCAGCCAGTTGACTGTCTTAATAGTTGGCACTTGTCTCTATCCTCAAGTATATTCAGTTCAGGTAGGGACAGGAATCATGTTCAAGAAATGACCATGAGCCAGGCATGGTGGTGCATGCCTGTAATCCCAGCAGTTCGGGAGACTTAGTCAGGAGGTTGGAGAGTTCAAAGCCAACCTCAGCAATGGCTATAAGTAACTCAGTAAGACCCTGTCTCTAAATAAAATACAAAATAGGGCTGGGATGTGGCTTAATGGTTGAGTACCCCTGAATTCAATCCTGGTACCACACACACAAAAAAAAAAAAAAAAGAAAAAAGAAATAAAGAATAAATGATTATGAACTGGGTGCAGTGGCACTAGCTTGTAATATCCTTGACTTTGCAGACTAAGGGAGGAGGGTCACAAGTTTGAGGCCAGCCTGGGCAACTTAGTAAGACCCTGTCTCAAAATAAAACTAACTAAATAAAAAGAGCTAAGGATGTGGCTCAGTGGTAGAGCAATCCCCTATACAAGCTGGGGTGGGGGGCAAAAAGTGATCATTAATTGCCCGACAGTGGCAGAGACTCAGGACAGAATATAGGGCTGAAGTCTTTCCTAGTTCACTGCTGGGAAAGCCTGAGTTAGACATGAAGGAATAACTAACTCCCTGGGAGGGAGAGAGACTTGTATCTGGATCAACCCAGTTTCCTCTCCCCTCCCATACCTCCTGCATCCTCAGGCATCTGTGTTCACCAGGACTACCCCAGCCAGGACCCTGTCCCTTTCCCCCTGCTTTGGATCTGGACTGAGGGGACAGACCTGAACCCCCAATGGAGGGATCGACAGGAGCCACCTGAGTTTGGGAGGGAGTGGTTCCTGTCTCTGCAGGCGCTTAGGAGAATCCTCTCACCTTCCCTTCAGCCAAGAGGGATGGGTTGCATAAGGGGGTTTGTACAGAACGTGGTGAGTGACTCAACCTCCGGATTTCCTCCTCTCAGCTAAGACCACTGCCCCTCGACTTCCTTTCAAGGTACTGGAAGATGGGACCTGGGTTGCCCCAACACACCTCAAGCCTTTTTCCCAAAGATCCACCAAGCTCCCAGCCCACCTGTCAGCTCCTTAGGACCAGAGCCTGCTGGAGGCTTTCTGACTGGCCCAGAATCTAGAGGAGAGCCACATCCTTACCTCTCCACTGGCATCCCAGCCAGAGGCAATGGGGAGCATACCCCACTCCTCTCTGTCAGATTGTATCCAGGGAGATGACTTGCAGCCAGAAGGCACAAGGCCTAGAGGAGACTTTCAATCTGACACCAACTGCTTTTGGCCAAAGTAATTTATTTGATGAGTATTTGTCAAGCATCTATCTGTGAACAGGACAAGTGATCAGCTGAAGGGGTAAGGCAAAGGCAATAAACTAGGTGGCCTAATGTTCTTGGCCCATCTAGATTCCCCCTCTAACTTTCCTGCCCTGCTCAGCTCTCAGGTGGTTGCCTTCCTACCTCAACAGGCTTCCCCAGTAGGAGAGGGTGAGACTGTCAGGAGATGGATGTGCTAGACTGGACCCTTCCTGCCCCCTCTTTCAGGGCCTCTCCTGCGTTTAGGGCCTGATGGGTAGTGGCACCCCTGCTGCAGGAGACCAGGGTAACTCAACACTGCTGTAGCTTTCCCCAGATCCTGTTCTTTTACCGTTATAAAGTACCTTCGTTCAATTCTGCATGACTCTATTTGAACGTACCCTTGAAGAATACCAAATAAACTTGTAGTAAGGCTATGTTAGCTGGGGTGGTTAAGGGAGGCCTCTTGGAGGAAGTGATATTTAACTGGAAACAAAAATATTCAAGAAGGAGGCTGATGTACAACTGGGAAAAGTGAGCAGAGAGAACAAATGCAAAAGGTGTCCATAGATGAAGGAAAAGAAAGGAAACCAAGCGTGACTGGCCAAATGGAAAGAAAGACAAGTGGCAAGCAAGAAAAATACTTCCTTTGCTGCAGAAGGTAGTTGCAAATGACTTCCTACTTCCTCTGCCCAGGAAGATAGATACTAAGAAGCAGGACTTAGCCCCTAAAGTCAGATTCCCAGAGCTTCCCCAAGGAAAGGAGCCCAGAAGGGGACAGTTGGCCACCTGTGCCTAGGGAAAGGCTCAAGGACTGGGAACAGGGGATCTTTGAAAACCAGCAAGCAATGCCCCAACAGCACATACACACTCTTGTTGCTTTAGAACCCATAGTTGGGCCCACTTTTCCTTCTTGAGTAGGATCTCAGGCCATGGGAAGTCGTTGAGAAGGAAGACTGTGGGAGACACTGTGAACAGTGAGGAAACTATCAGGCGCAGTGGCGCAGGCCTGTAAACCCTGCAACTTAGGAGGCTGAGGCTGGAGGCTTGAAAGATTGAGGCCAGCCTCAGCAACTTAGTGAGAACCTGTCTCAAAATAAAAAATAGAAAGGACTGAAGTATATATAGCTCAATGGTAAAGAGCCCCTGGGTTCAATGCCCAGTATTTAAAAACAAAACAAAACGGGCGGAAGCTGTCCAAGGTGAGCCTGTCAAGGTCAGACAGGAGGAGGTAGCAACTTGTGAAAGCTACCCCTGCTCAGTGCACACCTCCCAACCCCCCACGTACAGATTGCCACATGCCTAGGCCCCCAGGGCCCCCATCCCAATGTTGCAAGATCCCGGTTGGGGTTGTGGGTAGAAAGGGGCCTCTTCACCTCTACCCCTTGCCTTGCTTCAAGCCAGTGAGGAGACCTGGGATGAAGGTACAGAAGATGCGGGGGCTGAGAGCCTGTACATTCTTCTTGAACCCAGCCCCCAGCAAGCAGACCCAATACTCAGTCTGGTCTGCTTCAAAGTGAGAGTAGCCGAACCTGGGACAGAACTCCTGCGTGTCCTTGTACTCTCATAAGCACTTGTGGTCCTGCCTCAGAAAACCTCAATGGCATATGAGAAATATTTCCCATGGGCAGAGATGGTTTCAAAGGAAAAGGATGCAATTCGATTTCATCAAAAAAGCCACCAATTGTGACTTCAGGTCCTAGGAAGGGAAAGGGAAGGCTTCCGAGGGAGAAGCCCACCTTCAGAGCTGAGCTATAGCTTTCCACTTCTCTTTTAGGAAGCAACAGAGCTCTGTTGAGGTGGAGCAAGCCATACATAGAATGGATTCATCCCCCATGCCCTGAAAGCTAAGCTTCATCCTGAAAGCCCAAATTGTCCAAATCCTGATAGTCTCCCGTACCTAGTGGCACTATGACCTCTGGCCAGGCTATCCAACCCTGCTGCAATCGGGACGGTTTGCAAAACGCCTGCTGGCTCCCCCTTTGTCACCATCTGAGGTTAGGACTGTACTTGGGAGATAAGCTCAGACCCCACCCGCCTGTCCCGCAGACTGCTGGCCTGCTGCAATCGGGACGGTTTGCAAAACCCCTGCTGGCTCCAGCTCTGTCACCATTTGAGGTTAGGGCTGTGCTCCAAGATAAAGTGGAGCCCCGCCCACTGGCCCTGGCTTCAAACTCCTCAGCAGTAAGACCCCAACCAGACCCAGCAGAAGTACCCTTTCTCCCAGGCGCTTCCCTTCATCCCTAGCCTCATCTTTGCCTCCTACCCTCATTACACCCTTTCCTCACTCTCCCTCTCTTCTCCTATCTTCCATCCTTATCTCCTTCCTGCCCCCTCACCACATTCATTCGCTTACTAAAAAATAGTCATTAAACACTCTGGGCCAGGCACTTAACTTATTGTAGGAGCTACAGGATAAATAAGGTTAGTCCCTGTCCTTTGTGGAGTTTAGTGAGGGAAGACAGACAAATATGATACCCCAACAAATATATCATTCTAGATTGTGGGTATTGTTATGTGACACAAGGAGAGGAGTGACTGGTAACACCTGATTTAAATGTGAGGATCTGGAAAGACTTCTTTGAGGACATAAAGTAGTTCCTAGTGAGAGACAAGTATATGCAAAGGTCCCTAAGCAGGTTCTTCCTCTCAGGGCAGAGGCTACAGCCAGGGCAGAGCAGACTAGACCAAAGTGGGACAGTGTTGCACAGGAAGAGGCCAAGGGGAAGCTGAGGCCAGAGCTCCCACAGGTGGGGTTTAGAGTGTTAAGGGAGGGCTAATCTTCCAACAGAAGTGGACATTTCCTGGTTTTGTACAAGAAAGGAAGAAATGGCAATGGGGACCAACACAAATAGATTTGTGGCAAGCTGAGGTTGTCTCTGTCTTATAGCTTTTATTTTAACCACACCAAAAATAAATAAATAAATAAATAGAGGTGACTAGCTAGGCACCATGACCCATACCTGTAATCCTAGTGACTCCAGGATTGTAAGTTCAAAGCCAGCCTCAGCAACTTAGTGAGGTCCTAAGAAACTTACTGAGACTCTGTGTCAAAATAAAAAATAAAAAGGGCTGGAGATGTACCTCAGTGATAAAGCACCCTGAGTTAAATCCCCAGTACCACAGGGGGAAAGAAAGAAAGGGTGGGGGGACAGGAAAAGAAAAGAAAAAAGAGGTAACTAAAAGTGGCTGAGTTGAATGGGAGGCTTGAAGCTTGAAGGTATAAAATCCCAGTTGCTGGGGCTGAGGCTGTAGCTCAGAGGCAGAGCACTTGCCTAGCATATGTGAGGCACTGGGTTTCATCCTTAGCACCACATAAAAATAAACAAATAAAGGCATTCTATCCAACCTCAAAAAAAAATTTTAAAAATCCCAGTTGCTGAGGGTGGAAAGGGAACTGATCGCTGTGATTTCTGACTTGGGAGCACACAACTGAAGCTGATGAGGATTTTAGAGTGACAACTCTCTGTCCAGTGATCCTTAGCTGCCCAGGAGCCTAGTACTGGAAATGTTGGGTCCATCTAGGACTGGCACTTAACCAGAGAGGTGGGATGAGGAGGACAGAGAGGGAAGGGGAGTGGAGGGCATTTATCAAAGAGGGATTGTAGTGGTGAAACTGCAACCCAAAGCAAAGAAAGGGAGACCTAAAGATGGGAAGGATCACATGGTTCCCCACAATGCTTGTTGAACAGCTGCAGTGAACCAACTTTGCAAATGAACCAAGAAAAGAGATCATATCATAGAGGGGATGTTCAATTCAGTTATTTCGTAGGTGCTACAGTTTCTGGTGATAAGCCTCTGGGTATACCCCTGGGAGTGGCTCACTGGAGTGGGATGGAGGAGCATGTTAGAGGGTGAAGGAACCTAAAGGCCAGCATGCTGGCAGAGCCTCCATGTGGGTGATGACACATTCATGATGACTGTGCTCCTTATCAATCCCTTCTTGTACCCACCCAGCTCATCACCTCCTCTCCCCTCATCACTAAGTTCCTCCTCCATGCCAGTCTCCTTCATCCCACCACTCTTACTTCTATTCTTTCATCTAAGGTCATCCTCTCGTATCCCAACATTCTCTCTATATATCCTTGTTCCCTCTGCTTGCCACCAGCTTTTCTCCTCACCCTAGTCTTCTCTCTATGTCCTCTTTCTCTCCTCACAATGCTGCCTCCTCTCTACTCTATGCACTTGAGAAGCAGCAGCACATTGTGGGTAACACCTGTGCTCAAGGGCCCATGACGGTTCAAATCCTATACTGCCACTTGCCATCTATGTACACTGCCAACTTCACTGTGCTGTGATGGGAGGGTAATAATAATGATAATACCACCTACCTTGTAAGGTTGCTGGAAGAATTGGTTGAGTATAAAGTACTTGGAACAATGTCTAGGCTATAAAGTAGTGCTCAATAAAATGATTTTATTATCACTCTGTCTTTACATCCTTGCTCTTTCCTCCCCTTCAAACCCCACCCCCAGTCTAGCAAGGAAACAAACATCCCAAAAAAGTCAGGATAATACAAGCAATGCTACTTCAAAGATGTGAAAGAAATGCTATTGGAAAACACAGAGTATGGGCTGGGGTTGTGGCTCAGTGGTAGAACATTCGCCTAGCGTGGGTTAGGCCCTGGGTTCAATCCTCAGCACCACATAAACACACACACACACACACACACACACACACACATATATATACATAGAGTAGGAAAATTAGCCAGCTCTGCTAGGAGTCAAGTCTCAACAGGAAAATAACCTGGAACTTGAAAGAATTTGCAGTGCAAATGAAGGAAAGAGGTGTCTCAATGGGAAATCACTTAAGTGTTTCTTCCAGGGTCTCCTACATCTGCATAGGATTGATAGTAGGTCCTCAACAAATATGTTAGTTGACTGACACATCCTCTGTGAGGCTTCACAGAACCTGCTCACAGGAATGCAGGGGAGGGGAAATAAGGTATTGTGTTTCTTCTGCTATAGTGTGCAAAGTTCCACCCACAGAAGGTAGTCAAGATCAACCCCTACCCGGCAGAGGAGCGCCCTCTCATCATGTCCACAAGGGGGCAGCAAAGCATTAGGTGTGCCTGCAGAGTTAGGCCTGGAAAAGTGAAGAACCAGGCAGTCAGAATTTGAATCTGTCACAGAAATCCTAAACAGGAATATTTTCCCCTAGAACTCTGGAGGAGAAAAAAGACCTCAGACACTTGGAGAAGACTAGGTTTGCCTTAGAGAAAGAATGAGAGTCTCCTAAAGATTTGTACATATGTTGATAATGTTTAAATTTTAAAAATTCTTAAAGTTTAAAGTCTACATATAATATGTATTCTTTACTTGACTATTTTCCAGGAGCTAGACACTGTTCTCAGCACTTTATAAATATTCACTTATTGTCACAACTCTGAATACAATCATCCTCCTCCCTTTCGTGTATGTGTGTGTGTGTTTCTGTTTCCTCCTGGTACTGGGGATGAAACCCACAGCCTCCTTCATACTAGGTAAACACTTCACCTCTGAAGACATCCCCAGCCCTTTTTTTTGGGGGGGGGGGATACTGGGGATTGAACTCAGGGGCACTTGACCACTGAACCACATCCCCAGCCCTATTTTGTATTTTGTTGAGACCAGGTCACACTGAGTTGCTTAGCACCTTGCCACTGCTGAGGCTGGCTTTGAACTTGTGATCCTCCTGTCTCAGCCTCTCAAGCTGCTGGGATGTGCCACCGTGCCTGGCTAATTTTTTATTTTATTATGTGGTACCGGGGATTGAACCCAGGGGTGCTGGGGCCTTGCTTTAGGGCCTTGCTAAATTGAACTTGCGATCCTCCTGCCTCACCTCCCAAGCCACTGGGATTACAGGTGTGTACCATCACACTGGTTCCTTTTCTAAATTTTTTATTTTGAGACAGGTCTTGCTGAGGTTTACCTGGAATTTGTAATCCTCCTGCCCCAGGCTCACTGGGATTACAGGTATGCAACACCATGCTAAACCTGACTCTCGTCCTCAAAAGTTAATAATGGGATTAGTAGGTTTTGCCCCTTTTCCACACACTGAAGGCTCCACTCTATGGGTTGTGCCAGAGCCTGATAGGAAGCAGGTGTACTCCAAGCAGTTTAAAACATGGAGGGAGAGACACTAGGCCAACCCTTTAAACAGAGGATGACAAGCTGGTTGTGGGAGGAGAGGCCCCTCTTGCAGAGGTGGTCCCCCTCCACCTCTGGCAGGTATGGAATTTGAGTTGGAGGTGTTAAGAAAAGCTTCCCAGAATGATTGCAGGAAAGGTAGGAATTAGCCAGGCAGGGGAGGAGCGGGTATCCAAATGGGGCAAGGGACAGGAGGTGAAAGCACAGAATGAGAAAACAAAACAAAGAGTTCCAAGTTCTCTTAAAAACAGCTTTGAACAACTATTAGTGTCCATTTTAAGAGTTTATTTTCCTTACCCTGCAGGCCTTTAAGAAGGTTCTGTGAAGTCTCACAGACCTAGCACAAGAGCCTCCCATAGAATGCATCAGTCAACTAACACATATTTGTTATGCACCTACTGACAGACCTACACAGATGTAAGAGATACCTACAAGTCTTGCAATTTAGTTAGAAGCCTGCCATTTCTGACACAGGCTAGTGAACTGCAGAGGCCTGTTTGCCCACCTGTGTGCAGGCATTAATGCAGAGTGCTCCGACCACCACCATTGTGCTGACACCAAATTTTTTAGTTCTGGAGAGCTTTCAAGATTTTCTACTCAGAAAGGCAGGAGAATTAGGATGTCAGATAAAAGTGGGTTAGGAAAGGGTGCCACAGTGGAAAAGGAAGACTTATCCCTGGAAAGATCAGAAGAGCCCTCAAGATAACACTCCCCTCCCCCAGCACTGCACCTCAGGCACCCCCAGAAGAGGATGGCTTTGGTCCTTGTGGTTCATATCCAACCTGCTAGCAGGGAACTGTGGATTTAGTCAACAACACTAAAATGCTAGAATAACAAGAGTGGTGGAGGGGATGTAGAGACAGAGTAAAGACAGGAAAGGCAGAAACAAATGAATCAGAGAAGAAGGGGACAGAAGACAAGGTGCAGGGCAGACTGAGGAAAGATACTGATAGAAGATGCTGCTACTATTCCTCCTTGGGGCAGCCACAGGCAGATGTCTACATGATGAGACTCAGAAGTCTGTGAGCCTTCTCAGGCCCCCTTTCTCCCAAATGGCCCCAGACTTCCGCTCCTCCTACCTCACCCTCCCCAACTCCCTTGATCCTCAACCCCTCCGAATCCAAACTTACTATATAGGAGAGCCTACATCTGATGGAGCTTGGGATCCTGAGGGGGATGTAATGAGAGGGAGACCCCGAGCCCTGACTGCAGTGAGAGAGGCCACTCAGCAAATCCAGGGTGTCCTAGCAGGTGAGTAAGGAGATGTGAGGGGACGAGAGAGGGAGGGAGGCCAAGACCAGCACCAAACTGAACTCAGAGAAGTTGAAGCAGAATTGGCCTCATCTTATTAAGTCCCTCCAGTGCAAGGACCCCTGCTTCTGAGTCGAGATCCTACACAGTACTGTCATGCTGTCTGGGGAGACCCAGATACCCCAAACTACCACAGGTCAGTTCATGTTACCAACAGAACATACAACAAGCCTTCAACATACCAGAAATGGCTCCAGCTCAACACGGATATTCTTGGCAGGTGCAGCCTCTTGAACCCAGGGTACAAAGGAGAGACTTGCCTGGGAGCAAAGGTAAGAGACTTCCCAATTTTAGGGATCTGAAGATCTCTTAGACCTCCCCAGGACCTCTAGCATCAGAATTACTCAATTCTGCTTTGATAACAATGTGGAATATTGGTCCCTCTCTACCACAACCCCAAAATATATTAAAGTAAGTCAGGTGGCTGGAATCAGAAATCTGTATTCTCATGGCGGGGTGGAAGGCACAAAGACAGTGTTACTCTTCTCCTTTCCTCCTAGCACCTAGTCTCCCACTGTCCATATCTTTCTGCTGAGCAAGATGCCACATCTGACTCCTTTACAGATACCTGATGCCCATCTCTATGGTTATACCTTGTGGCCAGAGCAGGGTCCCCCACAACTGGTCCAGCCAGATGGGCCTGGGGTCCAGAACACTGATTTTCTCCTATATGTGCGGATTGTCCACACTTCCAGGTGCCACCAAGAGGTGAGGTTCAAGTCAAATCTCTCTACCCTGCTGTGCCTCCCTTAATCTTAAATCTCATGAGGAGAGGTAGAGAGGATTGAGGCAGTTTTTATTAAATTGTGCTTCTTGCACAGGAGCTAAGAACTCACCAAGCCATGCCTTGGTTACACCCTTCAGAGTTCTACCGTCTCCAGGTCCTTCATTTTCAGGGAGATTCCCTCCATCTTGTTATCTCTTTTCTTCCTTTCCACCCCTACCCTCTCCTGGCCCATCTGCAGCCCTCTATCATAGCCTATTCGGCCTGCTGCCAGCTGGACTCAGAAGACAGGCCCCTTGCTGGTACCATTGTCTACTGTGCCCAACATCTTGTCAGCCCCAGCCTCAGCCATGGTGACATTGTCATGGTAACTGGTGCATGATGATTAAGGACAAGCAAATGGGTGGAGGGGCAGGGGAAGTGGACACAGGTCACACAGCTTCCCATGAAGTAAAGAACCTACTGAGGATGGGACAGAAGGTACCTCATGCTCTATGGAGCCGATGCCTCTGGGCACAGTGGCATGTGCCTGTAATTTCAGCTACCCAGGAGGCTGAGGCAGGAGGATTGCAAGTTGGAGACAACTTAGCAAGACCCATCTCAAAATTTTAAAAAAGCTGAATGGGTAGATTTGGCTATAGAATCCGTTGGTTAATTCTGCTGCAAATCCAGTGCCCTTCACTAAAGTCATTTGTCCTTAGGCCACACTTCATGAATTGTTCCATATCCTGGGCTTCTCTGGACAGCTCTTCAAGAAGTGGCGGGACTGCCCTTCCGGACTCAACAGTAAATGGGAGGAATGAGGGAGAGAATTATGCAGTGTCAACCAGAGGGAATTAACTATCTTATGACCTCCTTCCTTCCAGTTGTACTTCACCCTTCCTAGGTTTTCATCTCCTCATATTGCCATCTTCTCTTTCTGTTCCCAGTTAGAGAGAATTGTTCTACAAGGCAACAAGTGACAAGGCGAGATAAGTGGGGACAGCTGCTTCTCACCACCCCAACTGTTAGCCACAGCCTGGCCAAACACTTGGGAGTAGTAGGGGTTTCTCTGGGCGTTCCCCTGGAAGAAGAGGTGAGAGTGATAACTCCTGGGATGATGAAGAAAGAGGGAGTAGCGAGTCAGCAACCAGCTATCTGCTCCCTCCTCTAGCAGGGCCCTTCGTCCTCACACTGGGAGGCCAGACTGCTCCAGGGTTCTATAATGGCTGCTACCTTCAGTGGTGCCCAGCGCACTCGACTTGACTCAGTCACTCTTGCTGCCTTCCAAGATTCAGGCTGGTATCAGGTCAACCATAGTGCTGCAGAGGAGCTGTTGTGGGGCAAGGGTGAGAAATAAGGGAAATCTGCAGAGTAACACTCATGACCCACATTAGCTCTGGGGGAAGTGGGTCAGGTTGGAAGGGATCATCTGCTGCTAAGGTGAAACTCAGGCTGTGCATAGCTGGTGTTGAGGGATGTGTAGGGCTTCATTTGTTGAAGGCTCTCCTCTCTTTTCCTCTAGGATCTGGTCTAGAATTTGGCTTGGTGACCACATGTGGGACCAGCTCCTCAGACTTCTTCTGTACTGGCAGGTATGTGTGCTGAATGGTAGAGGATGGAACAACCGTCTATAATTTGAGTGTCACTCTACCATCCCTTCCACATAGTGGGATGGGCTGCCACTATCTGCACTTGGACAAGGGAAGCTGCTCCTCAGACCCCACACTGGAAGGCTGCCGCATGTACAAGCCCCTCGCCAACAGAGTGAGTAGACCAGTGAGCTGGGTTAACAATGGAGTATACCTGGAAGAGAGTCAACTTCTAAGGAATCAAAGCACACACTTTCCTACTTTCTGCCTTTTCAGAGTGAATGCTGGAAGAAGGAAAATGGGCTCCCAGCTGGGACAGAGAATCCCCATGGGGAGATCTACCATTCCCAGAGTCGCTGCTTCCTTGCCAACCTCACCTTACAACGGCTCCCTGGGGATAAGACTAGCCATCCCTCTCAGATCCCAAATCTCAAGGAAGCAAAGCTCACTGGCCGTTGTTATTTACATCAATGTACCCAAAGAGGTGCATATGAGGTGCAAGTAGAGGGATCACCTTGGGTCTCGTGTCGTCCAGGAAAGGCTATTCAGGTGGGTACCTTAAGAGGAAGAGTTGTGGCACACTGGCAAAGAGAAGTTAGAAATGCTGGTATGGTTGGTAGGATTGTACAACCTGTTGTGATAGTCATTTTTTTTTTTAACCAAGTACTGAGCCCATGACTCTAGAATGTATTCCTTTGAAGGAAAGTTTGAACGTGTAATTGAGACTATAACTAAGCCTTTTATGAATTTCTTTGCAGATACCTGGGTACCATGGTCTTCTCTACTGTCCCCAAGGTCGGCTATGTCAGGCCAATGAAGGTAACAACTCTGTTACTTCTCTACTTGTGAATCTTTCAACCCAAGACGTGCTATTCAAGCTGTCTTTAGGATTAGCTGGACCCCCAGGCCACACACTGCAGGAAGAACAGAAAGAAGAGCTGGCTGAAGCAGTACTGCAGGCCCTGGTGAACAGAGGTGGCACTGGCAGGTAAAGGGAACAGTTCAGGCCATTTATACAGTGGGCCATGGAGAACGTTCAAGTTCTTTATTCTCCTTGGAAGACCTTCTGTTCTTACTCCTAAGTCTACACCTATTTTATGACATACACTCTTCCAAGAACTATTCCTCCATTAAGAGACTCAAATGTCCATTTAGGTGCTATTTCCACAGCCCATCAATTACCACTAGTTTGGTGTTCACTGTGCATATGTGGAAATCCCCTGGCTGCCAAGGACCTTCGGTTGCTATGCTGTACAAGGCCCTCACCCTGACTCTCCAGGAGAAGGCCTTAGAAGTGTATCATGGAGAAGCCAGTTTTACCACAGAATATATCAAGTAAGACAATATTCCAAGCAATTTTTTGAATCCCTGGACTCCAGATGTTCAAAATTGCAGTTATTAAGCACATATTAGTGCATATTGTTTTAGACAGGACTATGTATTTCAGAAAATAAGGATCTCTAACATGATCACCTTGGACCCATCATTATGACACCTCACAACAAATAATAGAGTTCCCCCATCTCAAAGAATCCTAGATCCCTTAGACGTTTACATAACATCTACCCAGAGATGTTATCCAAATACCAGAATCTGATTCTTTCCTTAAGCATTTCCCTAACAGATCTCCTTTTGCTGATGGATCTTGGTCTTATTCCTACATTCAGGTTTTATACTCCTTCTTATTGATTTCCTGTTTAACTTACTGCTTGGATGAAGCAGGGTTTCATGAGTTCTGTAATATAATGGTAAACCTTCACCTCCTAAACTGAGGCATTACTCTTGGCCACATTCTGTGTTCCTAGGTTGCTGGTTACCTGGGACCATAATCCTTCCACAACCCAAATCACTCTGTCTGTGGGACTCTGCCTACTGCTGCTAATTCTGGTGGGTGCAATAGGAATTGTGGCCTATCAAAAACAAGCAACTCTTCAGGTGGGACCATCTGCCCTGTAACATCACTTGATACATGATACACAAGGGGCCTAACTGGAAGAACAAAAGAAGCATGATGTTACCCAGAACATGACAGGGTGTAGCATAGATTATTTAAGACACGACTAGATGGAAAAATCTGTTGTGTACACCTTCCTACTTTCCCTGGAATGCCTCCTTCCAGGTTATCAACTTCATACTAGTCTGGCAATGGAGGGGTGGGGTGAAAAAGTGGAGTCTCATGGTTATAAAAATTTATTTTGGTACAAAAAAATAAACTAACCTGTAAAGTATCACTTATTTTCACACTGTTTTTTGTTATTTTGGTTCTAAGGATTGAACTCAGGGACACTTTACTACTGAGCCCTTTTTACTTGTTGGGACAAGGTCTCAAGAAGTTGCTGAAGTTGGTCTGGAACTTGCAATCCTCCTGCCTCAACCTCCTTAGTAGATGGGATTACAGATGTGTAACACCACATCCAGCTATTTTCATACTATTGTAGAGCAACAACAGAAACATCTGCTACAAACTTCAAGAATATCATGTGTTCTTTAGAAAAAGTTCATTACAATTTGGTATTTTATCAATTTTCATTGCTAATTGGGGTCAAACAGTGTGAAGGAGGGAGTAACTAATTATCTCCCTCTCCTGATTTTCCATAATTTTACTAAATCTCTACTGGGAGACCCAGTGGTTGGGATGTTGCATAATTACGCTAGAGTATGGGAAGGGCAGTAAAACCAGAATCCCACCAAACTATAAAAATATCTTTCCTTAGGCATGGTAGCATATGCCCATAAATGAGCAACTTGGGAAGCTAAGGCAAGAAAATTCCAAGTTTGGGGCCAGCTTCAGCAACCTAGTAAGACTCTGTCTCAAAAAAAGGGAGAGGGGGATGGGAGTATAGCTCAGTGGTAGAGCAACACTGGGTTCAATCCCCAGTACCCTTCCCCCAAATAACACTTTTTCTTGTTCTTCTCTCCTGTTTCTATGGAAGGATTCTACTTTATATCCTTCATGAGCCAGCAATAGACTTCAGTTGTAACATGAAGGTTCCTTTCGGTTACAGTTGCAAAAGTCATTTACATTTATGAGGTTTTGACATCTCTTGGAAGGAAGCAAACTAGGAGACTGATTTGGATCTGCTTAAATGGATAACAATTTCACTAGGAATCCAGAGGAAATGCTGGTAACGTTGAAGTAACCATGCCTATACTCATATGTAAGTTCAGTCAGCTCATTGAGATACTATCCCCAAATCTTTAAGTGACACATTTGAATTGAGTCACTGTGGAGAGATGGTCTTGACTCCACCAGCTGTGGTTATTTTCTTTGATCTGAATGTCTATCAATCCTTACCAGCTGTATCAGCAACTGCTTGGTAAAACTTTGCCACGAAGTCTGGGTCACTGACCTCCAGTTGTCTGACAAATTCATTGCGTTCCTGCTCAGCCCAACCTTGAAACCACTGATCCCAAAGACGTAGCTGACATTCAAAGATACAAGGTGGTCGGTTTGCACCAGATACACTAAGTTGCTCCAGACCATCCAGCAGTGGCTGTAATTTTCCTGGCACTGCCTTTGCTACCAGGTCCTGTAGAAAGCGTTCACGCTGGTGACCTGACCAACTGGCAAACCAGTGAAGAATACACTTCATCTCCTGGGAAGTGATGTAAGACATGGGGGGAGGGGAAGAGTTGGTAATATTGTCTGGTACTGAGGGTAATGGAGAAGGGAAGGATACTGGCATTGAAGAGGAAGATGATTCCAGTGGCATCCTGAAACATAAAAGCACTGTTATACACTCTCTAGACAGAGTAAACTAAAATACAACTTCCTAGGAACAAGGAATCTTATTGCCAACACGGCAAAACCCTGTCACATCAACAACAAAAACATTGAAAACATCATATAGTGTGAAAGGGCCTTTTTGCAATATGCATATAGTCTCTGAAGTTTGCAAGAACTTCATATTATCCATGAATCCAGGATCCCCTTAATATTTTCTATAAAGCACAAGGGAACACTAAACAGCAGAGTGAGGACCTTATCCCAAATTAGATAAATTAGAAAACCAAGAGAAGCCAGGTCTTCAAGGGTCTGAAAAACAAGTTGGTTTGTTGACTTATATGGGTCTAACAAGTGTTATACTGATGTGTGACAATTTGTCTTTGAACTATTTTCCTTAATGTGTTTTTGTGTTTCTTAACGTGTTTGTGGTACTGGGGATGAAATCCAGGGAAACTTTACCACTCACCTACATCCCCAGTCATTTTGATTTTTTATTTTGAGGCAGGGTCTCGCTAAGTTGAGGCTGGCCTGGAACTTGTAATCCTCCTGTCTCAGCCTTCTAAATCGAGATGTATACCACCAGGCAGGCTCCTTAATGCTTTATATACCTATAGGTGACCTCCTATTCATTTTACACCTGAATGCAATCGAACGATCAATTTGATTTGAGTAGTTCCCAGCACTACAGTCTGAATTTCTAGCAATGAAAACCTTAATTTATTTGTCCTTAAAAATAAATTAAAATAAAACCTTAAATTATTTGTCCATATATTGCTGTTTGTGTTTCTTCTGCTCTTAGGTTGGAAGATTTGCAGTGACAAATAAAGGAACCCCTAAACAATTAACATCGGTTCAAGTATCGAAACACTTCAAGGTGACTGCCATTTTCAAAGTGGCCAAACGAGAAAGGGAAATTTTCGGGATCTTGTCCCATATCTTTCACAGCAAACTCAAGTTCAGTGTTATGAATCAGTCAGTTCACTATCTGTGTCTAAAGACATAGTGCTGCCTCTAGCCCGCTTTGGAAGCCACGAGTAACGTATTCCTTAGATGGAGTGGCGGGGATTCGGAAGATGGGGGACGGTAGTTATTTCCATAAGGAAGCACGAGGCTTGCCCTACTAAGGTAATCGGCAACACCGAGTACGACCCAAGTAAGGATTTCTTCCTTTCTTACCTCCTGGAGTCTCAGAGAACATGGAGACTGTCACAAGAGTTCTTTGACTCCAACTACCGCCGCTGCTTCCATATTTCCTGAAATCCCTAAACAGGGCCAGCCCGGCAGCCCACGCACTTCCGGTCTCGAACCAGCCCCAAACACCCAAGAGCCCCAGCGCTTCAGCTCCAAGACCGGAGATGGCCGAATATCTCCGATTACGGGCATGCCAAAGTCGAGGGCTTCCGAATAGATTCGATTTAAAGCCTCGGCAAGGCGAATATAACCGAGCCTCAAAGCAGGGTGAGGGAGGAGAAGCTGCAGGGCGGAGGCAAAGAACCGATTGGTGCCGATGTGAAGACGGAAATACCCGAGCAGTTCCGGAAAAATCCGGGGAGCTTTGAGTGGTAATCGAGGGGTAGACTATGGCAGTGGGCGGGGTCAGCTCGGTACGTTCGAAGGGCGTTGGCGGAAATTACCGAAGATGCCCGAAGCCGTCGGGACGGACCCGAGTACCTCACGCAAGATGGCGGAGCTGGAGGAGGTGACTCTGGACGGGAAGCCTCTTCAGGCGCTGCGGGTGACCGACCTGAAGGCCGCACTAGAGCAGCGAGGCCTAGCCAAGAGCGGGCAGAAGAGTGCCCTGGTTAAGCGGCTCAAAGGGGTGAGAAGTCGGCGTTGCCTGGATGTCGGAGGGGAGCGGACCCGGTAGAGACTAGTCTCTGCCGCGGCGCAGGCGCAGTGTTCGGGCTCCGCGCGAGCTCTCTCAGGCCGCCAGCGCGAGCCTGCCGATCCGCGCGCACGGTAGTTGGTGAGGCTCGCGCTGGAACAGAGACCGCGCCGGTTCCCGCCTTAACGGCAGCAGCGCGAGCCCAAAATGGGAGGGTGCGCGCTACTCTCCTGGAGTGTCTTAAGCTCCTTCCTCCTTCCCCCACCCCCTCCTTGTTTGTGTCTGTGGTTTCGGCGCATGCGCTGCAGAAGGAGTTAAATCCCACTACAACCACCAGCGTTGCTGGCCTGAGGGGGGCGAGTTGGTCTGGGTCCGAGTTAGGGGTACAGTTGGCGGAGGGGTAGCTGGGGTTGGTATCTGTATCTGCAAGAATACGATTGGGATAGGGTAAAAATGTCTGCTTGATTAGATTAGGAGGTGAGATGAAGAGACCCTGATTTGAAGGCACTTGGTGATAGTGGGGTGTCTAGTTTATAGGGAGTCCAGAAGCAATTTGAGTAGATAAGGATTTGGTGAATATTGAGAGAAGTGAGTCAGGTTAGTGTATGTTGGAGATTTTGAATCGATTTGAGTAGATGGGGGTGGGCTTGTCGTGAGGTATGTAGATGGATTGGTGGGTATAGGTTTGGTGAAAATGGAGGGAAGGTGAAGTGTCTTGGCTTTAATTACAGTTCATTAGGATACGTGGCAGGTAGTACCCATTAGGGCTAAGTTAGCTCAAGGATTGACTCGGCAGACCGTTGCTTATACATAAGCTGACGGTTTTGTGTGGGTGTTTGTGGATTAGGTCAGACCACAGTTTACAGGGTTTGTGGTCATTTTCTAATGTAGCCTTCTTTTTGAAATTTTTGTAAATTTGATAAGTCTAGGTGTCACTCTGCTGGAATATACAAGTTCACTCAAGTAGTTCTAGTCCTGGGTAACTGATCCAAGTAATTCATTCAGGCCCCAAACAGCAGCCCCATGTTGGTTTTATGTATTCAAAGCTTGTTTGAGTATTTGAAATGTTCTTACCTGCATGGGCAGTTTTAGAAGGGGCTCTAGTTAAAAGTGCAAAGATATTAAGAGATTGTAATACTAGTCTGTCACACCAACACTGATTGTCTGTATGCCTGTATCTTTACATTTGTAGATTAGGAGGGATAACCAAGGCCACCTTTAAGGGTCTTCAGAATATGAGAACAGTATTAGTAAAGAGCTTTCAGGGCTTCATAAAAGAAGTACAGTTTAAATGTGTATTTAAGTTGTTGAATTTAATGAAAAGGTTGTGGAAGGGGTGGAGATTTGATTTCTTCCTTTTTTTTTTTCCCCCTGGTTTCTGACTTTTGCCCTTCTCTGTACCAGGCTCTAATGCTAGAAAATTTACAGAAACATTCAACACCCCATGCTGCATTCCAGCCAAATTCCCAGGTAAGAAAGAAAGTTTGTTAGATAGAATGGGTTGTTTGGAGATAGACACACATGGAATGACCTGGTTTTGTATATTTGAAGCTTAATTTCTCACCAGTATTTTCCTAAATTCCTTTGGTTGGAAGTATTCTCATAGTAGGGTAATTGAATTCTAAACAAGCCCAGTTTTACACAAGGGCTTGGGGTGAAAAACAGAATCAGGAGCTACCTGTTAGTTTTAACCTGTTAGTTTGAAGTGGTGTTTGCCAAAAGGTATGGCTTAATGTAGTATAAGCATCTGACATCATTTATTTGCCATTGGTTTGGGAAAAGTAGTTGATGTAAAGTAGGTCACCAGTAGGACAGTGTAGGAAAATACCTGCTGATCAGGAACTTTGGTTGACATAATTTTTCCAAAAATTCAATCTCTGTAAATCACTCACCCTTTCTGTTGGTACCTACTAACTATATGTGGTCACTATTAAACATCACTAATAGCTTTGCTACTTAGGAGAAGAAACTTAAACTTGGAGGCCTTGGTTTCCTCAGTTTCCTTACCTGTAATATGAGCAATGGTTGGACTAGAACTGTAGTTTCATAACTGATCTTCTGGAATTATGTGTAGCTGCTTTTATGGATTACCAAAGAAGATACCTTCTTCAGAAGTAAGCAAAGTTTGTGTCTTTCTCTTAAACCAAATTAGTTTGTATTTTTCTCTTAAACCAAAGTTTGTATCTTTCTCTTAAACCAAATTACTATTTTTATTTGCTTTCTGCATTGAGCTTCTGCATAAGATTTCCTCTAAAGACATTATTCCGTCGTTAAAAAGAAAAATTCTTAGACTGCACAATTTCTTGGGGTTCTTGTCAGCTTTTAAAATCCCCTCATTATAATGTGTCACACACTTAAAGGAAAAACCCAGGTCTTTGTTAATGAAGTGTTGAGCAACCCTAGTGCTAGATGAAGTCCCAGGATACTGTGGAAAATAAGAGAACCTTCCTACTCCCTTGTTACCATCTCATTAAGCTGTAAGTATCATAATCTAGCCAGCTTTCAGAGGTTTAGTTGGTATCTTAACAAGTATAAAAAAAAAAAACTGCATAAACTAATCAATTTCAATTGTATTCCTTCTGTTAGTTGCATTTTGGTCTTTGAAGTTTTGTAACAAACATGCTTATTCTCTAATACGTGCAGCCCACATTTTATCACTGTCCATTGAATACCAAGGGATTAATTTCTACTTTAGATGAAAATAAACATTATTATGCTTAAGAAATATGACTAATAACATAGGAAGTATTTATTTGGGTTTCTTTGCTTTTTCTGATGTTCTAATAAGACATGCTAAGCAAGAAATGTTCTAGGGCTTGGGCACAGTGGCACATGCTGTAATCCCAGCGGCTTGGGAGGCTGAGGCAGGAGACTAAGGCAGGAGGATTGTGAGTTCAAAGTCAGCCTCAGCGAGGTACTAAGCAGTGAGACCCTGTCTCTGTCTCTAAATAAAATACAAAATAGGACTGGGGATGTGGCTCAGTAGTTGAGTGCTCCTGAGTTCATTCCCCAGTGTCTGCCCGCTCACAAAATGAAAGGTTCTAGGGAGGAGGACATGAAAAGAAAAAACTGGACAAAGAGTTATGTGGAAATCTGTGTTACAGAAAAAAGGGGAAAAGGAATAAGTCCCTGGATTTTAAATTTTATTTCCAAGGATTTCTTTTTGCTCCAGGAAGAAATGTAGTGAGGGTTTTTGTTTTTGTTTTTGGTGGTACTGGGAAAATGGAGTTCTGCCTAAGTGCTGAATGAGCATTCCCCCTTTTTTTAGTCTCTTGATTTCATAATTTTAAATACTGTACTTGAATTTTGGAGATGTTTGACAACATGATGGATTGGTAGGGCTTGAACTTTTTTATTGTTTCGTTTTTTGGTACTGGGGATTGAACCCAAGGATGTTTTTACCACTGTGCTTACCACATCCTTAACCCTTTATTTTTTGAGACAGAGTCTTGCTAAGTTGCTGAGGCTGGATCATCTTCCTGCCTCAGCCTCCAGAGTCCCTGAATTACAGGTGTGCACCACTGCACCCACATTGGTGGAACTTGATCTTTTTTTTTTTTTTTTTTTAACGTTTTTTTCCTTATTTATTTTTATGTCATGCTGAGGATCGAACCCAGTGCCTCACCTGTGCTAGGCAAGAGCTGTACCACTGAGCCACAACCCCAACCGGGAACTTGATCTTTTGAAGGAAATAGTAGTGTTCTTATCCTTTCAGTTTTAATTTGGAATATCTTTACAGAATGTACTAGATTATCTAAGAATTTAGATTAAAAGGCATAATTTGGGTTGAGAATGTAACTAATTGGGAAAGTGAGAGCTTAGCATGCATGAGGCCTTGGGTTTGGTCCTTAGCACCAAAGAAAGGACATAGTTTCTAGGAATTCTTCTTTCTTTGTAAGTTGTTGTGCACCAGCATCACTCTTTGGTTGGGAACTAAATATTTAAAATAAAAACTGTGTTCTTTTTGCCATCTTCTGCTACTCACAAGGCTGAATTTTAATAAAGGAATAGTCAGAGAACAACCTTCTAACACTTTTGTTATCTTTCTTGGACTCCGCTTATGGGGTAGACCTTTGCTCTGTGAAATTTTCTTCCTTGAATTTTCCTGATTTGCTTTCCTAGATCATCTTTTTCCATTTCCGCTTCACAGATTGGCGAGGAAATGAGCCAGAACAGTTTCATAAAGCAGTATCTGGAAAAGCAGCAGGAGCTACTTAGACAGCGTCTGGAACGTGAAGCTCGAGAAGCTGCAGAACTTGAAGGTAAGCCCAGATTGTCACTTCTAACAAGTTTTTTATTGTTATCCCTGTCACAGTATAGATAGGCCTGTCTAACTAGGCAATTTCAGGAATAAGGCTGAGACTACTGCTCATTGGCTTTGGTAGTTTATGAAAACAAGTGAGTTATATTTACTTTGTCAGGGAAAGGACATTTAATTTGATTGTCTTGTTAGGTTTCCTGCCAATAGGAAAAGTTATAAGTAAATTTAACTACCATTTAGATGAGGTAGAGCTTAATCCTAGGGAGTTTTTTTTTTCCCCTTTATGTACAGTGCTCTTTTTGGTGTGTATCTTTGTATCTATGACTCTGCCTGACATCCTTCACTCCTCTACATATTCCCAAATGCTGAGCCCTTCACTCCCTCCCTGCCCCGACCCAATCTGTACTTTGCAGAAGCTTCAGCTGAGTCGGAGGATGAGATGATCCATCCTGGGGGAGTGGCTTCCCTGCTGCCTCCTGACTTTCAGAGCAGCCTGGAGAGACCAGAGCTGGAGCTCAGCAGACATTCACCCAGTACGTATCTCCCTCCCCGCTGCGCTTTTTTGTCAATCCTGCGTAGTTGGTGGGGGGAGGTAGTTATGCCTCCTTTCATGCTAAACCTTCATGAAAGTCTCAGGGAAATTCCATTACATTGATATTTGACATCTGTTTTTCAGGGAAATTATGTCTTTTTTGAATTCTGCTTTCACCTATGTGTTGTGTTAACTTTTTAGCATTTTAAGGCAGTATGATTTTTCTAATCATCTACCTCTTCAGTCTCTTGTACTTCTGAATTTAGCAGGTCACAGTTTACTTTGATCTCTATCAATTGTGTATAGTATGTGTTATACATCCAGTCATTCCTCCAATTAAGCACCCACTACAGTTATTAATTTATTCAACAAAAAATTTTTTTTGAGTATCTATTGTATACCTGGCATGTGCCAGGCCCCAGGAAAATGCTAGCGAAAAAGCCAAGTCAGTTGTAAAAAAACTTAAGAGTGTAGTAAGGGGATGGACTTTCAACAAATAATTACATAATTATAGTTGTGCTAAGTGTTTGAAAGGCAGTGCAGAATAATAAGTGAGCATATTATCAAGATCTCTAACCTAGTATATGGTATTGGTTCAGGCAAGATTAATTTTTTCACATTGTAAAAAATACTAGGCACGCAATTTTGCATTGTATCTCATGCAGAAGTCTATAAATAATAGCCTTTGCTATTTGGCAACCACTTAAGACTTTTTATACTTTCAGGAGAGCATGTTTATAAGATGTGGACGGTAGGTAGATGTATTAAATCAGTATCTAATTTAACGAGTATTTTGAATATTATCACTGCTGTTAGTCATCAGTGGTAGTAGGGGTGCCGCTCTTTTGATTAATGTAGGATTCATTAATGAAAATAGATTGGGGGAGGTATTTAATGATGGGAGAGAAATCTCCTGAAAGGTGAGGGAAAATGGAGGACCTTAGAGTCTAATTTTAGGATCTTGATTTGCTCAGTGCCTATTTTTCTTGATCCTATTCTTAGACCCATAGGGAATTTTGAGGGGGAAATTTTTTTTTTTTAATTTTTATTTATCTTCATTAATTTCAGAACAATATTGAGAAAGCCATTCCATGTAACCCAATGCTTGTCTATCCATGATATGCATTATAATACTTAGAAACTTTTTTTTTTTTTTTTTTTGGTACCAAGGATTGAACTCGGAGACAGTCAAACACTGAGCCACATCCCCAGCCCTGTTTTGTATTTTATTTAGAGACAGGGTCTCACTGAGTTGCTTAGCACCTTGTTTATCTGAGGTTCGCTTTGAACTTGGAATCCTCCTATCTCAGCCTCCCAAGCCGCTGGGATTACAGGCATGCAAGCCATTCCTGGCTTGGAAACTTTTTTACATGCATGTTATTAGATTGGTAGGGATGAGGCCTGAAATTCTGAACTTCAGCAACTGTTGAAATGATGTAAGTGAGGCAGCTTTTGCCAATCTCTGAACCACATATCATGTAGCAGAGATCAAATATGATCGGGTGTGTTCTCCATGCCAGGATCTTAGAACATGAAGAAGCCACTAACACAATTCAATCCTACCTCCACACAGCTCAAGATCTGGGCTTCAGAAATAGGTCTTGAAGAGATGCCCTCCTAGCTGAGACTTGACCACCAGAGGGATGGAGAGTTGAAAATTTTTTCAATAAATTAACACTGGCAGCATGTTGGAATTATTAATAAGTTCCTTCAGGGTCTTCTTTTCTCCTCAAATATATATAAGACCCTCAGATGGTCCTCCTTAGTCTGAGTGCTCTTTTTTCCCTGACTGTAATGCCAAGAGGAAGAGGAAAGCTTTTTTGATTTTTTGGTATTGGGGAAATCAGAAACGCTTAACCACTGAGCCACATTTGAGACCCTTTTTTCCATATTTATTTACAGACAGGGTCTCACTAAATTGCTTAGGGTTTCACTAAATTTCTGAGGCTGTCTTTGAGCTCACAATCATCCTGCCTCAGCCTTCTGGGCCACTGGAATTATTGTGCCCAGCACGGAGGGGGACACTCTTGTTTAAATGAATTGTCAGTATTTTTTTCTCAAAAGCTAGTCAAGAAAATATATATTGACCTGGGTGCGGTGGCACATGCTTGTAATGTGAGCAACTCAGGTGGCTGGGGCAGGAGGATTGCAAGTTTGAGGCCAGCCTCAGCAAGTTAGCAAGATTCTCATCAATATAGCGAGACCATGTCTCAAAAGAAGGACTAGGCATGGTAAAGCACTCCTGGGTTCAATCCCCAGTACTGATTAAAAAAAAGAGAGAAAACACAGGATATTATTAGAAAGGACAAAGGCATAGAGATAGAAATGGTTATGATATTTTTAAAGAAGAGGTAGTATGTAGTATGGCAGAATAAAGTTATTTCATATTTGAGAATAGTTGTAGAAACAATCTAAAAGATAGATTGGGATAATATTACATAAGACTTTAAGTGCCAAACCAATAAATATGAGCATTTTTTAAATTTTATTTTATAGGAAATGGTGGAATTGTTTAAAATTATGAATAGGACCAAAAAAAGAAAGAAGATAGGTTTTCTCAATTCTAAGTGTAGTTTGAAATGAAAATGAGGAATAGATATTGAAATAAAAATAAGATTTCAAAAGCAAAGATTTAGAGTAAGGCTAGCCACTCTCTTCCCTGTTTTATGTCATTATTAGGATTCTTCCAGTGGCTATAATTGATGGGGGTAAAAGATATTCAGAAGTAAAAGAAAATGAGGGCTGGGATTGTGCCTCAGTGGTAGAGCGCTTGCCTAGCATGTGTGAGGCACTGGGTTCGATTTTCAGCACCACATAAAAATAAAAGTATTGTGTCCACCTACAACTAAAATATATATATATAATTTTTTTTTTTTAAAGATGAAAAATGCATTAGAAAACATGAATGTGTTGGGCTGGGGATGTGGCTCAAGTGGTAGCGCGCTCGCCTGGCATGCGCGAGGCACTGGGTTCGATCCTCAGCACCACATAAAAATAAAATGAAGATGTTGTGTCCACCGAAAACTAAAAATAAATATTAAAAAAATTCATTCTCTCTCTCTCTCTCTCTCTGTCTTTTTCTTTCTCGTCTCTTTCAAAACAAAACATGAATGTAGCCTTGTGTGGTGGCTCATGCCTGTAATCCCAGCAGCTTGGGAGGCTGAGGCAAGAGGATTGCAAGTTCAAAGATAGCTTCAGAAACTTGGCAAGGTTCCAAGTAACTTAGTGAAACCTGTCTCAAAAAAATACACATAAGAAGGGCTAGGGATGTGGCTCAGTGGTTAAGAGCCCCTGTGTTCAGTCCCTGGTACCAAAATACATTTTGGATCTTTGTCTTATATTTCAGTAACCTCTTGTTTTGTATTGCAGGCAATATCCCAAACAGGAAGTTTATAAAATCCTCCTTGACTTTCCTTTTGATATTTTCGGGGAGGGGCGGGGGATTGAACTCAGGGGCACTTGACTCCTGAGCCACATCACCAGATGTGGCTTTTTATTTAGAGACAGGGTCTCACTGAGTTGCTTAGCACCTCACTCATCTGAGGCTAGCTTTGAATTTGCAATCCTCCTGCCTCAGACTCCCAAGACTCAGGGATTACAGGCATGCACCACCATGCCTGACTTCCTTTTATTTTTTTAAGGTGTTGAGAAGTTAGTATCCACTCTCCATAGTCAGAAGTTGTCTATATATCTCCTTCTATGTCATCCCTGAATGTATTTTTCTTAGTTATCTTTTTTCCAGAAGAAATGCAATCTGGGAAAATACAAAAATATTTTAAAATATATGTTCAGAATATGAATTTGTTTTCAGAATACTGATGTTCTAAAAATATTTTTAGTTGTAGATAGACACAATACTTTCATTTTATTTATTTATTTTTCTGTGGGGCTGAAAATTGAACCCAGTGCCTCATACGTGCTAGGCAAGTGCTCTAACACTTAGCTACAACCCCAGCCCCAGAATACTGATTCGTTTAACAAAGTTGTAGCCATGGGTTTTCTTAGCCAGCCCTTTTCTTAGAGTTTGTAGCATTTCTAAGCGGTTAGAGATTCATCACCTCTTATTTATGTTTTCTTATTTATGTTTCATATTTGAGGGGTCTGTCTGGTTTTCACAAAACAATGATGACCAAAACTTTCTGCTTTGTTTCTACAAATCTTTTTGATGACCTATTTAAGTGTTTCCAGAGGAGTAAAAATCCAGAATCAACTGTAGTTTTACAGTATCAAAAATAATATCATAGGGGCTGAGGTTGTGGCTCTGTTAGAGCGCTCACTTAGCACATGCAAGGTGCTGGGTTCATCCTCAGCACTACATAAAAATAAATAAATAAAATAAATGTATTGTGTCCAACTACAACTAAAAATATATATATTTAAAATATAGCTGGGTGTGGTGGTGCACACCTGTAATCCCAGCAACTTCAGAGGCTGAAGCAGAAGGATTGCAAGTTTGAAATCAGCATGGGCAACTTAGCAAGGCCCTGTCAATTACAGTGAGGACTGAGTGTAGTGTTGCACATCTGTAAACACAGCTACTTGGGAGACTGAAGCAGGAGCATTGCAAGCTGGAGGCCAGCCTCAGCAATTTAGTGAGGTCCTGTCACAAAATAAAAAATAAGAACTTGAGGTATAGTTCGGTGGTCAGAGTCTGAACCATCATTATAAGTATCATAATTATAGATTCTGCACATAAAATCATAATCTGAGAGCCTGTTAATCAAGTGATTATGAAATAAAGTTTTACAAAATTGTCTTATAGTCATTTCATTAGTTTTTTTTTTTTTTTTTTGCTTTTGTTTGGTCACTACAGTAGCAAAGCCTAGTTCATGTTAGAGTAATGGGATATAGAAATAAAAAGATCTGGAATTAGTTTTTACCATCTGCTTTATCTGCACTAGTTTAGATGCTATTAATTTAGAACATGGTTCTCTGGATCGTTTAAACCTTTTGTGTTGTGCCAAAACTGAACTCAATCTAGTCGATTAAATCTGAAACATAGTTAGTTACCTTTGTGCTTTTTGTTTGTTATTTTTGCAATGCTGGAGTTCCAACCCAGGTCTTCACACATTCTAGACAAGTACTTTCCCACTGAGTTATTCTCTTTTCTCAACTAGCATCAAGATCTTATCTCTTCCTTCTATCACTGAACTATACTTGTAGTCCTTCTATGTAATATTTTAATACTGGTAGGAAACTTCAAGTTCAACCCTATCCAAGGCATGAAACTAACATTACTTAAGTGATTTACTTACAGTTGTCTTCCTTCATAGAATATTAGTGAAACCTTCAGTTTTACATGGAATTATCATTCAGAATGACCTAGATTGGTGGTTTACAAACTTTATTTTAACAGCCAACCCCCCCCCCCAAAAAAAAAAAAAAAAATCTTTCTCCTTGAGCTCCAACATATAATATATACTCAAAAGGACTCAGTTCTGAAGCCCTGTCCAGTTAGCTCAAGTGATTTCTAGGAACAATGGGGCCCTGGAAACCATTCATCTAATTCTTTTTTCTTGAGTTTATCATTGTACAAATTGACTGGTTTATTTAATCATAATATTTTGATCAAAATTAGCAAATAGTGGCAATAGGGTGTTTTGAAAAATGGGCCTAGAACAGAGTGAAGTCTTGAGCTTTGGTTCAGAATAACAAAACACTTTGTAGAAATAAGTGCTTTGTATATTCCTGCTAGACAATTTGAAGTCTCTAAAGTTATTTTAGTTTTATTTGTGGTACATAACTCATGTAGTATGTATGTGATGTTGAAAATATTCTAGACATGCACACCAGGAATAATCAATAAGACCCTGACTTTCAGGGCTATGTATAGTCTTTTTTGAACATGGAAGCCAAAGAAATTGATAAAAGATACATATTGATAAAAGATACATATCAAAACAGCTTATATGCCACAGTTTGTTGGATTTTAGAAAGTCATGAATGAGTGTTCATGACATTAAATCTGACTTGATTTTCTTTCATTTGATAGGAAAAGGCTCCTCTGTTTCTGAAGAGAAAGGTGAATCTGATGATGAGAAACCAAGAAAAGGAGAAAGACGATCATCTAGGGTCAGACAGGTAATCAAATACTTCCTAAACATTCAGTCACCTCTCTGAGTGGTGCTTTGAAATATCTCCCCCTCCTCCTTTTCCTCCTCAAACTGTTTTCGAGGTAGTGTTTTTATAAATTTTTATATAGTCATCTTCTCACTTCTCTTTGTCACTTTTTTATGCTTTTTTTTTTTTGTATGTTTGTTTAGGTCTGATCTAGTCTTTAGAAATCAAAGCAAATATATAGATATATGAAAGTTAGGTTGGTCTGCATTCTTTATATATAGATAGATAGATAGATAGATAGATTTTTTTAGTTGTAGTTGGACACAATAGCTTTTTATTTTATTTATTTATTTATTTTTAAGTGATGCTGAGGATCGAACCCAGGGCCTCACATGTGCTAAGCGAATGTTGTACTACTGAGCCACAATCCCAGCCCTGGTTGTATTTTTAAAGCACATTATTAGAAAAGATACAGCATAATTAATTTTTTGGTTAAAACTTTAAAACTGTTAGAACAATGTTAAGTGAGCAGAGTACAAAGGCATATGTGTAGCATAATTAAGACCATGCAAAGAAAGGTAAGGAAAAAAGAATGAAAAGAAATATACTAAAATGATAAAAATAGGGGCTGGTATGGTAGATCAATGTGGTAGAGTGCTTGCCTAGCATGTGTGAGGCACTGGGTTCAATTCTCAGCACCACATATAAAAAAATAAAGGTTCATTGACAAATAAAAAATATTTTTAAAAATGATAAAAATAATCAGATTATGTGACAGTATTTTTGTTTTCCTCCCTGATTCTAGATGTTTAAAAACTTGAAGCTAAAAAATGAACTACAAGCAGCTTCATTATTCCTTTTGGTTACTGTTATTTTGATTCCCAAAAGGAACCCACATTAGTCATAGTTATCTACTGTCATACCTGTTTCTGTGTTAACAAAATTGTATATCATTGAATTTCTTATTCTTGGGAGTATTAAATGGGATGCTTTTTCTCCATTGATTGTGAGCAAATATATTTGGAACTGTTTTATATCTTTTCTTTCAGGCAAGAGCAGCTAAATCCTCTGAGTGTAGTCAAGCTGCTGAGGGGGAAGAGAATCAAGAAGTACCTTCTAGAAATCTGAGGGTCAGAGCAGATCGAAATTTGAAAACTGAAGAGGAAGAAGAAGAGGAGGAGGAGGAGGAAGATGAGGAAGAGGAAGAGGAAGAAGAGGAAGGACAAAAATCTAGGGAGGCACCAATCCTGAAACAGTTTCAGGAAGAAGAGGGAGATGTGATGCCCAGAGCAAAACCAGAGGAGGTGATTGATGAGAGACCCAAAACCATAAGAGCGCAGGAACAGGAGGGGCTAGAGAGAGGAGGACGAGTTACAAGATCCCAGGAAGAAGCTAGAACTCGTCATCTCACCAAACAGCAACAAGAGAAAGAGATGCAATCAGTTTCCCCCCTTGAGGAGAAAGGAGAAGAAATAAAATTTTCACAAGGCTTGGAAGAAAAATCACAGTCCCCTTCCCCTCCTCTACTGACCGAAGATCTAGAGAAGGCCCCTCTTGTGCTACCACTGGAGCAAACTGCCAGTGAGGAGGAGACTCCCCCACCTTTACTTACCAAGGAAGCATCTTCTCCACCACCTCATACACAACTCCAGAGTGAGGAAGAAATAGAACCCATGGAAGGCCCAGCACCCCCTGTCCTCGTCCAGTTATCTCCTAATACAGATGCTGAGACCAGACAGCTTTTAATATCTCAGCATACTGTGCAGTTGGTAGGTGGCCTGTCGTCTTTGTCAAGTCCTGCAGACACCAAAGCAGAATCTCCAGCAGAGAAAGTGCCAGAAGAGAATGTTCTGCCTCTACTTCAGAAAAGCACATTGGCTGAATACTCAACCCAGAAAGGTCTTGAAACTGAGCCAGAAAAATCTGCTCAGCCAGTCTCTTTAAAAATGGAGGAATTAACATCACCCAAAGGCATTACTGAGGAATCTCTGAAACAACCATCTTTGGAACAGAAGGAAGGCAGAAGGGCTTCACATAATCTTTTCCCAAGCCACAGATTGAAACAGTCAGCTGACTCATCCTCTAGCCGATCCTCCTCCTCCTCTTCCTCCAGTTCTAGATCTAGGTCTCGTTCTCCTGATAGCTCTGGCTCTCAGTCTCTCTCACCTCCGAGATCCAAGCAGAGAGATATATCCCAGGCACGAATTCACGCCAACCCTCATGGTAGACCCAAGACAGACTCCAGGTCAACATCAGAATCTAGGTCACGTTCCCGATCTCGTTCCCGTTCCCATTCAGCATCAAGCAGCAGCAGAAAAGTGAGTATGAGAGATTCCTGTGTGTGTTGAAATTCTGTCTGTAAGCCAGTGTTTTTCATCCCCAGAAGAACCTGTCATAATTTCTAACAGGAATAGGAAAAGCTTCCTTTAGTCCCCAGTTCACTGATAATTTACCCTCATCCCAGAGTCTAATTTTCAATTAATTGGCCCCTAACTGGAATTGTTTTCCATTCTGAGTCCATTTGTTTCCAAAGAAAGTTACTCTCATGCTGTGCTGGACATAAACTTCTTGAGGGTGTGGATATGCCTTAATGTGGGTATCCCAGTACTCAGCATCTAATTGGAACCTAGTAAATTTGTTGATAAGTAGTAAGGGAGATCAGTAATTCAAGCAGGAATAATAAATACAAAGACTTTTTTTTTCTCCCCAAGTTCTTGTAGTGGTCCGTACTTAAAAGAATTTAACCTTTATTTTTATTTATTTGTTTTTATGTGGTGCTAAGATTTGATTGAACCCCAGCCCCCACAAAGACTTTTATTCAGCCATGAGAAGAAGGAAATTATGTCATTTTCAGAAAATGGTTGGAACTAGAGACCATAATTTTGAGTAAAATAAGTGAGAGAGGAAAGTGTCATGTGTTTTTTCTCATTTGTGGAAACTATAGAAGAAAAAATAGCAGGGGAGAAAAGAATGTGATGAAAGTAGAACGGAGACCATTAGGGTAGTGAAAGGGAAGCAGGAGGGGAGGGTAAGAAGTGAAATTGTTCAGATTATGCTTATATATATGTACATATGAATATGCCACAGTGAAACCAATTATTCTGTATGAATATGTACCCCCCCCCAAAAAAAAAAATCTCAGGTATGAATTGGGTTAGCACAAGTTGGAAAACTCAATGATTTACTGATTATTTACCATCCATCTACACAAACACACACACACACACAATGTGTACCATATAAAGTAATTTTCTTTTCTCTGCGTTTCATTTAATTTCTTCAGTCTCTGAGCCCTGGAGCCTCCAGGGACAGCAACACCAGCTACACTGAAACCAAAGATCCCTCTTCTGGTCAGGAGATTGCAGTTCCACCAATGCCACAGCTGCAGGTTCTTGAGCCAAAGGAGAGAACTTCCACCTCCTCATCCATCCAAGTGAGGCGTCTGAGCCAGCCTGAGCCAGCCGAAAAGCTCATGACCCAGAAGTTACAGCCTGAGCGGGTAGGCTATCGTGACCTTTCCCTAGAGGGAGATGGAGAATTAGGCATAGTTTTCCTTTTTGTCTTAACTGTAAAATTGAGAAGTCAGTCTGGACAAACCTCAGGAGAAATGTAGAGGGTAGGGGTAGGGGACACTTGTTAATCCTACTTAACTCATTTCTACTCCCTGGTTTATAAAAGTTCTCCATGAGGCTGAGAAGCAGTGTTCTCATCTCCAGGGCTCTCAGCATCAGTTCTTGCTCAGAACTTCTTCTTATCTGCCCCAAAGGAAGACTTTTATCGGTTCTCCAAAAAAGAATTCTAAGGGTTGGGATATATCCCCAGTCAACTCAGTGGTAGAGTATGTGCTTAGCATGGATAAAACTCTAGTTCAATCCCCAACACTACCGCTCACCATCCCCACCAAAAAAAAAAAACCCTAATGAAATGATTGCTGACTTAGAAATAAGGTCTTAAAAAGTATTTATCTTGAGAGCTGGAGATAAAGTTCAGTTGGTAGAGTACTTGCCTAGCATGTACATGGTCCTAGGTTCAATCCCCAGCACCACCACCAAGAAAAAAAAGGTATCTCTTTTTAAGCTACATTATAGTCAACATTCTAAGATGAAATAATGCAGATATAGAGGACTTTGTGATTGAGCTGGTACTGTATATATACTCGCCTGACTTTCTTGTTTTGTTTTGTTTTACATTTCTACAAAATTTATTGTTATAATATTATGCAATATAATTCTGTTAAATAGGCTTTGTTTACTTCAAAAATTTTATTTCCTACTCCCATACAAGATTAATCATGTTATTCTGTTAGAGATTAGAAAAAGAGCACTGGGCTGGGTGTGGTGATCCATGCCTGTAATCCCAGCTACTCTGGAGGCTGAGACAGGAAGATTGCAAGTTCAAAGCAAACCTCAGCAACTTAGTGAGATCCTGTCTCAAAATAAAAAAATGAAAGGACTGGGGATGTGGTTCAGTGGTTAAACACCTCTTAATACCAAAAACCCTAGTACCAAACACTGTAGTACCAAAAAAGAAAAATAGCTTTGGAACAGATTTCATATTTCTTAAATGTCCACACTTTATTCTACCCTTCATCTTTTTTTTTTAATATTTATTTAGTTGTAGATGAACACACAGTATCTTTATTTTTAATGTGGTGCTGAGGATTGAACCCAGTGCCTCACACATGAGAGGCAAGCACTTTACCACTGAGCTATAGCCCCAATCCCTACCCTTCATCGTTTTTTGTTTGTTTGTTTGTTTGTTTGTTTGTTTTTTAAGAGAGAAAGAGAGAATTTCAATATTTATTTTTCAGTTTTTGGCGGACACAACATCTTTGTTTGTATGTGGTGCTGAGGATCGAACCCCCGGGCCACACGCATGCCAGGAGAGCGCGATACCGCTTGAGCCACATCCCCAGCCCTACATAGAACAAAGATTAGTTGTCTTGTCTAACTATAATGGTAGTTATTAATATGTAACATTACAAATGGTGTCATCCACTTACATACTCAGCCTGTGTTTCTTCTATATATTAATGTCTGATCGAGATAATTACTTATTTAATGTCTGAGAAACTCAAGAATGCAGAACAGATTTAAACCATCAAAATGAAAACAAGTTTTTGAGTGAAATATAATAATAAGCATGGATAAACATGAAACTGGATTGTACATTTTTCTCCATCAGATATTGACAACTTCCCTCCAGTTGTTTAATTAGCTTCTTAAATGGTGTAATTGAATGGTCCCCTTCCCATTCTTCTTTATAAAATTATGGGGTATTCTAGTGATTCACACATTCACAAAGTGACCACTCCAAGACTTCAGTTAAGAGTTTCCTCAGTTATGTCAAAATCTGTGAAGTTGGGGGCTGGGGTTGTGGCTCAGTGGTAGAGTGCTTGCTTAGCATGTGTGAGGCACTGGGTTTGATTCTCAGCACCACATATAAATAAATGAATAAAATAAAAGTCCATCAATGACTTAAAAAAAAATGAAGTCATCATAAAAGGAAGTGTGAAGCTGAAGAGGCAGAGCCACCAGCTGCCACACAGCCTCAAACCCCAGAAACTCAGACCTCTTATCTACCAGAATCAGAAAGGAGACAGCAACAAGGTGTGTTAAGTCCATTTTGTCAAAGGGACTGTTTGTCAAACAGTCTTCCTCCGGTTCCCTTTGACAAAATGGACTTAACACACCTTGTTGCTGTCTCCCCAAGTTCTTGCAGTGGTCCGTACTTACCAATGTTCTCTGACAAGTAATTACATAGGCCCTCATTTTACTGAGGCAAATCAGGGTGTCACACTCAGTGCAGTTCCAGTACTCTGATGCTGGAAGTCCTTCTGAAGGAAGGTATGCCCAATTATTCTTTAGACTGGTATCAATACAGGAATGGCAGAATCTAAAAGCACTTAATAATTATGCTTAACAGAGTTTCATTTAAGCAAAATTAGGTATATTCTGTGACATAGAAGAGTTGTGTTCAAAGTCCACTGGAGATGTGGCTCTTTTTCATCCTGCCTTGACTTTTTCCAGCTCCAGATCAAAGAAAAGGAACCAACTGAATTAAATCCTTTGTTATCTTTGTTTTTGCTATCTCCTGACAGGTGAGCCCAAAGAAGTGTGAAGCTGAAGAGGCAGAGCCACCAGCTGCCACACAGCCTCAAACCCCAGAAACTCAGACCTCTTATCTACCAGAATCAGAAAGGATTCATCCCACTGTGTAAGTGATAAATCTTGACCTGGGTATAAAAAGGAACTAGGAATGTGGGACCAATCTTTGCTGTCTAGGATTCTTTGAGAAGCCCTAGTTTCCTTTTAAAACATGAAGGCAGGGTGGGAGTGTAGCTCCTTTAAGGAGCAAACAACTGAAGCTTCTATCTCCTCACTCAAGATATATAAAGGAGTCAACTCAGGGAATCTTAACTCAGTCTTTAACTCATATTTATTAACTACACCTGTGGCCACGCAGTTAAACAAAGGATATTGAGGGTTTGTAAAGAAGCACAGTCCTTCCTTCAGCACACAGTGCAGCAGTATATGAAGTTCCTATGAAGTCAGATATTGATTCCTGAGCCCCTAAGATTCTTCGATTGATCTTATAATTATATCAGGTTAAATTTGTAATTGAATAAGTACATTATTCATTATTCTGAACTTGAAATTATAAGAAGTTATTGAAGCAACAAATAAAAAATTTTAAAAAAAGAAGTCATTGAAACCAGGTGTGGTAGTTCATGCCTGGAATTACAGTGACTTGGGAAACTGAGGCAGGAGGATCACAAGTTCCAGGCCAGCCTCAGCAACTAAGCGAAGCCCTAAGCAATTTAGTGAGATACTTAGTGATACTTACTGAGCCCCATCCCTGGCCCTTTTTTCAGTTTGAGACACTAATTTAAAGACACTAAAGTCTCAAACTGAAAAAAGGGCCAAGGGATGGGTCTCAGTGGTAAAGCACTTCTGGGTTCTTCCCTCCCAGTACCAAAAAAAGAAAAGTCATTGAGTCAGAATTCATGGTTTCAACGTTTCATGGGAAATGGGGGGGGGGGAGCATTATAGAAATAGAAATAGAATTGCTTAGCTTTAGGACATCAGGAATTTTGAACTGTTTTAGAGAATGTCTTATGCAGACTATTAGCCTCAAGTTGTTCCATAATTGTTTTTATGTCATTTTAGTACTGTTATTATCAGTATTATTTTTCCTGTGTATAATAATCTGATAATTTATACACTTAGGAGACCTTCAGATTGTCTTTTGACTCTGAATTTTGGAGGTTAGTGGGCAGGGGACATGATTTATTATCTCATATCCTTGTGATATTAATGTTCGTTTCATATGCCTTAACATAGATTTTGCCTTGCTACTGTCCATTCTCATATTCTTGCTTCTTCTGCCATCTTGTGGCCATTACATTTTTTGGTTTGATTTTCCTTTTTGAGATGGGTATATTATCCTTTGGAAAAGGGTTTTTCTTCTAGGACCATAAAAGAAAACTCAGCGGATACTGGAAGATGTTTAGAGTTCCTCAGTTATATCATCAATGAGAAAATGGGGTGACATCTTTCCTTCCATATAACTCATACAGACATAACATCTGCTTTCCCCTTCCTGCCCCTATTCCATGAAGGTACAGCGTGCCCTTTTTTCACGATGTTGACAGTTTCAAAGTGGGTATTGACAACCTACTACTAATTTGCCCTGAGGAACTTCTTCCTATGCACCTCAAGAAACAGTAATTTTCTTAAAAGCTCCTTGCTAGCCTTAAAGTTCTGGGTTTGTAAGATCCTAGCAATAGAAAAGCATTTTATGTTGTTTGGAAGATTCTTTATTTCTCAACTTTCCAATTCAAGTCCAAGGAAAATGAAGCTTGGAGTCATATACAGAGTTTTCCTTCCCGGGTAAAGGTGGCTTTGACCTTCATTCTATGATATAATCTAGTCACATTGATTTTGACAAAGTATTAGGGAAATGACACCATCAGCAAATATTGAGATTGTCCATTGTTGCCTAGGCAAGCTTCATTTGAGCATCCTGTAGACTAGAGATGCAGTCTACATTTGGAATAGCTGAGACACATCCCTCTTACCTTCTTTCCTTCTGCTGCCTGCCAGATAGTCTCTTCAACAGCCTAAAAAAAAAAAAAAAAAAAATGCCCACAGGCCTAAACTCATAGGCTATTTTTAATATTAAATTTGGTGAATGAATGCTTGAGAAGTTTGCCTTCATTCTGCCTGACTCACAACATTTCTCCTAGTCTTTTTCACCTTCCACAGTGCTAGTGTTTAGTATGGGAGTCCTCTAGAGCCCTAGCCAACTTTAAAAGTGGGATCAACAGTACCAAATGGAAGAAACCATTTGTGGCTTAACCTTTGTTGTCTTCTCTCAACAAGAAGTGACAATGATTTAAAAAAAAAACCAGCAATAAAGTGTTAAAAAATAAATTAGACTTTATCTTCAGGACTTCTTACTTTTTGGAAGAGATTGGCTAACTTATTTGCTATACTTGGTTAAACCTGTTCCCATTATGAGTGCCTGAGGAATTCTAGGTTTATGAGGTCAGGTGTCTTTTTTATTACTTAGAGCAGGGATTTGTAAGCCCTCAATCCTATTTCAATCAATCCCTGTTCCAAAATCTAGTCTTCTCTCTCCTATGCCTTTAACAGAAGTTTCCTCATACAACAGAAATTATAGTACTCTCTTTTTTTTTTTAACATTATAAAACAGTAGGGGATAAGGCTGAGGCAAGAGGCTCTCAAATTCAAGGCCACCCCAGGCGACTTAGTGAGACCCTGTCCTTTTTTTTTATATTTATTTTTTAGTTATAGGTGGACATAATGTCTTTATTTTACTTTATGTGGTGCTGAGGATCAAACCCAGTGCCTCACACATGCTAAGTGAGTGCTCTACCTCTGAGCCACAACCCTAGCCCAAGACCCTGTCTTAAAGAAAATGTTGGGAATGTAGCTCAGTGGTAGAACATTTGACCTAGTACGCATGAGGCCTTGGGTTCAATCCCTAATACCACAAAACAAACAAACCAACAATAAGGGGCAAAAGGAAAAAAGGATAATAAAAGTGTATAGGCAGCTATATCATTTAGTAGTAGTTAATTCAAACCTGAATTAATTAAACACAACCTTCTGACACAAACTTAGCAGGCATTCGCAACTTAAGGCTCTTGATACTAAGGGAGTATTTCTGTAAACCAATGTGACAATGTAATTGATATTTTCCAGGGGATCTACAATGCCTGTATCCCAAGTGATGCATAAATTAAAAAAAAAAAAAACATAATTTGTCATAAGTATTATGAGTTTGCTCATTGAGAACTTTGTATCTAAGGACATACCCTCCAAAATCATACTGTCCTTAGTTAACTTGGAACTAGTAAGTTCCTGAGGGATCAAGTCCCAGTATTTGTTACTAAATTTCCATATCAGTTCATAAACTTCTTGTGAATTTTCTGTAATAGCTAAAATTCAAACACATATGCCTATAGGAATTTATTTTTTTCCATTAATTCTTTTGAATCTCATTTACATAAAACTACAAAATGTTTTTAACTTCCAAGTGGTTCCATCCTTTTCTTCTGGGCTCTAATGCTGTCTGTTTAATTATGGATAGCTTATCCCCACCTCTCACCCCCTTTCCCCATACCATTTCACAGATTTTTAAAAGATTTTGGGAATATTTGTGCAAGAACTTAAATAATGGAGGGAAGAAAGGGAGGTGCCTTTTGTTTAAAAAGGATGGGACAGTTTCAAGGATTCTTTATTATCTTCTGAAAACAAGGTCTTGGAAATTCTCGGATCCCACAAAATCAACCAAAGGGAAATAGAAGAAATAGATCTCCTGTGTCTTAAGAAGGCCAAGGAGAAAATTGTAAAATTCATATTCTAGAAAAAAATGAGATAAAATTCTCAATAACAAAAAGTTCTTCCTCCAAGTAAGCTACTTCTGGACAGGCAGTTTAGCAGCTGAATGTATTTTAGAATGACAAGGAATGTTTAGGATGTTTTGAAGGTAACATTTTCTGATGGGTAATAGTCTTTTTTTTTTTTTTTTAAGAAAGAAATTTTTAGGTCAGTAAGCATTTGATAAGTATCTACTTGGTGCCCACTGTGGCACCCTAATTCAGAAATATTTAAAGAGCATTTCTTTGTGGGCTAGGAGCCAAGGGATGGAGTCCCTCCCCTTGAGAGTCTGCATGGTGGAGGTGAGGGGCAAGCAAACTAGTCTTCCTTGTAGAGAGTAATAAGGGCATTGCTGAAAATCTTTCATGCTAATCACTGAATAATTTGGCTTCAGAGAAAGAGGAGACTAATCTGAGTCAAAAAGAGCTTCAGAAGGGGCATCAAATGAGATAATAGCGAACATGTGTTGTAGTGCACCTCTGCACTTTGGGGTGTTGTCCAGGCCAGACTGGAGCTAACATTTATTACACTGTTCCATGAAACAGGTATAGTTAACCACACTGTACAGATTAAGAAATATGCACAGGATCAGAAACTATCTACTATCACAGTTTGAAAGAAGATGGTGCCAGGTCCTAGCAGTCTAATCCAGAGTTCTCTTTCTTATATTTTGAGCAGACAAGGACCATATGTGAATGGGAATACTTTTTGCTTATTTGTTTTTCCCACTACTAGGGATTAAATCCTGGGGTACTCTGCCACTGAGCCTGACCTTGAACTTGGTATTCTCCACTCTCAGCCTCAGGAATAAACTGGGATAACATGCATGCAGCACTGAACCTGTCTGAAAGGGAACTTCTAAAATTATAAACATGACTGAGGCCTAGACCAAAAAGGCCTGGGGGATAGGGGGAGGTGTGCTGGGGATGTAGCATGAACAAGGCTGCAGATTCTATCCCTGGCACCAAAAAAGAAAAAAATCCTTAACTTAAAACATGTAGTTTAGGACTTTAAGCAGCAGTAAGAAATTTCACCCCTGGCTAAAACCTCTGGTGTTAAAAATGCCCAGTGGTAGGGGACTTGCCTAGCATACACAAGACCTTGGGTTCATTCTACAGCACCGCAAAAAAACAGACAAAACCTGAGCTTTTTGATTAAGTTCACAGAATCTTATCCTGGTATTAAACCTCTGCTGTCCTTAAAATACAAAAAAAGCACCTTTGCAATCAACAAATAAGCATTTTGAGTATCTGCTGAGTGCTTTTTCAATCTTTATGGTCTGTTTTACACTTTAACATGTGGTCTGGTGAAAACGCCCACAATTAATATTTTTTGTTTTGTTTCTGATCACTTTCTACGCAGCTGATATTCCCTTCCCCTGTCCCAAGTAGCAGCTTTCTCACTTCCAGTGTCTAGTCTACTCCAAAAAGTAGCCTTCAAGCTTCAGGTATGCAAGGTCCAATTGCCCCGGTTTTCCTTTTCCTAACTGGCTCCAGGGAATCCTGGGGCAGAGTGACCTTATTAAAGACTCTGTGAAACAAAGTTGTCTGTCATCTCTTCAGAGACACCCACCCTCCCTTCTCCTGGTATTTTGAAAAGGAACTCTCTCTCCCTCCTTATCCTGGGAAACAGACTGGATGGAATAGTAACACGTGGTCATTGCCTGGGTGAGCTGCCAGTGATTGGATAGTGACTATAGTATTGGATAGTGACAATTCTATTCCCACCTCCCCACCTTAAGCATATGACTGGTCTTCCATGCTTGCTTCCTGGGTTGAGGGTAGTGGGCCCATAAAAATATTGCTCGTGTCCCTCCATTTGTAGAAGGAATGGAGGCTTTGGTTATCTTTAATAATTTTTCAACTATGCTTATCTATCTTCTTTAATCGTTTTTTTTCACTCCCAACTCTGCTGGTTTCCCTTTCTTCTATTCTCTGGAGTCTTCCAATCAAGGAGCTGTAACTTTATGTCCTCTCCACCCAGCCCCCTCCTTGCCCCTGGGAAGACTAGGAAAGCACACCTCCCCCTATCCCCCAGGCCCTTTGGGTCTAGGCCTCAGTAGCTGTTGTAATCTGAGAAAAGAAGGAAAAAGGCCAGGCCTCTTGAGCCAGCAGTCGGCTCCCTGTGGCCTGCCAGAGGATAAGAACCTTGCTCACTCAGCTCCCTCCCTCTTTTCTTTCCCCTCCCCTGCTGCAGCAGGGCCCTCCCCCATCCGCACACACGGGCTGCTGGGTAAGTGGCAAGATGGCTCCCCTGCATGTCTCCGGCTGATCGCTGCCGCTCCGCCAATACAATAGAGCCAGCCACTACCAGCAGCCTGGCCCTCTTCCTCCTCCTCCTCCAGAGAGACCAATCCAGCCGAACTCGGGGTTTGCCGTGAGGACTTAACGCTTATCTCTTAAAAGCCAGATCTATTTTAGCCTCCCCACACCACCACCACCACCTCCCCTTCCATTTACCATTTTTTGGATCCCCAGTTGCTGCATCTCTATTTTCTCTCTCTGGATCGGGTGGCTGGGGAGGAGGTGGTGGGATCTTGGAACAAGGAAGGTGGTTTTTTGGTTTTTTTTTTTTAGGATTTTTTGTTTGGTTTTTGTTATTTCTTCCATTCCAGAAAGGGATAAACAGCACTTCCAGGGGGAGAAAAAAAATCATGTTATCAGAAAGCAAAGAAGGGTGAGAGCTTCACATTTCCATGTATCCCTTTTCCCCACCTCTCTGGCTCACCTCATCTTTCTTCTCTTCCTCATGGCTTTCGTTCCATCTTTCATTTTGGTTTGTTTTCAGTCATTCTGCTTTCCCCCTTTGTCCTTCCTGCCCGAATTGTGATTGGCTCCACTTGCCCTCACTGTGTGGGAAATAGGCCTTTTTTTTTTTAATATATATATATAAGCCTTTTTTCTAGATTCAAGTAGTTGAATCGCGTGTTTCTGTGGGGGCCTCTTAGCTGGGGGCACAGGCCCAACTTCCCCTCCCCCTAACCTGTGCATCCCTCTCTGACTCCCCTTGGGAAGCTATACTGACCTCTGAGTGTCAAGCAGTCTGTTGGGAATGCTGAATTTTCTGGTGGTGGTTATCGGCCTGGGGACGCTTGGGCTCCTGATCATATAAATTGGATTTTTTTTTTTTTTTTGGCTTGATATTTGGGTACTAGAAGGAGTAAAATTAAAGATAGAAGTTAGAAATGAAGACAAAAAACAAAGATGGAAAGATAGTTTATCTGAACTGAAGCTCGGGGATTCTTTGCCTAAAGTGGGTGCCAACTTGTATGATTAAAAGTGGGGGAGTGGGTTCAGTGTTTGGTTGGGGGAGCTACATGCTGTGGGGGAGGTGTGTCCTTACTGGGAGGCCTGTTCTCTTTATCTCTAGGAAGTTGGAATGAGGGAATGGGGACAAACTGGGTAAAAGTCAAATGAATATAAGAAAGGTTCCTACACCTCTGAGCAGGTAAAAGTGGCCTGATTCTTTGAGCTTTTGTACTCTTCAGCAGTTTTAGTTTTTCCTTTTAAATGAGAAAAGATCCTTATTGAAGCTCAAACCTTAACTAGCCCTAGATTCCCCCTGCAATCCCCACCCCCACCATTTTCCCTGTTCTGGTGCCTCCAGATCCAGTGGGTCAGCAGGCCTTTACTTATTAAGCAGTTGATTAAACACAAGGATAGGATCATTTGCCACAGCCATGGCCATTCTTTCTTGTGTTTTTAAGGAATCAGGTCCCCATACTTTCTCATACAAGGTAAAGGTGCCTGTAGTCAGGGGGATATGGAGGCCACGGGGTTGTGGGCAAATCACAGTCACTTTAGAGGGACCATTTCAGCCAGGAGAGTCTTTCTTTCATGTGAGCATACTCTGGGAAGAATAAGTGGTGTCCTAGCTCCACAGCAATAGCCCATGTAGGCAGTGGATCCATGCTTTTCCCCCCAAGTTTCCCACTTTTCCTATGGTGGCAAGGTTTCTAGTCTGATCTGAAAAGTGGCCATCCCAGTTCTACCCAAGTGATGAGGCATGGGGGTTTCATTATCCAAAATCTGACATCTTGCTCTTTCTTCCCCTTGGTTCTTTCCTGCTCTCCCCTCCAAACCTCCCCCCATCCTGTCAGTGAGGAGAAGGAGGAAGTGACAATGGACACAAGTGAAAACAGACCTGAAAATGAGGTTTCAGAGCCTCCGATGCCTATTGCAGACCAAATCAGTAACGATGACCGCCCAGAAGTCAGCGCTGAAGATGAGGAGAAGAAAGAGGTAAATATCCAAGCCACCTGTTGGGGTGGGTGGGCTGAAGTGATCCTAGGGGAAAGAGTAGACCATTCTGGTGAACCCTCTTACAAAATGGGATAATTTAAAGAGGGGATGAGGCAGGTCCTTGGATCAAGACAGGGCCAAGGGAGAATTCGCTGGTTTAGCAAGGGAGACCCCTTGTGATGGGGACAGGGTTTATTCATCCTTTCCCTGTGGGGGAAGTAGTATAGTCCAGACTCCTGGAAGTTTGTAGCTAATTGGAAGTCTGTTAATGAATCTTTTTCTAAGACCCAGGCACAGCTTTTCCTGCTATTTTCCCAAGCTCTTCTAGATAACTCCTTGAGCTTTCCCTCCTTTTTAAAAGCCTGATGGAGGTCAACGCCATCTAGTGGGCTTTGGTGGTTCTCACCAGATGAGCCATGCTGAGGAATTTTTGTTCCTCATCTGCCCCCCAGTGGTCTCATTACAGATATGTAGCTCCTTAGAAGCTAGCACTTGGACTGATCCAGAAGGTCCTTTCTTCATATCTATAACCCCTTGGCCTCCCTTTTTGGCATATATACTCTCTGGTGTCCTGCACCCAATTCAGGGGGCTCCCCCCATCAGAGCCAGCGAAATCTTCTTGGCTCTTACAATAATATAATTAGCTGGGTTTGGGAGTGGGATAATGGGTGGGAGGGACTGTTGTGTGTGTAGCCTTTCTCTGGTGTGTGTTGCGGGGGCGGGGGCCGGTGAAAGTGATTTGATGTGCAGAATATTATTTATTACAAGGTCCTTCTTCCCCGTAAAACTTTGTCCAAGTACCTCATGTACGGTAATCCGCCCGTAAAATATAACCCTGCCCAACTGGCCAATCGCTGATGCCGCCTCTTCCTCTGGACCCACCCGCTGCTACTGAGCTGCCCAATCAGAGCCAAGTCTGCTATCCAGGTGTCTTGGCCAGAGGGGGGCATGTATGTGGGCTCCTGTGATGGGCCCCCTTTTGCCTCCCTGTCTTGCTTACATCAGGGGGCCAAGAAGAGCACTGTTTCTGGAGAGACTTGTATTGAGAAAAAGCATTTGGAAAGGGGTGGACTTGCATCATCTCCCTACTTGGGACACCCCAAGAAGAGCTTGTGCCAGTGCTGGGGCGCCTGCCCACATGCCCTTGCCCTATCAAGGATTGTGGGTTGCCTTGTTTGCTACAGACTGTTGGGATCCCCATCTAGGGCACCAAGACAACCTAAAGAGTCAATGTTTGTGATCACAGTGCCATGCTGTAAAACACTGAGTGGGGCCCTCGGCTTAAGCTGTGACGACTAGGAACCCTGCAGAGAAGTCTAGGGTTTGTGCCCCAGGGATTTAATGCTGATGACAGCCCAGCCCATGTATCACCACTTGCTCATCAGATGGACTTTCCTTTGGTCCCTGTTGTCCATGGTGAAGGGCAGCATGTTGATTGCTCCAACTTCTCCTCCATCCCTGGAGGCAGAGGCTCATTCATCTACCTGACTGGAACCACTGTCTCAGCTGGAGTCCCTGAGGAGATGCTGCCCACAACTCAGAAGAAAAGTATTCTGACCTTGCTGCTGAATGTGCACCAGGTCCTGGGGATATTCACCTACTACCCCAGGCTACCTTCATCAGAGGCTCCATGATCCCACTCGATGAGAGGACCCCTTCCCCAGTTACAGGCAGAGGAGAAAGGGACTCTGGAGTCGTCACCTGGATTCCAAGTATTGGGTGGTGGTATTGCTGCCGCTTGCCACTGGTGGACATAGGGTCCTGCTTGCTCTCATGATAAAAGGCAAGGACCATTCCTGCTACTCACAGGCCATCTCATCAGGGACTGCAAGATGATGCCCCTACTGGGCCAGGACTGATGTCTCTGCCCCTTTCCCCCCTCTACCCCTCGCTGAGCCTGGCCACCGCCAGTGAACTGTCTTGACATCATGGAAACTGGGCAGCGTCCCCCCACACGTTTCCCTCCCGCCCCCCCTGCGCCCCTGGGAGGACTCTGGCAGTGCCGTGCTGACTACCACGCCGTGCGCCCACCTTTTTTGCCAACCCAACCCCCCACCAATTGCACAGCGCCTAGCAGGGAGGGCTCATTCTGATTGGACCGGCGGTTGACTAGATACAGTACACAGTGAGGTGCGATTGGCTGAACTGAAGATCCCAGGTGTGAGATGGTACCTGGAACATTTGTCATATTCCTAGTTTATTTTCTTCTTTATTTTCTTCTTCTTTTCCTTTTTTTTTTTTTTTTAATCTTTTTTATTTTGATTTTTTTTCTTTATCCTTATTTTTCTGATTTCTTTGTTGGATTTATTTATTTGGTTCATGTTTTTCCTGTTTTAATTAAGACCTTTTTTTTTCTCACTAACTTACCCATCGAGAGCGGCCCAGCTAAGGGTCAGGCTGGCCCTTAACAGAGACCAAGGAGACTTGGTTAGACGACACAAACGGGGCCGGGGGTGGTTAGGGAAAAGGGATTTCATCAAGTGGGTTCTGCCCTACCCTTTAGAAGGGTGGTAGGGTAGTCTTAGTTTTTCCAGAAATAAGCACCTAAAATCTCTGTTGCCCTTCCCCATCCCCCTTAGTTTTGTCCGTAGTCTTTATTCCATTCAGTGTTTTAGGGGAGAAACATATCCAAACTGTCTTCTGGTCCTTGGCAGAGCCCCTAAGGCTTGATCCCTGATTGGAGAGAAAACACTAAGGCTCTCCTAGACTGTAGACAGTGGTTGGAAAGAATGACAATGTATCTGGGGACATCCTGTCCTTCACACAAACTTCCCTTTACTAGAGAGACCTTTCATGTCTAGTGAGTCTGATGTGGCCCCTTTCCTGTGGTGGGGGCCTAGATAGTCCTGACAGCCTGCCCTCAAGCATTCCAAAGCCTGACACTTTAGTGGATGTCAGGCTGGGGATTGAGAAAAGGAGGACTGCCCTGCTGAAGTTGCCATCCCAAAGTTGATTTTCCTTGTTTCCTTGGGTTAGCAAGGAAGTTCCTGGGAGAGTAGATGACCCAGTTCTGGGCACAGTTTGTTGGGCTTGGTGTCCTCAACTTGTAGAGATAGTGGAAGAGGGCACGCCCAACATCTATAAAGGTATGGGAAGCTGCTGATTCCTCTTCCAGCTTATTTCTGGTAAAGCTAATACATAGGTTTGGTATGGAATAGATGTCTTCTCCCTGCTGATGTTTGGTTTTTATTTTTTTCTCTAACTTGCATTGATTCTGCTTCATTTTTGCCGTTTGCCGCTTCTGTTTTGGTCTCTGTCCCTGTCTCTGTGTCTCTATCTTTCTCTGTCTCTTTCTGTGTGTCTTTGGAGCCTATGCTAAGACTGCCCCATTTAACCTCCTTCCCCCTCTCTGTGGGGTGTCTCTCTTTCTCTTTCTCCCCCTTATCTTCTCTATACAGAGCTCGCTGCCCAAATCATTCAAGAGGAAGATCTCCGTTGTCTGTAAGTCTAGCCCTGAATCCCTGATAAAGGCCAGGAATACCATCAAATCAGTGTTCATAGAGAAATGGAGTCCCATTCTCTCTCAGTGAAATTCTTAGTCATCCCTTCTCTGCCCCTTCACCTAGCAAATCTGTACCTGACATATTTTGGGTTCCATTTTGAAATTTAAAATTTTGGATAGTCCTTGTCATGTTTCTCCAGTTATATTTTAATGAGATGCACTGTGTCTCAGATCATTTCCCACCTAGCTTTAGAGGCCTTTTTGTTTTTGTAATGAGGTCTGCCATGTTTCCCAGTTTGGCCTCAAATTCACAGTCAGGACTCCTTCCAAGTAGCTGGAATTATAGGCACCTGTCCTTATGCCCAGCTCTTAACAGTTTTCCAATGTGGAACTCTAGATTACAAAAGTATAATAAGTTGGGTGTGATGGAGCACCCCTCTAATATCAGCTGCTCAGGAGGCTGAGGCAGAAGGATAGCAAGTTTGAGGCCAGTATGAATAATTTAGCAAAACCTATCTTTAAAAAGGCAGAGAATGTAGCCCTGTAGTAGAGTACTTCTGGGTTCAATCCTCCCTAAACCCCCTCCTCAAAAAAAAGGTATAATAGTTGTTTGTTTATAATTTAGATATCAAACTGTAGTGTGGGAATTACAGTATGAGATCACATTTTAATTTTAAATTCTGCTTAGATTTTTAACATGACGTGGTCATTTGGTCCCCCACTGCCACCACCACCATTTTAGGGACTGAACCCAGGGGAACCTCACCATTACCACCAAGCTACATTCCCATCCTGTTTTGTTTTTTATGTTGAGACAGGGTCTTGCTAGGTTGCCAAGGCTAGTCTCAATCATGCAATCCTCTTGACTCAGCCTCCTGAGTCACTGGGATTACAGGTATGCACCACCATGCCCAACATCTCTTTGGTTTTTATGCATTCCTATACCTAGACTGTCTTCTCTTCCACTTCCACGTCAGATGTTTTTCCTTACCATTTAAAAGCTCAAACTACACTAAGGCAGGAGGTCAAGGAAGGAGGATTAGAGTTCAAGGCAGCCTCAACAATTTAGCAAGATCCTATATCAAAAGATGAAAGGGACTGGGGATGTAGCTCACCCCAGGTTCAATACCCAGTCCAAAAATAAAATAAAAAACAGCTGGGACTGGGGTTGTGGCTCAGCAGCAGAGTGCTCGCCTAGTACATAGGAGGCCCTGGGTTCGATCCTTAGCACCAAATAAAAATAAACAAGTAAAATAAAGATATTGTATCCAACTAAAAGCTAAATTAAAAAAAAAAACTGGCAGTGTAGCTCAGTGGTAGAGTTCCTGGGTTCAGTCCCCATTACAAAAAAAGAGAGAGAGAGAGAGAAACTATCATTTGATGAAAAATAAATAAAGCTTAAACTGCTAAGGCAGGAGGATCACAAGTTTGTGGTCAGCCTGGGCAACTTAGACACTGCCCTAAAATAAAAAGGATTGGTGATGTTGGTCAGTGGTAGAGCACCTGTGGGTTCAGTCCCTAATGCCAAAATAACAACTGCTCAACAAACTAGTTAGTTATCTCTCCCTTTTTGCTTTTATAGATTATAGTTTTTGTCTGTCAGAAAGGGACTCCAGCCCTTTTATTGGTCACTCTGAAGCCATATGATTTCTTAAGTTAACCTTTTACTAAAACTCCAGTCGAAGGCAACCTGTGGGTATTATGGTGTGAACCAGCAGAGGGCCTGAGACCATCTAACTGTTGGGTCCTATTTCTTGGGGACAGCAGCTACCAAGGGGGTACCAGCTGGAAACAGTGACACAGAGGGTGGCCAGCCTGGTCGGAAACGTCGTTGGGGAGCCAGCACAGCCACCACACAGAAGAAGCCCTCCATCAGTATCACCACTGAATCACTCAAGGTGAGGTGGGAAGAGCCAGGGAAAGGGAGGACAAGACATGTTAAGGTGGGAGAAGACATGTTAAGGTGGGAGTAGACATGGGCCCAGTGTAACGGGGAGGGGGGTATCTGTGTCCCAGAGCCTCATCCCCGACATCAAACCCCTGGCGGGGCAGGAGGCTGTTGTGGATCTTCATGCTGATGACTCCCGCATCTCTGAGGATGAGACAGAGCGTAATGGTGATGATGGGACCCATGACAAGGGGCTGAAAATATGCCGGACAGTCACTCAGGTAAGGCTTCTACACTCTAGCATCAGGGGAAGGGTAGTAGGCACAGAACAGGCAGGTGAGGAGCTAAGGTAAAATCTTGGAAAAGAACTCTAAAGTATTGGGTTAATTGGTCAGAGTATCAAATCCAGTCCGCTGCCTTCTGTGAATAATTTTTATTGAACACAACCACACCAGCTCATTTACTCTTGGCTATGACTGCTTATGTGTGGTATCACCAGAGTTAAGAAGTTGCAAGATACCATGTGGCTTGCAAAGCCTAAATGTTTTATTATCTTGCCTTAACCATAAATAATTGCCTACTTCTATATTAGTTTTTCTTTTAGAGACAGGGTCTTGCTAAGTTGCTGAGACTGGCTTTGAGCTCATGATCCTCCTCCCTCAGCCTCCCAAGCCACTGGGATTATAGGCATGTGCCACCATGCCTGACCTATGTTAGTTTTTCTTAAGACAAAGTTGATGTAGTAACAATCTCAGGATCTGGTGGGAGATAACTATAAATAATAAAGTCTCCCCTTAGTTGGGCTTGGTTGCTCAGACCTGTAATCCCAGCTACTGAGGAGGCTGAGGTAGGAGAATCTCAAATTCAAAGCCAGCCTTGTCAACTTATCAAGACCCTATAGGGCTAGGGATGTAGCTCAGTGGTAGAGGGCTCCTGGGTTCAATCCTCAGTGCTGCAAAAAAGAGAAAATAAAAATCTCCCCTTGGCAGAAGGAACCTTCTAGGTTGGCTCTACTACTGTCTCACCAGAGAACTAGAGGCTGAAAAGAATGTGCTAGTATGGTTTTGATAGACACACCCTCTGTTATCTTGTACCTTTATAGGTAGTACCTGCAGAAGGCCAGGAAAATGGGCAGAGAGAAGAAGAGGAAGAAGAAAAGGAGCCTGAAGCAGAACCCCCTGTACCTCCCCAAGTGTCAGTAGAGGTAGCCTTGCCACCTCCTGTGGAACATGAAGTAAAGAAAGGTGAATGAAATACAATGCAGTTCACTGATTCCCGAAGCACTTCATTTGGACCTCTGTAGGCATTTGATGTTTTCTACCTTTTAGTTCGTTTCCCCCCCCCCCCCATATTTGTCATCTCCTTCTAGATATTAAAGCTACTTGAGCTTGGCGAGAATCTGTTTAATATTTGAATCTTCACATTGAGATTAGCCTAGCATTGTTCCTTGTACATTATGGATGCTCAGCACATGTAGATTGAAGAGTGGCTGCTTGAGTCAATATTTAGAGGTAAGCCAACATTGTTCCCTACTAAAAGCTATTCTTGTGCTCTCTTTGATAGTGACTTTAGGAGACACTTTAACTCGACGGTCCATTAGCCAGCAGAAGTCTGGAGTTTCCATTACAATTGATGACCCAGTTCGAACTGCCCAGGTGCCCTCCCCACCCCGGGGCAAAATCAGTAACATCGTCCATATCTCCAATTTGGTAAGTCATTGGGATTGAACATGGGGATTGAACCTTTGAGCTACAATCCCCAATCTTGTCTCTTTATTTATTTTTTTGGAGACAAGTTGCTAATGCTGGCCTTGAATTTCCAGCCTCCCAAGTTAGAATTATAAATGTGTATTACCATACCTGGCCCACATTCCAGACTTTTAGTTGTTAAAAGAGTTTGAGCTTGGGGCTCATGCATCTGAGGTTGAACACCAAGATTTGCCAGTTACTCATTTCCTGACCTTTAATAAATACTTTTAATCATTTTCTAAGACTGGATATATGGGTGTTCTTGCCCTCTCCAAGACCCTGAAAATCCTTTTTTTTTTTTTTTTTTTTTTTTTTTTGCAGTAGTGGTGATTGAACCGAGGATCTCATGCATTTTGGGGCAAGTGCTTTACCACTGAGCTTTATTCCCAGCCCTGAAAGTCTATTTTCATTGGCAGGTTCGTCCCTTCACTTTAGGCCAACTGAAGGAATTGTTGGGACGTACAGGAACCTTAGTAGAAGAGGCCTTCTGGATTGACAAGATCAAATCTCATTGCTTTGTAACGGTGAGGGGAAGAAACTGATTCTATAGGTTGTGGTGTATATTTCCTTTTGTGACCAGTGTGGTCAGGCTTAAGGGCATTGTGGCAAGTGAGAAGATTGAAGTTATACCATGACTCTCTGCCTTCTCCCTCTATAGTACTCAACAGTAGAGGAAGCCGTTGCCACCCGCACAGCTCTGCATGGGGTCAAATGGCCCCAGTCCAATCCCAAATTCCTTTGTGCTGACTATGCTGAACAAGATGAGGTAAGAAACTTAAGGAGAGGAAGAAGGGGAGACAGGGGAAACCATTTTCTACTACATTCCAGCTGAGATACTGACCAAATCTGTAGTCACTGAGATTATTCATCCCTCTTCTCCCTGCCTACTTAGTTCCCTTAGTTGAACTAGAGCTCCTCAAAGTGCCTGTACTCCTAGGTCTCTTTAATGGGAGTGATAGTGTCTCCAAACTGACTGTACTTGTTCCTCCTCTGCCCACAGCTGGACTACCACCGGGGCCTCTTGGTGGACCGTCCCTCTGAAACTAAGACTGAGGAACAGGGGGTACCCCGGCCTCTTCACCCTCCACCCCCACCCCCAGTCCAGCCACCACAGCACCCACGGGCAGAACAGCGGGAGCAAGAACGGGCAGTGAGGGAACAGTGGGCAGAACGGGAACGGGAAATGGAGCGACGAGAACGAACTCGATCAGAGCGGGAATGGGATCGTGATAAAGTTCGAGAAGGTCCCCGTTCCCGATCACGGTCCCGTGATCGCCGCCGCAAGGAACGTGCAAAGTCTAAAGAGAAGAAAAGTGAGAAGAAAGGTATTTAGTTGTGGGGGCATATGTGTCCCCTAGATGGTGGGACAGAGACCCAAAGGGGAGATGGGTCAGGGTCATGTGCATCATGTGATTCATATTCTTATACCTCAGAGAAAGCCCAGGAGGAGCCACCTGCCAAGCTGCTAGACGATCTTTTTCGTAAGACTAAGGCAGCTCCCTGCATCTATTGGCTCCCACTTACTGACAGCCAGGTGAGTACTCTGCTTCATGCTCACAGTTGCAAGACTTGAGGTCAGTGGGAGAGGATATTCACATGGCTCAAAGTGAATAGGCCCAGATATTGGCTTAGGATAATAAGGGAAGACAGTGACTCAGGAGGCTGAGGCAGGAGGATTGCAAGTTCAAAGCCAGCCTCATCAATTTAGCAAGACCCTTTCTCAAAAAATAAAAAGGACTAGAGATGTGGCTCAGTAGTAAAGCACCCCTGGGCTTATTCCCCAAAGCAAACAAAAAAAGGAAACAATTGGATGAGTATGCCAAAGAAGAAACAAACCTGAAGGCTGGAGATGCAGCACAGTGGTAGAGTGCTTGCTTAGAATGTTTGAAGTCCTGGGTTCCATCTCCAGCACTGCCAGATAAATAAATAAACCAAACCTGAGTGAAGATGATCACAGACAGGAACTGAGGTTTGTAGGCATCTGAGAAGCTGGTTTATATTTGTTTGCAGAACTGGGGCTTGAACCCAGGATTATTGTACTATTGAGCTATATTTTATTTTGAGACAGGGCTTCACCAAGTTGCCAGAACTGGCCTTGAACTGTAGCTGGGATTACAGGCCTGGCTAAGAAATCTGTTATAAAGTCATCCATTTCTTTGTGGGTTTTTTTGTTTTGTTTTTTGTTTTTTTTGGGGGGGTGATTATTGCTTTTTAATAGTGATGGGCCTTTTGAGAATTTCAGGCTTAAAACTCAAGAGAAGAGATTTGTTTACATCTAGGGTGATGGAAGCTAGGGAAATAACAGGTTGGGCATGGATATCACCAATGCTTATCAGCATATGGAAGTTGAAAAAGAGGCTCCTGAGAAAGATGGGTCCAATTGTGAAGTCCCTTCCCCCCCCTTCCTGCTTAGCAAAGCTTACAGTGACCTTGAGCTAAGAGTGAGGGATCCACGCAAGATGGACAGAGTAGGACCAAGGCAAGCAGGGCTGCAATGCCTCCTCTCTACCCTTCTGGCTACAGATTGTTCAGAAGGAGGCAGAGCGGGCTGAACGCGCCAAGGAACGGGAAAAGCGGCGAAAGGAACAAGAAGAAGAAGAACAGAAGGAGCGTGAGAAGGAAGCTGAGCGGGAACGGAACCGACAGCTAGAGAGGGAGAAACGTCGAGAGCATAGCCGAGAGAGGGACAGGGAGAGAGACAGGGACAGGGAGAGGGACAGGGGGGACCGAGATCGGGATAGAGAAAGGGACCGGGAACGAGGCAGGGAGAGGGATCGCAGAGACACCAAGCGCCACAGCAGAAGCCGAAGTCGGAGCACACCTGTTCGTGACAGGGGTGGGCGTCGCTAGCTGGGAAAACACTAGAGAGCTGCAGGTACCAGCCACTCTGCCCCAGGGGGTTGAAGGCCACAGAGGGATAGGTACAATCACCACCACCCTGTAACCAAGGGTTTTTCACACCATTTGCCCAGTGCTGAAGTATGACTGCCACCTGTCCCCACATAACCAAATGGAGCAGTGGCCATCTTTCCCCCTCATACACTCTCCTTAACCTATCTGTTGGGGCTTAGCCCTCCCTTCCCTCTCATTTTTCCATTAAGTCTGTGAGGGGGAAGAGCCAGGTTATGGAGGGAGGTGGTTGGCCAGAGGTGGGGAACAACCAAGTCCCCCAAACCTCTTTGATTTTTCCCTCTGTCCTACTCACCACCTTCCTTGGGTACTCACAGCCTCCTCTTGGGAACAGCCGGGGCCAGGACTGGGTCACCTATGAGCTGAATCAGCATCTCTTCCTGAGTCCCCGGGCCCCTGCAGTTCCCAGTCTCTTCTGTCCTGCAGCCTTTGCCTCTTGCCCACTGGTTCCACTTTATATCCACCTTTTCCTTTCGTTCAATTTTTATTTTTATTTTTTTTATTATTAAATGATGTGGTCTATGGAAAAAAATAAAAATCTGACTTAGTTTTAACAAGTATGTGTGTGGCTTTTGTTGAAAAGGGTTTGGGTGAGAAGCCAAATTGAAGAGAATGGCTATTGCACGGAGCAGTCACGACTGAGATTCCGTGCACTCCAGCCAACTCCTGTTTCATGAAGCAGGGACTTCCCACAGTTTTTCATTCTTGCTGTGGGTCTTGCTCACTTTGGGGGAGGGGGAACCCCAGGGGAATGAAACACCCCATTTCCGTTGCAGCAGGCCTAGAATGGCCAGCTTCCCGCTTCCTGGTCCTGTATTGGGCATTCGGTCACCATCTTCGAGGTGCTTCCTACAACTGCCACCAGGGGGCGGTAGTCCCACACTCTGTAGGTCTTGCAAATGAGCTTCCCAAAAAGGTTCCACTGCCCACCTCCGCCCTCCCGCTGATGTCGTGCCTGCATCCCTGACCCCTTCCCTGGACCCGACTCATAGGCTTCCTGGACCCTCCTGCCATTCTTCAGCGCACCCCAGTCGACGCGCTACGGTGTTCTGAAGTGCAAACATCCCAAGATGCTGTCGTCCTGCAGCTACACCGGTCCCAAAAGCCGGTCCGGGAGCGAGGAGCCTGGTCTCCGCAGTGGGCTCCTAATTCTCCGCCTCACCGCGCGCTCGCTCTTTGCCCTGCTGCGGGCGACGTGCAGCCTGGCGCTCGCTGTTTCACCCTCCCTGACGGATCTTCGGAAATGGCCTGGCGCTGTGGCCTGGATGTTGTCCTCCTTTCCGAGTGCCCTGCCGGACGCTGCGGGCCGGGTCCCGGAGGGGCGCCGCATCTGTATGCGCCTGGGAGCGCCGAGGGGGCGAGCGCGAGGCGCCGCCCCCGCCCCCGCCGCGCGGGCCCGGCTGGCCGGGGAGGGTCGGAGGCTGGGCTCTCCTCTCCCGCGCGGCGCGGAGCCGCCTCGCTCCTCCGCAGGCGGAGCCTCCTTCCCCCGCCCCCTCCGTCTCGCTCCCTTGTTCTCGCCGGGGCCGCTCAGACCTGCAGCGGAGCCGCGGCGCCCGCTAGGATCTGCTTGGGGCTGCGCCCCCGAGAGCCGACGACGGGAACGGGCGGGGGCGCTTCCCGCCGTCCTGGGCCCCTCCATAGTGTCAGGTAAGGGCGCCTGCCCGGGAGCCTGGGGTCGGAAATCCTTGGAGGAGCAGCAGGGGGCCAGCTGCCTGCGGGTGTCTTCAGAGCAGTGCGCTCCGTGGCTGGGAGCCCACTGCCGGCTCCCTTCTCCCGCGCTCTGCCTCTTCCCTTGCTTCCCTCGCACCTCTTTCTTTTTCTCTATTTCTCTTCACCTTCCTTCTCTCTGCCTGTTTGCCGTCTCTTCCCGTTCCCTCTCCCAATCTTCTCTCCCTCTTGTCCCGTCTTTTCCCATCTCTTTGCCTTTTCCTTCCTCCACCTTTCTCCCCTTTCCTTTCTCTTTTCCCTTTCCCGCTCTCCTTTCCCTCCCCTGTTGACTCCCTTTCCGCTCTTCCCTTCCCGCTATCCTATTTCCCACTCCTCTATACCCTTCCTTCTCTCTTTCTCGTCCCGCTTCCCTCCCTGGTCCCCAGCTTCCCTCTGGCCTGTCTTCCCTCGGGAGCAAACGGACTGTCAGGTGTGTGTCTGCGCTGGGGGAGGAAGGGCGGAAACGACAGCTACCTGAGGAGGCCCCCCAGGAGGAGAGAGGAGAGAGAGAACAGTGGGAAGGGTCCTCTCCCTAGCTCCCTTCCCGCAGCTTCTCCCTACCTCTTCTGTTCCTGGCTGTTCCCTCTCCCAGAATGAAGTTCCCAAGGCCTGATATAACACCAGTGCCTTCCCCCCCATGCACACATGCTGAAAGCCCCTCTGCACCCCAACCAGCTCCCAAGACGGGTACCTATGACTTCTCTCTGCTTTTCAGATATCATCTCTCCATATCTCTCCCTCTCCCCCCACCAACCTGCCATTCTGTGTCTCTCTCATCTTGTCTCTGTCTCTGCTGGACAACCCCCGAGTCTTGGGTCCAGCCCTCAATCACACTGTCTCTGGCCCCTGTCTCTTTGCCTGGCCTGAAACCTTGTCCCCTGTCTTCTAGCTCTGGCCTCCACTCTGCCTCATGAGACCAATCCCCCTTCAAAGGACTGCAGCTGGCATTGTGGGTTAGGGATGGGATCTGGAAAGGTGGGGGCTTCCCATAGGGGAGGGACTTTTATGGGCTCTCGACCTGTCTTAGACTGCACTCCTTGTCATCTCTCTGCCTGACCCTATAGACACTTTAAGGCCACACCTCTGAATCTAACACCTTAATTCTAAACCCTTTCTCTGGTAGTCCCCTCTCCTCCAGTCCCCTGGCTACATGCCTGAGGTGGGAGGATGGGGGCAGGATTCGGGATTCCAAACCATCCCAACATCTCCTCTTCTGTTTTCCTCCCCAGCTTTTCTACTCAGAGTTGACTGGTCAGAGATTTATCAGTTTGGAAGGCTGGAGGTGAATACAGGCAGAGCCTGGGTGGAGGGAAGGAGCAAACTGTTCTCTGCCTTAGTCTGGGTTCTGGGCATTGGGGTGTCTTGGTTCTCTGGAGATCTGGTCTTTAGAATTTTGGGGAGGAATACGGTTTAGGGTTTCCTTGACCCTGAGCAGCTACCTGTCCTACAGGTGTGGATCCATGGGGTAGCCCCACTGCATCTGCCCCTCCACCCCAGCCCGCTCATGGGCCACCTGGCCCAGCCCAGCCTCAGCACCCCCGGCCAGTGAACAGAGCCCTGGCTGGAATCCAAAAATGTGGGGCCTGGTGAGGCTCCTACTGGCCTGGCTGGGTGGCTGGGGCTGCATGGGGCGTCTGGCAGCCCCAGTTCGGGCCTGGGCAGGGTCCCGGGGGCGCCCAGGGCCTGCACTACTGCGGACCCGAAGGAGCTGGGTCTGGAACCAGTTCTTTGTCATTGAGGAATATGCCGGTCCAGAGCCCGTCCTTATTGGCAAGGTAAGGATTAGCCCTTCCCATGTCTACTCTGACTACTCTGTCAGGCCCTTAGGCCCCGCCCTGCAACTTTATCACTTCTGCAATGACCTTGGTCCTTCAGGATTCCCAGCCCTCCACCCAAACCTAGACTTAACCCTCTTTCCCTGAACTGGGAGCCCTCTGCTATTTTTCCCTGACTCCTACAGCTGCACTCAGATGTTGACAGGGGTGAGGGCCGCACCAAGTACCTGCTGACCGGAGAGGGAGCAGGCACTGTATTTGTGATTGACGAGGCCACAGGCAATATCCATGTCACCAAAAGCCTGGATCGGGAAGAGAAGGCACAATACGTGCTGCTGGCTCAAGCTGTGGACCGAGCCTCCAATCGGCCCTTGGAGCCCCCATCAGAGTTCATCATCAAAGTGCAAGACATCAATGACAATCCACCTGTGTTTCCTCTCGGGCCCTACCATGCTACAGTACCTGAGATGTCCAATGTTGGTGAGCACCCCCACTCTGAATGCCCCACTTGCAGTCAATAGGTGCCCATTCACCTCTCCTTCCTCCTTTGCTGTCTGCCCCAGAATTCAGCTCCTTTAACTCAGCTTCCCTCACATCTGGGACCCCTCATCTGGCCCTACTGCTGCTGAGTGGGGTACTGGGATCCCCCACAGGGACATCAGTGATCCAGGTGACTGCTCATGATGCTGATGACCCCAGCTATGGGAACAGTGCCAAGCTGGTATACACAGTGCTAGATGGACTGCCTTTCTTCTCTGTGGACCCCCAGACTGGTAAGGATGGAGCTCAGGACCCTGGTGGGCAGTCCCCAGGATAAACACCCCCTGACCTAGTATCTCTCCCTAGGAGTGGTGCGTACAGCGATCCCCAACATGGACCGGGAGACCCAGGAGGAGTTCTTAGTAGTGATCCAGGCCAAGGACATGGGCGGCCACATGGGGGGGCTATCAGGCAGCACTACAGTGACGGTCACTCTCAGCGATGTCAACGACAACCCCCCCAAGTTCCCTCAGAGTAAGGGGGCAATACTGTGCTTGAGCTGTCCCTTGACCACCCCACCCCTACAGCCTCTAAAGAAACCATCCGTCCTTACCCTGACCCCAGCCCACACCCTGGGAGAAGGAAGTGCTGGGGTTAGGGAAGAGGGCTGACTCTAAGAATGTGTCTCCCTCCATCCTCCCCAGGCCTGTACCAGTTTTCCGTGGTGGAGACAGCTGGGCCTGGCACCTTGGTGGGCCGGCTGCAGGCCCAGGACCCAGATCTGGGGGATAATGCTCTCATGGCATACAGCATCCTGGATGGGGAAGGGTCAGAGGCCTTTAGCATCAGCACAGATGCCCAGGGTCGAGATGGGCTCCTCACTGTCCGCAAGGTTAGCCTCCTGATTATTAACACATGCAGACTCTGCTGGATGGGTAGCTTAGTGCTAGGGCACTTATCATAGCCTGTGTGAGGCCGAGGGTTCAATCCCCAGCACCACCTGCAGACTCAAATACATCTCCTCCTGCCTCACCCACTGGGCACATTTCTAACTGGTCTCCAAGAACATATTCAGGACTCTTATGTTGGAGCACAGAGATCATGGCCATCTCATCTTTCGGGTGAGGCCCCGGGGGCCTAGAAAGGGAAAATGACTGACTCACATTGTTTGATAAGTCTTCAGTGGATCTGGGGAAAGCCCTAGAGTCACAATACTATGTAATGTGCTGACCATTAGGCCACAGCCCTCCTAGAACCACCTCCGTCAGCACCGGGTCCATATAGGGAAGGGACTCCACCTTCTTCCAGCTCACACTAGACCTGCCCTGGTTTCCATGTGCCTCACTTACTCTCTATCTCACCATAGCCCCTAGACTTTGAGACCCGCCGCTCTTACTCATTCCGTGTAGAGGCCACCAACACACTCATTGACCCAGCCTACCTGCGGCGAGGGCCCTTCAAGGATGTGGCTTCAGTGAGAGTGACGGTGCAAGATGCTCCAGAGCCACCTGCCTTCACCCAGGCTGCCTACCACCTGGCAGTGATGGAGAACAAGTCTCCAGGGACCCTGGTGGGCCAGGTCTCAGCAGCTGACCTAGACTCCCCAGCCAGTCCAATCAGGTGAGCTGGGATGTGGGCTAGGGGAGGGACAGGGCCTCCAGAGAGGAGCACAGAGGTGGGTTCTTTCCACCCAAGGATATGCCCCTTTTACCTTGCCACAGGTCATACTTCCCAGCAAGACTGTCCCACCTGTGGCCTACCTTGCTGATCTGCAGACCTGAGTCCCAGGGAAGGGCTGAAGGGCCTGGCTAACCACTGCCCATCCCTGGGCAGGTTATAGTGGCACCTCCCAGTGGTAGTGCAGGCAAATGTAATTTTCTTTTTCTTTTTCTTTTTTTTTTTTTTGGTGGAACTAGGGATTGATCCTAAGGGTAGTCTATAACTGAGCCACATTCCTAGTCCTTTTAATTTAATTTTTTTTTTTTTAATTTTGAGACAGTGTTTCACTAAGTTGCTGAGGCTGGCCTGGAACATGCAATCCTCCTGCCTCAGCCTCCCAAGTAGTTGGGATCCAGAGCATTGCTTCTCTATCAAGCCCGAAAATGCCATGCACTACCACACCCTGCTAAGTATAATCTCATTTGATAAGTGGATTTCTACTGATCCCTCCCTAAGTGCTTCACATTTTACCCACTGGATAACATTTAATTTTCACATCAGCCCTATTAAGTAGGTGTAACCATCACCAGTTGTTTTAGAGGCCAGCTGTAAGTGGTTAAGCAATTTGCCAACAATAAGTGGTAGGGCTGAGATTCTAATCTATCTTGAGAACAAGCTATTCTTTACACCTGCATGGCCAGCATCTCTGTCATTGGGAGGGAGATGTTGGTGTTATTCCCATTTTGCAGTTAAGTAAAGAGAGGTCAGACAATCTAGCTGGGGAATATAGCTCAGTTGCTGGGAATATAGCTCAGTTGCTGGGGATATAGCTCAGTTGGGAGAGTGCTTGCCTCACATGCACAAGGCCCTGGGTTCAATCTCCAGCACCTGAAGGGAAAAAAAAAAGGAGGAGACAGTCTGTCCAAGGCCATACATCTGGTCCAAAGCAAAACAGGGCTGAAACACAAGTCTTTGTGTCCACACAATGGAGCCCAGAAATCTGAAAGACGGGTAGTATAATCCACTTTCATCTTTTTCTGTATCTCTTTCTCCACTTTCACGAAATAGAGTCCCCCTGAAACTTAGGACAGGTGTATAATGGTGGTGAACTCCTGGGAATATTTGCCTTTTAAGGAGACTCCAACATGAATTATGGCTCTGGGTGCAGGGGGCAGGCTCTGCTCAAGGATCTTGGGCCCTCTGCCCAGATGAGCTATGAGGTCCAACAAGGTGCCCAGGAGGGAGGAAATCAAGGGAGGGAGCAGCCACCGACATAGCCCCATCTTCCTCAGATACTCCATCCTCCCCCACTCGGATCCAGAGCATTGCTTCTCCATCGAGCCCGAAGATGGTACCATCCGAACAGCAGTACCCCTGGACCGTGAGACTTGTGTCTGGCACAACCTCACTGTGCTGGCCACTGAGCTTGGTGAGGAGTCCTGGGCCCCTGAGGAGGCAGCATCCTGCTGGCAGAGGGGCTGTCCTTGAGCATGTGGGTGGGGAAGGCCAGTCGCCATCACACCTTCACCAGTGTGTCCAGTTCCTGGGTCCTCAGCCTGGATCCTCACCTCCAAGCAGGCCTCCTGTCTCCTGCGCTGGGCTGGGCTGGGCTGGGCACAGTAGGTCTCCCTGAGCATTCTTCTGTCCCTAAATGTTCCCCTTCACCTGACTTGCACAAATTCAGAGCATAGAGCCAGTGGGTCTTGCTTCAGTGAGCCCTACCTCTCCTTCCCTGTGCATCTGTCTACCCAGTACATTCGGCTTCAGGCTAGAGCTGGGGGCCAGAAAAGGGCTGGGCACCTCCTTGGCAGCTAAGGAGTGTACTAGCAGCCCCTCCCAGAGAAGGCCTGGTGGAAGCCCTCAAGGTAGGGGAGGAGTGCCAGCATCATAGGTAGGCTCTTGTGCCTCTCCCTCAGGCACCCAGTATGGCCTGGGGAGACAGGGAATCCTCCCTCCCTTCTGTGAACAGTCCCTTACCTCCTTCTTGTGCCTCTACTGTCTTCATACTCTATATCAAGGTTGGGACTGTATATGAAGATGTTTGTGTATGTCAGTGAAGAGCTATAAGTATGTGTACGTGTGGGTAGAACTCAGGTATGTTTATAAATCCATATGTGTGAAAAATACATGTACTCACCTACACACAATTTGTGAGTGTATATATATATATATATATATATATAACTGGAAATGTGTTAATGATCGAGTATCTAGAATTTTATTGCTATTATTACTGCATATGTGTGATTGGATATATATAGTTTTATATGCAAGTAGCTGTTTGTATATACTGTATTGTGTACATGTGTTTGTGGAGAGATAATAATGATTTGTTACATTTTGTATATCAGGCACTATTTTAAGTACCAAAAATGGATTAATTTAGTTAATCATCACCACACATTATAAGGGAGATATGACTTTTTTCCCCATATTTAAATGAGGAAACTCAGGCAGAGAAGTTTAGTAGCTTCCCAAGGTCATACAAAGATTAAGTGGTGGAGCCATCTGACCCAGTCGGTCTATAGTCTGAGCTGTTATCTCTTCAACCATACTGGCTTTCATGTGTGTTTAAGTGTATGTGTCTGAGTTTGTGTTTCTGTATAGGCAACTGTGTGCTATCTGGCAGTGCTATGTCTGTGCTTGTAAGGATGGCCTGTGTGTATGTGTGTGTGTGTGTGTGTGTGTGTGTAGACATACATCGTATGACTGTGCCTGCCTTCCTGTATATGTAGCTGTGTATGTATGTGTCCTCCTCGCTGTCTTCTCACCTTCCTGCCATTCCTGCTCCTACCCCTACCCAGTACTGGCTAGCATCCCTGGGCCCATCCTACAGAGAAGGAGTGGACTGTTTCCCATCCTGTCTCCAGGCTCTATCCCAGGCAGTCCACTCAGCCTCCCCTGCCAAGGCTATGACCTCAGCCCCTTTGGCCAGGGCCAGCCAGCTCTCCCCCTGCCTAGGGAAAAGACTAAAGAAATTGGGAGGCTCAGCCTAGGAGAGATGACAGGTGCACCTCTGCATTCTCTCCTGGATGGCATTAGCAGTGGAAAACAAGGTAGAGTAATGGCGGGGAGCCACTTGATGAAGGGGATGGATGAATAGGGGGCCTGAGTCTGGCCATAATGGCCAGGCCATCCTGGCTTTGCACTTTGTAGACCATGAAGCTTCTTCCTCCCCAAGGTTAAATCTAAGTAATACTTATTGCTACACTATAGCCTCCCAGATCTCTGATGGAATGTGTGTCTATGTGTGTGTGTGTGTGTGTGTGTGTGTCCATTCACTGGTGCTATGCGTGGTCACTATACGTGAAAATGCTTTCTTTGGGCCCTAGGTATGTGAGCGGGGGTGGCACTGCATGTACTGTGTATATCAAACATCTGCTTCATGTATGTTGTATTTGTTTTTAACATTCATTTTGAATATGTGTTATGAATGTGTTTGTATATTTCATGACCCTTATCTGCATACAATCTGTATGCACCCTCTACTTACTTTTCATATGCTCTATGTGTCCTGCATGTGGGTTATTGTGTACATATATCATGGGTACTGTATTTCTACCACATATATCTTATGTTCTGCAACTATCTCGGGTACTACATGAATATTCTATGTACTTGGCAATGTTGTTCCACTTGCTTCACAATGTGGTTTGCTGCTACTTCGTTATTACATGCTTATTTCATGTATTAAATGTGCATGCTGTGTGTTGCACGTGACATCCATGACCACACACCATGTATGTTTATGTGTAAACTTTGTTATGTGTGCATATGTGGTGTGTATGTGTTGGTGTTCTGGCTTCAGATAGCTCTGCACAGGCCTCCCGTGTACAAGTGGCCATCCAGACCCTGGATGAGAATGACAATGCTCCCCAGCTGGCTGAGCCCTATGACACCTTTGTTTGTGATTCTGCAGCCCCTGGCCAGGTGAGCAGCTAAGGCAGGTGGGTTGGACTCTCAAGGCGTCTCTCAAGCAGCACTCCATTCAAGGCCGTTTTTCTTCCACCCAGTTGATTCAGGTTATCCGGGCCCTGGACAGAGATGAAGTCGGCAACAGTAGCCGAGTCTCCCTTCAAGGTCCTCTGGGCCCTGATGCCAACTTTACTATCCAGGACAACCGAGGTGGGTGGCCTCCTGCAGCCATAACCATGCCCATGCCTGACTCTCCCTCCTCTCCTCCTCTACCACCCCAGCCCAGCCTGCCTGACCCCTGCCCCTGTCAGGCCTTCCACCCAACAGAAGGTAGGTTTATACTCATTTGCTCTTTGCAAACCTTCCCATGGGAAGCTGGCTTTAAGGGCTGGACTAATCCTACCAGGAAGATGTCCCACAAGGTGCCCCAACACCTTCCCTTTCCCACAGATGGCTCCGCCAGCCTGCTGCTGCCCTCCCGCCCTGCTCCACCCCGCCAGGCCCCCTACCTGGTTCCCATAGAACTGCGGGATTGGGGGCAGCCAGCACTGAGCAGCACTGCCACGGTGACTGTCAGTGTGTGCCGCTGCCGGCCTGATGGCTCCGTGGCTTCCTGCCGGCCTGAGGCTCAGCTCTCACCTACTGGGCTCAGCACTGGCGCCCTGCTTGCCATCGTCACCTGTGTGGGCACCCTGCTTGGTGAGTCAGGCCACTGTGGGCCATAGATCCTGGCCTGAAGGGGAATGGAGAGGAAACAGCTCCCTGGACATAGGCTTTAATTGACCCCTAATGCCAGGATTTTCCCACTACCTAATGTATCCAAGAGAAAAGTTCTATCTTCATGTCCCCATCTGCCAATCCATAATGACAGTAACAAACCATAAGAATTATTTACTGAGCTCTTACTCTGTGCCAAGTGTGGTGCTGGGCACATCACTAGTGATACTTAATTTTTATCTTTTCAATAACCCTAAAAGGTAAATAGATTTTCTGGAGTTTTTGTTTGTTCATTTATTTCTTGGTGCTGGGGATTAAACCCAGGAGTAGTATTCCATTGAGCTACATCCTCAGTCCTTTTGTTTTTTTATTTTTGAGATAGGGTCTCACTAAGTTCCTGAGGGTCTCACTAAGTTGCTGAGGCAGACTTCTAACTTAAAATCCTTCTGCTTCAGCCCCGGAGTAGCTGGGATTACAGACATGCACCATACCTGGCAGTTTTCTGTTTTCCACATAAGTAAACCAAGGGTCAAAGAGATTCAGAAGAGTTAAGTGACTTCCCATGGTAACACTGCAAGTGAGAAGTGAAGTCAGGATTCAAAGCAAAGATCATCAGACGTCAAACCTAGGATTTGCGATCCCTAGGCCACTGTCCCTTCTCTTCCACCTGACCTATCTATGTTTAGCATGGAAATGCTGCTCTGTTCCTGCTGTTGGCTCAGAGGCCTGTGTGCATTCTCCTGCAGCCCTAGTGGTGCTCTTCGTGGCCCTGCGGCGGCAGAAGCAAGAAGCACTAATGGTACTTGAGGAGGAGGACGTCCGCGAGAACATCATCACCTATGACGACGAGGGGGGCGGCGAGGAGGACACGGAAGCCTTTGACATCACGGCTCTGCAGAACCCTGATGGGGCTGCCCCACCAGCTCCTGGCCCACCAGTGCGTCGCGACGTGCTGCCCCGGGCCCGGGCTCCGCGCCAGCCCCAACCACCGGGTCCTGCTGACGTGGCCCAACTGCTTGCATTGCGGCTGCGTGAGGCAGACGAGGACCCCAGCGTGCCCCCCTACGACTCGGTGCAGGTGTATGGCTATGAGGGCCGGGGCTCCTCCTGCGGCTCCCTCAGCTCCCTGGGCTCTGGCAGTGAGGCCGGTGGCACCCCTGGCCCCGCGGAGCCCGTGGATGACTGGGGTCCGCTCTTCCGCACCCTGGCCGAGCTATATGGGGCCAAAGAGCCCCCAGCCCCCTGAGAGCCGGCCCTGGCCCTGCCCGCCGCGGTGGGGCAGCCAGTACAGGTCCTCTGAGTGAGCCCCACAGGGTCCAGGCAGGCCGCAGCAGCCAGAGCCTCAGGCTTCCTCCCGTCCCTGTGTCCCTCCTTCCTTCCCCAGGGCTCCCTTGCCCTTACCTCCCACTTGGAGGGATCTCTCTCCAGGGATCTCTGTCAGTGCCACTTTCCCTTTGTCCTGGTCTGGGTTTTATGGCTCTGACCCTGAACCTCTGTTCTCTCACTGTGATTCCGCTTTCTCTGTGACTGTTTTGTCTCTGTGATTCTAAAGCTCTCACATACTGTCTCTCTTGCCCACAAATATGCTCTGTGTCTGTCTCCCACCCACACTTCCCCCCTCTCTGAGTCCCTGTTACTGGCTTTTTTTGGTTTTGGTTTTGGTTTTCTGTCGTCCATCCCAAAAGCAAGAGAAACTTCCAGCCACTGCTGCCCACCCTCCTGCAGGGGATGCTCTGCCCCAGGTCAGTGTCTCTAGACAGCTTGGCCAGGGGTGGATAGAAGCCCTTCCCTAATTTCTGCCTCTCACTGCTGCTCCTGTCCTAACAGACCTGCCCGCATGGTTCCATCCATCACTCATGGCCTCATCCTGGCTCCACTGGCCTCCAGCAGAAGGAGGGAGCCAGCCTGCCTCCCAGGGGGAGAGCTCCAGCCCCCACGTGGCCGCCTCCCTGGAGCTCTGCCCAGCTGTCAGCCTGCCCTGGGCATCCCAGCTCTGGGCATTGTCTTGTGTGCTTTCCAGGCCCCAGGGAGAGGGGGAGTAAAGGAGGAGGCAGCTGGGGAAGGGGAAAGAAGGAGGAAGGGGAGGGGCCTCCATCTCTAATTTCATAATAAACAAACACTTTATTTTGTAAATCCAGAGCCCTGCTTCTGTTTCTGCACTCAGGTTTCTGGACAGAGCTCCCTTTGTACTAAAGGATGGAAGGAGAGGCCTAAACCTATACCTTTCCAGCTCATTCCTTCTCCTTGGGGGATTTCAGTTCAAGACCCTCTAGTTAGAAGAGAGTTTGAGTCACTGCATTCGGAGAGCAAGGAGATAATGGATGCACCCCCACTCCTACTACCAACTCTCCCCGTTCCTTCTTATTATCGACTGTCCAAGAAAGTGAAAATGTGAGGACTGGCAAGAGGGGAAGGTGGAGCTGGGCACCTGCAATCTCAGTGACTCAGAGAAGTGAGAAGATCACAAGTTCAAGACCAGTTTTAGCAACTTAGTGAGACCCTAAGAAACTTTGTAAGACCCTGCCTCAAAAAATAAACCGATGCGGGGCGTGGTGGCGCATGCCTGTAATCCCCGTGGCTTGGGAGGCTGAGACAGGAGGATCTCGAGTTCAAAGCCAGCCTCAGCAACTGCGAGGCACTAAGCAACTCAGTGAGACCCTGTCTCTAAATAAAATACAAAATAGGACTGGGGATGTGGCTTAGTGGTTGAGTACCCCTGAGTTCAATGCCCAGCACCAAATATAAAAAGAACTTGGGGTGGGGGGCTGGGGATATAGCTCAGTTGGTAGAGTGCTTGCCTCGCTCGCATACACCAAGTCCTGGGTTCAATCTCCAGCACCATGTACACACACACAAAAAAAAAAAAAAAATTGGCAAATCTTACTGTATGTTATTTGTGCCTTGATAAAATTTACACAAAAATTATTTTTAAAAAAGAAAGAAAAGAAAAAATAACTTGGGGGTGATTAATTGAAAAAAAAAAACTAGGGATGTGGAATGCTCAGTTGGTTGAATGAGATTGCTTGCTTTGCAAGTACAAGGTCCTGGGTTCAGTCCCCAGCACCACCAAAAAAAAAAAAAACACTTAGGAATTACTGGTGCAAAGAGGAAATGACTCATGGCCATTCCCAAGTATTGAGATATTGGAATGGGATGTTGGCTTTGCCTGTCCAGCTCTCCCCATGCCCTCCGGAGTTCCTCCCCCAACTCAAAATTCACTTAGAGGAATTTTCCCTCTAATTTTTTCCCCTGATATTGGGGATCAGTCCTAGGGGTACTTTACCACTGAGCCACATCCCCAGAACTCTTTTTTCTTTTTTTCCTTTTTTAGCCAGATCTCACCAAATTGATGAGTCTGGCCTCCAACTAGTGATCCTCCTGTATTGGCCTCCTGACTCACTAGGATTACAGGCATGGGTCCTGCCTGGCTTCCTCTAAGTTTTGACAAGGCACAGGGAAACAGACTTGTCAGCAAGACCTATGGGCTTAAGTCTGGCCTTAAATACCTCATTTTTTGGAAGGACAAAACCTGTCAAAGTGAATGAGGATGGACAAGACTGTGGGAAAAGAAGGGAGGGGAAAAAAGGGAATAAGAGACAAGATAAGGAGATGCAAGAAGAGGGGACTCCCCTCCAGTTCTGCTCTCCTGGGTTCAGTCTGCTTTGTCCAGTTTGGAAAAGAGAGGGGCACAGAAGATCTCAGGGGAGCCAGTGTGGTGGCACATTCCTATAACCCAGCTCCTTGGGAAGCTGAGGCAAGAGGATCATTAATTTAAGGTCAGCCCAGGCAACTTAGATCCTGTCCCAAAATAAAATAGAAAGGGGTGGAGACATAGCTTAGAGGTAGAGCACCCCTGGGTTCAATCCCTAGTACTGCAAACAAAAATAAATAAATAAAAATAAAATCCAGGGGTACAGATTGTGTGCAGTCTGCAACAGCATTCCCAGCACCCAATACCTCCTTCCGAGGCTGGGGAGTGGGCAAGGGGTAAAGAGGGTTGTTGTGGAAATCACTGGCCAGATTCTTTGACCCTGGCTTGAAGCACATCCCCCTATACTGGGCAACTTTCTGTGGCCCCCTTCCCTATCACAAGTCTTCCCTCATTGTCCCCACGGTTTTCCTTTCAGGGCCTCCTTGATCTTTCCTTCCTGTCTACCAGACACCTGCTCAGGCCCAAAGTCTGGAGGTTTCCTCCTGTCTGGCCAGCGCCTGCTTGGAGGAATTCTTAGCCTGGGATACCAGTGTGTTCAGGAGGGAGAGAAAGCAGCTGGAAAGCTTTATGAGTGGGGTAAGAGGAAAGTTTCAGTCACCTTCCTTTAGACCCCATGCCCTAGGCCAAGCCTGCTTTCCCTCCTGGCCTTGGAAAGGGCAGTGGTCCTCCTGGAGCTGTCATCCAGGTCAGGGCCCACTGAGTAGTAGGAGAGAAGTCATGAGAGACACGATAGGACAGACATAGCCACCTCCTTCATTCTCCAGAGGGAGCATCAGAAAGGAGATTCTGGAAAGGGGGAAAAGGGGGAGGAAGTCTGGCAGAGGCAATGAAAAGCCCAGGAGGGTGGAGAGCAGGAGTGGGCTCAGAGGGATAACTCCAGGTCTTGGCCAGATGAGATGGGTGGGGGCAGCTTACCTGAGTTCACCCCTCCAGGCCCTATGGGTTCATTTATCCCCAGCCACAGGCAGGGGATGGGCCCAGCACCTCTCTCCTTCCATATCACTCCCCAGAAGCCTGCAGGGAAGAGAGCAAAGGCCGGCAGAGGTCCTGGGAGGGGAGGCTGTGCAGAAAGCACAGGCTGTGGGCCAGGCGTGGTGGCAAACACTTGTAATCCCAGCAGCTTGGGAAGCTGAGACAGGAGAATTGTGAGTTCAAAGCCAGCTTCAGCATCTTAGTGAGGCCCTAAGCAACTCAGCGAGACCCTGTCTCTAATAAGATATTAAAAAGGGCTGGGGATGTGGCTCAGTGGTTAATCTGCCCCTGGGTTCAATTCCCAGTACCAAAAAAAAGCACAGGCTCTTGAGGAGGCTGGATCTAAGCCCCCTTGCTGCCACCTATTGTGTAACCCAGACAAGTCACATAACCCTGTGAATCTGATCTCCCCTTTGTTAAGTGAGGAACATTTCACCTCAAAGGCTGCCATAAGAACTGCACTTAGAAGAGAAATCATCATAGTTATTATAGTCAAGGCCCGGGGGCAGGGCTGCTGAAACAGCCCATCACCACCAAGGGACGTCCATCACTGCACCAGCCCCAGGAGCTGCTCCCCTGCTGGCTGTCCTACCTCACCAGGGTGAAAAAGTGACCAAGAGAAAGAGACAAACACTCTAGAACTGAGATAGAGGACAAAGCAGGAGAGAATAGAGACTGGGAATGGGCTGGGGAAACAGAGAAAAGGATGGCAAGAAAAGAATAAGGTCTAGCACCTAGCACGGCAGCTGGTGTGCAGCAGGCAGGCAGGAAGAGTTTGCCAAGAGTTAGCTTGGAGCCAAGAAAGAAGCAGGACCAGCCCACTGGGTGTCAATAGGAACATGTTAGACACCTTTAATAACTCCAGGAGGAAGAAAGGGTGGAGACTTGGAACAAATGAAGCAGGCAACCTAAAAGGGTTGGAGCCAGTGCAGAGCTGCTGCTCCCAGCAGAGCTCCTCGCTGCTGCCTCCCCTACCACCCACCCTGAGCATGGGTTCCCCAAGTTCTGCTACTTTTCACAGTGTCTCAGTTTTGGCTGGCATCCTGGAGTCTTCTGGTGACAGCTCCCCTGGCCCTGAAGAGATTTTTCCACATTCCCCAGCTCTGTGGGGAATGTTAGACTCAGGATGGGCCTGGTTGGTCTTCCCTTCTGGCTCTGGCTCTGGAAGCTTCTGCAGCTCCATGTACAGCACACAGGCATCATTGCGTGACACGTATTCCCATCCACTTTCCCGCACGTGGAAAAGGTCAACTGAGCCTCCTGAGTAGGCATCACGGTGGGTGGCGTGGGCCACAGCGCAGCGGGCCAGGGCATAGGCTTCCTGGATGGTCATGTCATAATGGTAGCTGCGGTCTAGCACACCATAGGCATAGGGAGATCCGGAACCCACAGAGAATATGTCCCCCTGCAGGCGGGTACCATCGCTGTAGACATAGAAGAGGGCAGGGCCAGAGCGGTCCCAACCACACAGGGCAGTGGCCACACACAGATCCAGCCCCCGGTAGCGGGACATCATGACTGACAAGAGCTTGGCTGCACTAGCCACACTGGGCAGCTGACCCTCCCTCAGCTCCCGAAGCCGCAGCTCCCGCTGTAGCACTCGGTACCATGTGGCACAGTCAGCGGAGGTACCAGAGGTGGTACCCAGGAGGTGCTGGTGCACAGGGATGACCTTGAGCGAGGATGGACAGGCCACATAGCTGCCACAGGAGGAACGTGTGTCGGCTGCAGCGATGACTCCATGTCGGAAGCGGAAGGCCAGGGTGGTGGTGCCATGGGCTAGCCTGGGGCCATGCATCTGCAGGAAGGTTTGCAGGTCACAGCCACGAGGTACAGCCCAGTCACCAGCCTGAGGCAGGTGAGTGGATGGTCCCTGGGTTTCAGGGGACTGCCACTTACATACATCCTGTAGAGCCATCCTCGAGGCTGAGTGAAGGTTGGAAAGAGCAGGACAGCAATTTGTGTTCTGGGGTCAAGTAGGGAAAAAGGGACGCTACAGGGAAGCTGGGCTGCAGCCAGAATTGGTGAGCAAAGCATGTGAGCTGACGCTTCATTTCTCCCCAACCCCAAATCAGGCTTTGGGATTGGCTGGTGGAACAGCCTCCTCTTCCTCAGAGGGGCGATAGTATGAGGCTGTGGAGTTTCCAGCAGTGGGAGGGTGCTGCCCATCAGTCAGACCTTCACTTTTTGCTGCCCATGATGCATCTGAGAGTCACCCACAGCGTCTCCTGTCTGTCATCCTATAATTACCTAGAGGAGAGGAGCTGGGGTGACTGCAAAGGAAAGCAGACACAAGAGGAAGGATCCTAGCTGAGTCCTGTATAGGACATTGGGCATGCAAAGACAAATAAAGGCCTGTCAGTAGCCTGAGAGCATTCTCAGCCTAGGAGGAGTCAAGACAACTCAGTGCTCTGAGAGACTCAGAATAAAATGTTGTGGAGCCACTGAGGCAGGAGACCTTGATGTTGGGAACTGTCTTCAGAGATATGAGACCAGGGAACTCTCAGCTCCCGAAGGCTTAGGTCATACTTTCAACTAATGGCCAAGATGGGAGAAAAATAAATGAGCTGAGGCAAGCAGAAGAGAAAACGGCTCAAATACTTTCCAGAAAGGCAGGTTACAGAGGAATGAGGGTGAAGGGAAACTAGAACCTGGGGGTCTCATTCTCCTCCATTTTGGGGCTGAAGATACCATCCTATCTATATACACGAATGGCATTCTTTGCCAGGTGTGGTGGAGTATGCCTGTAATCCCAGTGACTCTGGAGGCCGAGTCAGGAGGGTCACAGGTTTAAAGCCAGCCTCAGCAACTAAGCAAGGCCCTAAGCAACTTAGCAAGACCCTGTCTCAAAATAAAAAATAAAAAGTGATGGTGATGTGGCTTCGTGGTTAACACCCCTGGGTTCAATCCCTGGTACCAAATAAATAAATACATAAATAATTTTTTAAAAATGGCATTTCTGGGCTGAGATTGTGGCTCAGTGGTAGAGCACTCACCTAGCATGTGAGAGGCACAGGGTTCGATTCTCAACATCACATAAAAATAAAATAAGATAATAAAGATATTGTGCCCACCTGTAACTAGAAAATAAAAAATAAAAAGACTGAGTCTTGGACTTTTTTTAAGATAGACAGCCACCTCCCTAGACAGAAACATTATCTGATATGGGCCAAGAGGAGAGGCTGTGGGTTTGTTTGAGAAGCAGTGGGAACCAGACCTCCTTTACAAAGCCATCTTGGACCCCCAACCTCACAGCAATCGATACTGACCTCCTTCCCTATCTCTGAACTATAGCACTTATCATTTGTACTTCTCCTTTGTAGAGTCCCTCCATAAGTAGTGACCTTGGAGAAAAGAAGTAATCTAAGGTAGGTCAGGAACAGATTACAGAGACTTTCATTACCATGTTGAAGGTATGAACTTTATAGGACCTTTTTTTTTCTCCCCCCAGTACTGGAGATTGAACGTACGGCTTCAAACACACTAAGCAAGGGTTCTATCACTGAGCTACATTCCCAATTTTTTTTTAACATTTATTTTTATTTATTTTTAGTTGTAGGTGGACAGAATACCTTTATTTTATTTTTATATGGTGCTGAGGATCGAACCCAGTGTCTCACGCATGCTAGGCAAGCGCTCTACCACTGAGCCACAACCCCAGTCCTCAATGTTTTTTTTTTAACATTTCATTTTGAGACAGGGTCTCTTTAATTTACCTAGACTGGCCTTGAATTTCTATTTTCTTTCCTCAATGTCCCAAATAGCTGGGATTACAGGCATGTGCTATAATATCTGACTATAGGATTTATTTATTTATTTGGTACTGGGCATTTAACCTAGAGGTAATTTACTACTGAGCTACATCCCCAGCCTTTTTATTTTTTATTTGAGACAGAGTCTCACTAATTTTCTTAGGGCCTCACTAAATTACTAAGGCTGGCCTTTTACTTGTAATCCTCCTGCCTCAACCTCCTGGGTCTGGAGGACATTTCTAAGCAGGTAAGTAATAAGATCAAGGTGATGTGTTGCCTATTGAATTAAAGAGTGAGAGTTTAGGCCCAGAAAATCAGTCAGAAGAATTTTTCAGTAATTCAAGTGTGAGGAAATAAGAAGCCAAGGTGATATCAGATTTGTGTGTGTGTGTGTGTGTGTGTGTGTGTGTGTGTGTGTGTGAGAGAGAGAGAGAGAGAGAGAGAGAGAGAGAGAGAGAGAGAGGTGGTACTGGGGATTGAACCCAGGGCCTTGTACATGGGAGGCAAGCACTCTATCAACCAAGCTATATCCTCAGCCTCCAATATCAGATGTAATGAAAAAGAATGTGAGAAACATTGCAGAGGGAGGATCAAAAGGACCTGACAATTCACTGGATGTGAAGGAAAGGAATGGGAGTTGTTGAAGATAAGCCAGGGCTTCAAGCCTGTGACTGGAAAAACATTATTGTCATTCTTTTCAAGAGTTCAATTGGCAAAGGTATATTGAGCACACAGTGGGCACAGAGATCAATAATGAACAAATTCCAGTCTTTAAAACCTCACAATCCATAAGAGATAAATGCACATTTTTTTTTGCAGTGCTAGGAATTGAACACAGGGGTGCTCTATCATTGAGCTACATCTTCAGTCCTTTCATAAGTTTTTATCTTGAGACAGGGTCTTACTAACTTGCCCAGGATGGCTTTGAAATTGTGATCCTCCTGCCTCAGCCTCCTGAACAGCTGGAATCACAGGCATGTGCCACTGTGTGCGACTGAATGCACACTTCTAGCCAGGTAAAATGCAAAAGTGTCTCAAGAGAGGTACAGATGGTATTAGTGGAGAGTGAAAGAAATCAGAAGGAGGACTAGTTGTATTGCAGAGGTGATTGCAAAATAATAAGTGCTCAATAAACAGAAATACTTTGCATTTTCCACAATATCCATGTGTGAGACAGATAAAGATCTCCTGCTTAATTATATTCTGATGGTTGAGCTCCGAAAGGTTGTCCAATTTCAGTATTAATAATACAGCACATACAGAGTCTGTTCAGGAAAGGAGGAGCTGAGTTGGGCATCAGAGGAAAGTAAAATTTAGATGTTGATAAGATGTTGCTGCTAGAATCCAAAAGGAAGCCCAGACACTGATTTCATGGAACCATAAAGCAGAAGGAAACTTTTCATACATATGGCCACTTCCTGACTTGTTATAGTTTCCAAGAGTTGAAAAATCAAGGTGGATAAAGGGAGGAAACAGGATGAAATGCATTCCTGAAAAAGAGCCTCCTCTTGGTAAGCTGACTGAGAGAATCTCTTGGTACATCTTAATGGAGTCTCAACTCTCCTCCAGGAGCTGAGATAGTAAATTACTACTGACTCAATTATCCAGGTGCTAAAATGATATTCTAGTTTGTGGATTTACGGAGCCCTTTTTGCTTTTCTTTATTTTTATATCTGTCTTTTAGGCAATCCATTACTTAAAATCTCCATGCCCAGGTATAAATAAAGAGAATACTGAATCTAAAAATTGGTTATTGTTAAATAATAGTTGTGATGTAGCGAGTAACGCTATCAAAGAACAAGAGGCATAGCACTTTTATTCTGTTATGCTTTTTACCACAAACTATTGTGGTTTAACTAATACAACAGGGAAATGCCCTCAGAATAGATAATTATTTTACCCAGTATTAGGGGGTGCCCTGAAACAAAATGGCAATCTCAGTTTCATTAACAGGGTGCTGAAGAAATAGGACTGTGACGAGCAGTCCTGACTCAGGGCTGGATGGGAATGACTTATTGCTGAGAGACCAGAGCTATTTTCAAAGAGTCACGCCCTTCTTAAAGATGGCCGTCCTTGCTTCCCTCACGTAACAAGGACGTTTTCAGCCACTTCCCAGGAAGTTGAAGTTGATCCGATCCAGTAATGCTTTCATGACCAAAGTCAAGATGGCAGCCCCATCCTGTTAGAGTACAAAGGTTGTGAAGCCATCTCCCGCCTCTCGGTGAAAAAATCATCCCTTACGTCTGGCTCTAGTTTTTGGAGGCGGGGCTGCCAGGAGTCAAAATGGCTCTTCTCTGGGAATAGATTTAATTGGAAGCGAAGCTGTGACGACTGTTCTTTGGTAGGCGTTCTCAGTTAAGTTTTTCTTCCTTTTTTTTTTTTTTTTCTTTTTTGCCCTCATTAGACATGGCGCTGGCCAGCGTGTTGGAGAAGCCGCTACCGGTGAATCGGCGCGGGTTTTTCGGACTTGGGGGTCGTGCAGATCTTCTGGACCTAGGACCAGGGAGTTCCAGTGATGGGCTGAGCCTAGCTGCGCCCGGCTGGGGTGTCCCAGAAGAGCCGCGAATTGAAATGCTTCATGGAACCACCACTCTGGCCTTCAAGGTGCGGATCGAGCCGCCCTGCCCGGCTGAGCCCCCAGCGCCCGCGTCCTTCCGAGCCTCCCAGCCGGACAAGAGCCGGCCACCAAGCCCAAGCGAAGGCTCGGGCTTCTGTCGTCCCTACCCCAGAAGTTCAGCTGTTAGGTTGTCCGGGGAAACCTCGCTCCTGACTCTGGCCGGAGAAGGGGGCGCTGGGGCCGAGCAGATTTCGTTGATTTCTAGGTGACCTCAGGTTGCTCCTATTGTAGGAGCTCCCACCTGGGCAAAGGGAGGCCACCGACACTGAACCGTGGCAGAGGAAGGCTAGGCGAGGGTAACCTAATCTTTGTGGCATTAGGGAGAAACTGTGAAGTCGAGGGAGTACTGTACCAGGATCCAAACAATTGAAGTCCCTGCTCCAGCTCTACGATAACTAGCTCTAGATTTGGGGCAGATCATTCTATCTCATTGAACCCGTTTCCAAATCTATAAAATGAGTGTGATATTGGTTTACCCATGTCAAGGGATTTCTGTGAAGTGTATTGTAAAGTATAAAAGAACAGAGAGAGAGATGTGCTGGATTTGCATTGGTGCAAAAAGAAATACCAGGGAGATTTTTGTGTGTGTGGTATGATGTGGCCTGTTTTATGCTTTCCACTATCTTAACAGTTTCGACATGGAGTCATTGTTGCCGCTGACTCCCGGGCTACAGCGGGTGCCTACATTGCCTCCCAGACGGTGAAGAAGGTGATAGAGATCAACCCCTACCTTTTGGGAACCATGGCTGGGGGTGCAGCGGATTGCAGCTTCTGGGAACGTCTGTTGGCTCGGCAGTGTCGAATCTATGAGCTTCGAAATAAGGAACGCATCTCCGTAGCTGCTGCTTCCAAGCTGCTTGCCAACATGGTGTATCAGTACAAAGGCATGGGGCTGTCCATGGGCACCATGATCTGTGGCTGGGATAAGAGAGGCCCTGGTGAGTTGAGTTGCGATCACGTGATCCTTGAGCTGACACTAGGGAGAGGGGAATTAAATGGGTAGATGAATGAAAGGACTTTGAGGCAGTGCTGAGAATGTGATGATTAGGTTCTTAGCCCTTCTTTCTTTTTGTCCAAGGCAGGCAATATAGTGTTGGAAACGGCCTGCAGTTAGACCTGCTGTGTCATTGACTGTAGGCAGGATGCTTATTTTCTCTGCCTATTTCTTCATCTGTCACATTGGTTAAGTGAGGTAATAAGTGTAATGCAACTGGTACAATATCTGACACATATTTTTCCTTCTGTTTTTTTTTTTTTTTTTAATATTTTTTAGTTTTAGGTGAACACAATATCTTTTTTATTTTTATGTGGTGCTGAGCATAGCATGTGTGAAGAGCTGGGTTCCATCCTCAGCACCACATAAAAAATAAATACATAAAATAAAGTTATTGTCTCCATCTACAGTTAAAAAAAAAAAAAAACTCTAGTCGACACTATCTAACAAAATATAATTTAGATTTTTCTTATGGATATATTTAAAAAGTAAAAAAAAGAAAAAAGTGAAATCAGCTTTAACAATTCATTTGATCCAAAATACTTAAAATAAGCCAAGCTCAGTGGTACAGACCTGTAATCCCAGTGGCTCAGGACACTAAGGGCAGGAGGATTGCGAGTTCAAAGCCAACCTCAGCAAAAGTGAGGTCTAAGCCAACTCAGACTCTGCCTCTAAATAAAATACAAAATAGGGCTGGGGAATGTGGCTTAGTGGTCGGCTGCCCCTGAGTTTAATCCCTGGCACCAAAAAAAAGAGGCAAAAAACAAAAATACATTTCAATATGTGACAGTAGTACCATTTGAAGTGCTCAGTGTCCACATTTGGTTAGCAGCTACAGTTTTGGATAGCGAAGCCACCCAAAGATTAGCCATTTTCTTCCCTTTTTCCTTTAGAGTTTTTGGCTTGGAAGGAACCTTTCAGGCCTATCTCCTTTCTTTCTTTGCTGGATCTTGTAATCTCCCTCTAGTCAATTGAGGTCCTGTTATGTTGTCACTGAAAAGAAATCCCTTACCCTTTCCAGTATATAAGAACCTTGCCAGGAAGTTCAACCTTGTGTTTAATGTCATTTACCCTTCAGCTTGTTTTGTTTTTTGTTTTTGTTTTATTTTGCAGTACTGGGGACCAAACTTAAGAGTCTAGTGCATGCTAGGCAGATACTCTACCACTGACCTACATTCCTAGTCCAGCCAATTTTGATTTGTTCCTTACTAAAGCTGCAATACAGCTTGTCACTTTCTTTGTAATTAACCGTAAACTTGAAAATATTCTTTCCTTCTAATTTTACTTCATGCCTAGTAATCCTATAGAACAACCATAGGATACTTACTAGTATTTCACTTGCTTTGGAGCAAGGATTAAAAGGGGTATAAAGAATATCAGTTTATGCTGGCAAGGTGGCACACGCTTGTAATCCCAGCAGCTCAGGAGGCAGAGGTAGGAAGATCGCAAGTTCAAAGCCAGCCTCAGCAATTTAGCAACACACTAAGCAACTCAGTGAGACCCTGTCACTAATAAAATACAAAATGGGGCTAGGGATCTAAGAATGTGGTTCAGTGGTCAAGTGCCCCTGAGTTAAATCCCCAGTACCCTCCTGTCACCCCCCCCCCAAAAAAAAAAAGGGGGAATATCAGTTTATTACCAGAAGGAGAATGAATGAGGAGATTAAAAAGTGGATGTGAGGACTGGGGTTGTGGCTCAGTAGTAGAATGCTCGCCTAGCACATGTGAGGCACTGGGTTCAAACCTCACCACCACATAAAAATGAAATAAAGATATTGTGACCACCTACAACTAAAAAATAAATATTTAAAAAAAAAAAGTGGATGTGAGGGGCCTTGGGCTGTTGCTCAGTGGTAGCGCACTTGCCTGGCATGTGTGAGGCACTGGGTTCAATCCTCAGCACCACATAAAATGAATAAATAAAATAAAGGTATTGTAAGTGGATATAAAAAAGAACGCCATTTGTTACTTTGGGAATGAAGATACCTTTCTCTTTGAAATGTGGGAAAGAACAGTTCCATACATCTTGTGCGTTCCAGGGAACCATTTTGAATATGATTTTTTTACTTTGATCCTGTAGCTATTAGGTTTGTTCCAGGTGGCGGAAACAATGTAAGACAGTGCAGAGCCTGGCTAGCATGGAAATGCAGGAAACTAAAGCTTACTCAGAATTGTAGTGCTTAAAGAAGGCTTTCTGACAACCTATCCCCTTCAGTGTGAGGCAGCCCCTTCTTTGCCTCAAGAGACTGAGAGTCACCAATTATCTAAACTGAAAGTGGATGAGATGCATACTTGTCTTTTTTTTCTGGTACATGCAGTTGAACTCGGGTCCTTCATATATGTTAGGCAAGTGCTCTACCACTGAGCTACATCCCCAGGCCAAGATGAATGCCTTTCTAAATGATCTCTATTCATCAGTCTTTAGCCAAATGCTGGGAAGTTTGAAAGAAAATATTACTTCTGATGGAAGGATTTGGAGAAGACTTCATGAATAGGTGGCAGTTGCCCTTGATATGAAAATGAGAAAAATGGAACATAACAAATGAAGGGATGGAGGAAAGAAGAATGAGGTCTGGGGGGAGTACCTGGGAGTCCAGTTTAAAGTGTATAAAAGGGAATAGTGACCCATAAAGCTGGAAAGGTAAATTAGAATCGATGACAAACCAGTGAGGCAAGATGATGGAACTGGGATTGAGGATGGGCTAGAGAAATGCTTGGGGTAGATATCAAAATCATCTCAACTGTGTTTTTAGCCTGACTTACATCAAAATCACCTGAATAATTAAAAAAAAAATGTTTATTTTTTAGCTTTATATGGACACAATATCTTTATTTTACATTTATGTGGTACTGAGTATTGAACCCAGTGCCTGGTGCATGCTAGGCGAGCGCCCTACCACTGAGCCACAACCCCAGCCCTCACCTGAAGAAATTAAAACATAAGCTCCATAGTTATTCCCCTCCCCACACCAATGTTAAAAGATTCCTGGGGTAGGTCCTAGGCATTCTTTTAAAAAATCTTTTTTGGGTGATTCTGATGCATGGGAAGAGTTGAGAACCCTGAGATAGGGAAAAGATTAGTGATAACATTGGCAGAATTTGAGAAGACAGTAGAAAGTGTGGTTTGTGAGGCACAAGAGAGAGGATTTGGGTAGGTAATAGAGAATCAATGAATGTGTTTTAGGACAAGAAGTTTGAATCTGAACTTGTTGACAAAGACATCTACTTGGGGCTGGGGTTGTAACTCCGTACCGCACTGAGTTCAATCCCTCAGCACCACATATAAAAATAAATAAATGAAACAAAGATATTGTGTCCATCTACAACTAAAAAAATATTAAAAAAAAAAAAAAAAAAAAAAGACATCCAGTTGGAAGATTCAGGGAACAATTGAGATTTGATTTAAAAAAAAAAAAAAAGTTTTTCCCAGTGTTGGAGATTGAACCCAGGCTTCAGCCCATACTAACCACTGAGCTACAACCCTAGCCCTGATACAAATTTGATAAAACTCTGTCTAAATTTTCATTGCACAAGAAATCAGCTAACTTTTATTTTATTTATTTATTTATTTTTGATACTGAGGATTGAACTCAGGGGCACTTAACCACTAAGGCACATCTCCAGCCTTTTTTTTTTTTTTTGATACCATGGATTGAACTCAAGAGCACTCGACTGCTGAGCCAAATCCCCAGCCCTGTTTTGTATTTTATTTAGAGACAGGGTCTCCCTAAGTTGCTTAGTGCCTTGCTTTTGCTGAGGCTGGCTTTGAACTTGAGATCCTCTGTCTCAGTCTCCCGAGCTGCTGGGATTACAGGCGTGCACTACAGGCCCAGCTCCCAGCCCTTTTTTGTATTTTATTTAGAGACAGGGTCTCACTGAGTTGCTTAGTGCCTCACTAGGTTGCTGAGGCTGACTTTGTACTCACGATCCTCCTGCCTCAGCCTCCCAAGCTGCTGGGATTACAGGCGTGTGCCGTGACACCTGGGTTAACTTTTTCATAAAGGGCCAAATAGTAAATACTTTAGGTTTGCAGGCTATAAGGTATTAATATGAACTATTGTCAAGTAACACAGAATGATGTTTTGGTCTGAGACAACCACATATCCAATAGTGGTCCCATGAGATTACATCACCTAGTGATATAGTCATTTTAGTTTGTTTACACTAGTGATGTTCATACTAAGATGAAATACTCCTTACCAATGAATTTTTCAGAACATATCTCTATTTTTTGTGTATGTTTTTTAAAAAATTTTTACTTGAAGATGGACACAATATCTTTATTTTTTATGTGGTGCCAAGGATTGAACCCAGTGGCTCACACACATACTAAGCAAATGCCCTACCGCTGAGCTACAACTCCAGCCTTATATCCCTGTTTTTTAAGCAATAGGCATCTAGTTTACTTTGTTGATATAGTATAGCAGCCATAGACTTATATAAATAAATTTCTGTGGCTCTGTTCCAATAAAACCTTCTATACAAATATAGGCAATTGGGACTGGGGGTGTAGCTCAGAGGCAGAGCACTTGCCTAGCATGTGCAAGGCCCTGGGTCTAATCCCCAACCCTGCAAAACAAAACAAAACAACAAAATAAAAAAACACAGGCACTTGGCCTAACCAATACCTGTTCTATATCAGCAATAGAAATAAAACAAGCCATACTCTTTTTGTGATGCCAGGGATGGAACCTTAACATGTTAGGCAAGTGCTCTATCACTGAGCTACACCTCTAACCCCATACATTAATTTTAGATTATAATTAAAATGTGTAGTTATATAAAAATATAATTTACAATTAAATGTAAAATATAGCCACATTTTAAAAATAAAAACATTTTAATAATATATTTTATTTAACCCAGTATATCCAAAATGTTATTTTAGTGTGTGGTCTTAGCTTCATTTCAACTGCTCAACAGTCACATGTAGCTAAGAGCTACCATATTAGACAGTGCAGGTCTTTGCCACATGACTAAGAATTATGGACTAGTCAGGTGCAGTGGCATAATCTGTAATGCTATATACTCAGGAGATGGAGGCAGGAGGATCAAAAGTTCAAGGCCAGCCTGGGAAACCTAGCAAGATCCTGTCTCAAAATTAAAAAGGGTTGAATGTGTAGCTTGCCTAGCAATTGCAAGGCCTTGGGTTCTGTCCCCAGTACTGCAATTTTTTTTTTTTTTTTTTTAATTGTAGTTGGGCACAATACCTTTTTATTTATTTATTTTTATGCTGAGGATGGAACCAGGGCCTTGCATGTGCTAGGTGAGCGCTCTACCGCTGAGCCACAACCCCAGCCCCATGCAAATATTTTTTAAAAGAATCTCTAAGGTTTATTCTCTTTCAGTGTATGTCTTATCGCCCAATAATCTAAATTCTTTAAGGGCTGTGATTATGTTTTAAACATTGTCTCCCACGGGACCTAAAGCCCTGTGCTTAAAAGTCATACTTGCTTTTTGGAGGTGCCAAGAGGAGAAGCAGAGTAGTTACTATCATGTGTGGTGAGATGGGTGGTATGTTATAGAATCTTGAAGTGTTAATATTAAATTTGAAGCCAGCTGCTTTGGTGCATGCCTCTAATCCCAGCATCTCAGGAGGCTGAGGCAGAGGGATCACAAGTTCAAGGCCAGTCTCAGCAACTTAGTGGGACCCTGCCTCAAAATGAAAAATAAAAAGGACTGGGGAGGTAGTTCAGTGGCAGAGCTCTCCTGGGTTCTATCCTAGGGAAAACAACAACAACAACAACACCTTTTTTAATATGAAGAAAGTGGGCAGGGATGTAGCTCAGTGGTGAGTATTTGTTTAGCATATGCAGTGTCCCAAGATCAATCATCCCCAGCACTGCAAAAAAAAGTGTGTGTGTGAGTATAAAAGTGTTGCAGATGTAGCTTACTGGTAAAGAATCCCTGGGTTCAACCCCCAGTACTGAAAGAAAAAAGAAAAAAATTTTACAGAAGTCTTTTTTTATTATTATTATTTACATTGATTTCCTCAGGGTTTTAAGAGGATAGAAAACTTCTACCATGGAAGATGAATTACTTGCTGAGGATGGCCTCAAACTTGGTGATTCTTCTGCCTTAGCCTTCTGAGTCTCAAAGGCGTGCACCACTGTGCCTGGCTTAGAAGATGGAATAGGTGTCAATGGGATGATCTTTTTTTTTTTCCCCTGCTAATCTCATCTTCCTTTCCAGGCCTTTACTACGTGGACAGTGAAGGGAACCGGATCTCTGGGGCCACCTTCTCTGTAGGTTCTGGCTCAGTGTATGCTTATGGGGTCATGGATCGAGGCTACTCATATGACCTGGACGTGGAGCAGGCTTATGATCTGGCCCGTCGAGCCATCTACCAAGCCACCTACAGAGATGCCTACTCAGGAGGTTCTGTTAACCTCTACCATGTTCGGGAGGATGGTTGGATCCACGTCTCCAGTGACAATGTAGCTGATCTACATGACAAGTATAGTGGATCTACCCTCTGAAGGAGGGTGGATGTGGCTGCTACATTTCTTGGGGTGACTGTCATTGTTAATGATACAGTACCCCATCTTATAGTGGAGGAGTCCTCAGTTGTATCAGTACTTTTTTTGAAGCTCTGGAACATTGACCTCTACATGTTAGCAGATGTTAATGAGCTGAAGCAGAGGTGACTACTTGTTTTAGTTTTTTGGATGTTAACATTACACTACTCACTACTCAACCTCAGGCTGTGTTGTGTCTTTTGTGTCTTTTGTCCATGCTGTCCCTCCTCCAAGCACTTTACAGTCAAATAAGCCAGGACAGTGGGAGGGAAGGGACTGTAATTACAGGAAACAGTGGTGTGAAGACATTGTCTAGTGAATACATTAATGTCCCCACTCATGAAGCTAATAACAAAGGAGAAGGAGAGAGGCAGGGAGGAGGGAGAGACTTCCCAATTCAGTTTGCAAAGAGATGAAAAGTTGATGAGGTGGAAAGATGCACAGGGCTGTACTAGGCAGGGCTGCAGAGGAAAAAGCTCTCACCCTGTGGTGGGGGAGGGGAACTTGATAGTATATGCAGCACAGAGGGTGAGGAGGGTAAATTTGGAATCTTAAAACCACTGGGAAGGGAAGACTTAGACCTTGAGGAAGAGGACAAAGAGAAATAAATGATACCTCTTTTCACCTGGGCGAGGGGCAGGAAGACAAAGAAGCAAATGTGAAAGCAATAGTGACCACAGGTTTGGGGATCATTGTCCTTTTCATGTGTGTGTTTCTGCATGCATGTGGGCACACAGCAGAGGGAGAGAGGGTGGGCTTATAGTCTCTTGGGCAGGAAGCAGCACAAAATTGGCATTGGTACGTGTGGGTGGGAAGAGGCCCTGCTGAGCACAGAGACTGCTGATTTATCATACCCAGCACTGAGGGGGTTCCCAAACTATGGTGGCAACAGATGGCAAGACCTTCTGTTAAGGACAAGACATAGGGAAGATAGAGGAGGTTGGCAGGAGAAACCTTTAAAGAATGAGAGAGAAGGACACAGGCAAAACCACCTTTTATATAGTTAACCAGAAGGAAGAAAATGTTTGGTGAGAGGGCAACACAGTGTCATGTTTTGAGAGGGTGGTAGTTGTCATTCATAGAAATAGAAGGGTAAGGTCTCCTCCCCTGTATTGTGGCAACCTTTCCTCCTCCTCAGCCTTGTGCATTTTTGTATTGATTTATGAGGGCTGTCGGCCAGGAACTGATCGAGGCTTGTTAATTGCATTTGTCAAATGCAGGGAAATTGGGAATTAGTAAGATCGCAGAAGGGAGTTTGGAAAACAAATGACTCTTGTGCCTTAGGAGATTCATTTTGCTGAAAAGTGTCTGAGGAGCCCCTAGAGTTAGAGAACTACTAGTGTGGACCCAAATATATTCTATAGTTGAAACAGGAGTTATATCACGTGTCTCCCTCCTGTGTATATCACCAGCAAATAGGTGTATGAGAAGCACAGGTAATCATCTTCTCATTTGCAACAGTGGTATGCAGATTTTTAAATACTTTTTTTAGTTATAAATGGACACAATATCTTTATTTTGTTTATTTATTTTTATGTGGTGCTGAGGTTCAAACCCAGTGCCTCACATGTGAGGCAAGTACTCTGCCACTGAGCCACATCCCCAGCCCAGTATGTAGATCTTTAAAAAAGAACATTAAGGGCTGGGGATGTGGCTCAAGCGGTAGTGCGCTCGCCTGGCATGCATGCGGCCCGGGTTTGATCCTCAGCACCACATACAAACAAAGATGTTGTGTCTGCTGAAAACTAAAAAAAATAAATAAATAAATATTAAGAAATTCTCTCTCTCTCTCTCTCTCTAATAAAATAAAACTCTTTAAAAAAAAAAAAAAAAAAGCATTAAAAAAAAAAATGAACTCATACTTGGGAGGCTGAAACAGGAGGATTGCAAATTTGAGGCCAGCCTGGGCAACTTAGTAAAATCCTGTCTCAAAATAAAAAGGACTGGGCTGTAGCTTATTAGTATAACACTTGCCTAGCAAGTGCAAGGCCCTGGGTTTCAGTAGTTCATATATATATATATATGAACTAATGGAGCAGAATGATCACAAGTTTGAGCCAAACTGGGCAAGGGAGACACAGTTTCAAAATTAAATGTAAATATAGGAGGGGACCTGGGAACATAACTCAGTGGTAGAGCACCCCTGGATTTAATCCTTAGTACCACAATAAAGAAAAAAAGAAATCTCAACAACAGAAAGAAATCAATTCAGGTTGAAATAGAGCTGGGTTCCAGTGCCTCCACCATTGAGCTTCCCCCACCATCCACTCTACAACACCCCTTTGTCTCCTCCCCCTCCCATACATATAACTCCCTGGACTTCTTGGAGCCCCAGAGAACACAATTTGAAAAGTACTGCCCTGGAAAACATTCTTGAGAACAGAGTTGAAGGTTGGAATTTCCTCTCATGACCCTAGAGAACATAAGACTCCCTAGCCTCAGTCCATGAATAGAAAGTTCAGTTTGGAGAAAAGATAATTTTGAGACAGCACAACCCCTACCCCTGTGTCTGTCTCACGCCTTGCTTTGGCAGTGATCTATTTAATCTAAATGTCTACTCTGCACCCCTGAGTCATGTTCAGGAGAGAAAATGTCTAACCTATAGTCTTGTATTCTGTGCTGGCGTATCCTGTTCCTCTGCCTTCCTGGATCTGGGGCAAAAAACAAACTTAATGAAAGAGATCAAATAGGTTTTCTGGAAAGAAAATAGAGATGAGGAAAGGCCAGTCTCTAGGCCAGTGGTATCCACCTTGTGCATGTGTGATTTCTTGCTGCCGGGTACCAGTGGGGAGTTGGCTTTGCAGCAATGTTATGTCTCTGCTTGTATGAGGATGATGAATGCTGCATAGCATTGGAGAGATGCCATTGAGTGGAGAGTACCAGTTCAGGGACTCCCCTCAGATTCATTTCCCAGTACAGTCATCTTGACAAAGGATGATGGAAAAGAAATTGCCTTAAATAGCTGGAAGATTAATTTCTCCGGCAGTTCCCAAGAGTCCAAGGAACAGGGCTCTTTAAGTGATGTCTGACAATTTCTCCTCCCTCCACAGATAGTTCAGTAACACCAAAATCTGGCTCCTTAGGGTAGGTGATAGGACTAATCAGATTAAAATCAGTGAACACTCCTAGAGGACCCATATGTTCTCCTGCTAGCAGGGAACACTGAGGTTGAAGGCAGGTAGATATGCTTTTCAGCATTTCCACACCAGCAAGGGAGGGCTGTGGGGAGTAGCAGTGAACTATGGGGTGAGCAGAATGTTCATGAAGAAGGTGAAAAGGTAGGTAAGGACATGGAGGATAAAGGAAGGGACAGTTAAAGCAAATCAAAGGCTAAAGCATAATAGTTACTGAGTGTTCCCTCTTTAGGCAAAACCAGAAGGTCAATGTCTCTTGATATCGTCCTCAGCTAGCAAATGAGAAAACTGTCAAAGCAATTTGGGGAGTGGAAGTTCACATCCTTTGAAGGGAAATAAAACAACTGATTTATTCTGGTTCACGAATTCTATGTGGTCTGTTAGAGGAAGGAATCCAGGTGGAATGAAAACAGTAAGGTAGAGTGAAAAAAAAAAAAAGTGGAGGGAAATTCTGAGGGGAGCATATCCCTTGTGTCAGGAGTGAAGAGGATGCTGGGACTAGTGGAGGATCTGCTTAGCCTTATCTAATTTGCTGAATACATTTAGGTTTTTTTATTTTCTTTATTTTCTTGTTTTGTCAGAAGAGTCCCTCCTGCCAGGGCTATCATGGAAGATTAGGTACTTTGAAACTGATCAGCAGCAATGACCTCAAGACTCAATTGCTTTATGATTAAATATATATATATATATATACACACACACACACACACATATATACATACATACATAGAAATATACATCTCTGCTGTTTTGTGTTAGTTTCTTGCTTATTTTTGTAAATTCTAGTTTCCTCAGGAAAACAGAATCATATTGGGAAAGCTTTAATTATAGCAAGCAAGAGGAGAGCAAATAGCAATCAGAACTGCCCTCATCAGCAGATGCTGCCATCTCCTCTGACCCAGGGTGCCCCTCCTCTTCCTCAGTCAGTCAACTGTCCTCATCCCTCTGTGCTCTGCAGGCCTGGCCTCAGAGCTTCCAGGGTCTAGCTTCCAGGGGCTATGCCCCACCAAAGCATTTTAATAAAAACCATTCCTGAAATGTCCCCTTCGCAGTTGTTAGCGGGTCAGGCAGAAGAAATTCTATCCACATCAGCTTCTTGGGTTTATTTAACTCATTTCTCCCAGAAGCTTCTTCCTCTGAGTTAGGTGCAAGACTAACTTCGCACTTAACCCTTCATAGTCCAGATTAAGTTGTCACCAGTCACAAATAGCTGACCTGATTTATTTGACAGGAAATAAGATACCATAGGTTCAACCTCTTCTCATGCCCCCTACTCACCTCTTCTCTTCAGGCTGCTCCTCCCTTTGCCTGATGTCACATTTCCACTCTATTTTCTAGCTTTATAAAAATACCTTTTTGGGGCTGGGGGTATAGCTCAGAGAGCACATGTTTATATGTGAAGCCCTGGGTCCAAAAAAATAGAATAAACAGAACCTTTTCTTTCTTTTGCAGAATTTAAATAAAAACCAATCAATCAATAAACCAAGTGCTGCTTATGAGCTTTAACATAACAAGAAAAGGTTATCACTAGCTGCAGGGTACCCAGATAGCTGTTATAACAGAAGAAAACACACATGGAATGGGAGAAAGGGAGCTAGAGAGAACAACAGACAAATGAGACAGTCACAGAAAAGCAGCTCCCAGACAGCAAGCATGAGATTGAACAAAGTGCAGAGGAGACATGGACATGGCTGAGAAAGATGGATGGAGACAGTGACAGGCAGAACTGGACTATGGGGTGGAGAGACAGGGAGTGGGAAAGGAGACTGAGAAGGACAGCCACAGAGTGGGCAGAGATGTAGGAGAAGGAAGCGGCTGGAAGCTAATGCACAGTGAAACATGTCCCCCTGGAGACAGATAATTTTTCCAGCCATACATAATGAACACGTGCCTCTCTATGTGTTGCCCCTGTGCTGTCACAGTCACTTACATTCCACAAGGATCTCTTCATGTCTATACCACTTATGCAAGGTTGGAAAGAAGGTTTGAGCTCTCTCATGGCTCCCTTCTCAACCCAGCCAGGTCAAAGGCAGAAAAATAGAAAGCTCTCTCATAAGGCAACAGGGTAAATGAGGTAGGATCAAATATTTGGTGCCTTTGAACATTTTATTTTTAGGTTAACTAAGGGGTTTCTCTCCTTATTTCTATACAGGCCCACAGGTCAGGGCCAAGGTGGTTCAAGATGGAAGGGGGAGCCATAAAGGTAGGAAGACTGAGTAATAGCGTGGGCTTTAGGTAAGAAGGGAAACAAGTGAGTCCAAGCAGAAGTGTGTGTAGTCCATAAGGGACCAAGGTAGAGGGGATGCTTTTGAAAATATGGTAGCTCTTTGTGTGTGTGGGAGTGTGTGTGTGTTACTGGAGATTGAACCCAAGAACACTACTACTGAGCTACATCCCCAAATCTTTTTATTGTTTGAGACGGTTTTACTAAGTTGCCCAGGCTGACCTTGAACTTGTGATCCTCCTTCCTCAGCTTCTTAATCACTGGATTACAGGTGTGTGCCACTGCCTGGCTTTCGCTTTTATTTTTTTAGTGATCCCAGCTGGGCACATGCCTGTAATCCCAGCAGCTCAGAGGCTGAGGCAGGAGGATTGTGAATTCAAAGCCCCCAGCCTCAGAAACTTAGTGAGGCCCTAAATAACTTAGCAAGCAAGCCCCTGTCTCTGAATAAAATATTAAAAAGGGCTGGGGATGTGGCTTGGTGTTATTGCCTCTGGGTTCAATCTCTCTGGTACCAAAAAAAAAAAAAGAAAGAAAAAAGAAAACACTTCCCAGCTGTTTATACAATTTCTTTTGTACTTAATAATCAGTCAAATTCAGAATATTTTTCCTTAAAAATTGAATCTGCCCACTCTGAGGACACATTCTCAGCTGGTTGTAGAATTTCCTTGCACTGTTTTAAAATGCTCTCAGGTGTATTAATGAATGACAGTCAGAAATAGCTTTCTGGCCTCACTCTAGGGCAAGTTACGTTTCACTGTTCAGAGGCCCCTTTGGGATCTCAAGAATAAAAACAGCTTACAATAAAAGATCTGCTGGATTCAAAGCCATATAAGCAAGCAGCTTCTCCTTAACCAACAAGTCATATGTAAGGTCTAACATTTGAAATCTCAATTTTTTTAGAGTTGAAAATTGTAAATTTTTAGGTGAAACAGACGCATTTTCTTCCTATTCTCATTGCTTTAGCACAAAGTGCTTTACTTAAACTTTCTTTTCAAAGATTCCCCCATAATCATAGAGGGGGAAAGAAACTTAAAAATAAATGACTCTTCCAACTTAGACCTTTATAGAAACAGACTCATAATTTAAAATATATCCCAGATTTAAAAGAACAAATAAAAATATAAAGATATATCCCAGGAGACTATAGGGGGATATGAAAATTCCATTGATCATCAGAGTAAAGGCTCTGTCTTTCATGGACTTAGAACAACACAGTGAAAAGGTTAACATCAAGATAGAGTGGATTTCAATTTAAGCAGAGACTAATGAATAGCCAAGAGCTCAGGTTCTGCAGTCAACTCACCTGGATTCAAGTTCTGACTCCATCACTGGCCATCACTGAGTTAATGAACTCAGTGACCTTGAGGTAATTTAACAACCCCCTTCAGATTCTTAGTTTTTTTGTGTTTTTTTTTTTTTTCATCAGCAGTAGAGAAGTGTAATAGATCTCAAAGAATTGATTAAATGAGGATGAGTGGGGTAGAGTACATTTATAATTGCAGCGACTTAGGAGGCTAATGTAGGAGGATTGCAAGTTGAAGGCCCAGCCTCAGCAACTTAGCAAAGCCCTGTCTCAAAATAAAGAAATAAAAAGGGCTGAGGTATAGCTCAGTGGTATAGCACACCGGGTTTAATACCCAATAGCAGGGCTGGGGATGTGGCTCAAGCCGTAACAGTGCTCTCCTGGCATGTGCGGGGCGCTGGGTTCGATCCTCAGCACCAAATAAATTAAAGATGTTGTGTCCACTGGATACTGGAAAAAAAAAAATTGATTAAATGAAATACAGAGTGCCTGGCACCAAGTAAATGCTCTACAGTTGTTCATTAAAATAATAAACATTTCTGTTTTCCCTTTACCCTAACAGTTTTGAGAACGGATCATCTGCACATTGAGAATATGAGATTCCAAACTGGCCATGGTGGTACAAGCCTGTAATTCCAGGGATTTAGGAGTTTGAAGCAGGAAGATAAATTCAAGGTCAGCCCGACAATTTAGGGAAAGCCTGTCTCAAAACAAAACAACAGGGGCTGGGGAGTGGCTCAAACGGTAGCGCGCTCGCCAGTCATGCGTGCGGCCAGGGTTCGATCCTCAGCACCACATACAAACAAAGATGTTGTGTCCGCCGAGAACTAAAAATAAATAAATAATACTCCATTGTGTATAAATGCCACATTTAAAAAAAAACAAAAAACAACAACAACAAACAAACAAAAAGGGCTGGGGAATGTAACTTAGTGGTAAAGTACCCTTGGGTCCAATCCCCAGTACCAATAAGAGAGAGAGAATGTGAGAAGTCCCAAGTGTATTTGTATCAAAAGTTAATAATTGGATTGGGGGTATAGCTCAGTTGGTAGAATGCTTGCCTTGGATACACAAGGCCCTGGGTTCAATCCCTAGCATTGGAAAAAAATAAAAAGTTAATAGATCCTGGTGATCTTAAAGCCAGGTTTTTTTTTTTTGTTTGTTTTTTTTTTTTTTTTTTTTTTGTGGTGCTGGGGATTGAACCTAGGGCTTTGTGCATTTGAGGCAAGTATGTCCCCAGCCCCTTGGCCAAGAAAATATCCAGGCATGGTGACACACACCTGTAATCCCAGCTACTCAGGAGGCTGAGGCAGGAGGATTGCAAGTTCAAGGCTAGGTAGGTAATTTAGCAAAACCCTGTCTGAAAATAAATTATAAAGGGCTGGGGATGTAGTTCAGTGGTAGAGCACTTGCCTATAGCATGCACAAGGCCCTAGGTTTGATCCCCAGCATAGCTACATAAATAAAAATTTAAAATGATTAAGTGGAAAACATATACAAAGAAATACAGGGCTGGGGACATAGCTCAGTGCTGGAGTGCTTGCTTGCGTAGCATGCATGAGACCCTGCGTATAATTCCCAGCACAATGAAAACAAAAACGCAGAAAGTCTATAACACTAAGAACATAAAAACTGCCTGGCATGTGTGAAACCCTGGGTTCAATCCCCAGCACCAAAAAACAAAACAAAAACCCATAAATGCTAGTTAGTACCTCATTTTCAGATAAAAGACAAAGCTATTGCCTAGCTTGAACAAACTAAGGGAAAAAAAAAAATAATGAAGGCAAGCATATGGCCTAACTGATGGTCAGTGCCAAAATGTGTTTGGGGAGGTGCTGGATAAACTGGCTTGGAATAAACTCAGTTCAGTTTCTTTTAAATTGGTAATGCCAATAACCTTCCTGTTTAATAGTGATACAATCAAATTATCTAATATCTAAGCCATATTTGATTTCCCTGAATTATGCTAGTAATGACTATTATAACTTTTTTGACTCATTTCACACTTTGCATTTACTTTCCATATTTCCTCATTGTTCTTTAATTTACAACAGTCCTTTCTTAACAGGCACGGTGGCACACACCTGTAATCCCAGCGACTAAGGGAGGAGGATTGCAAGTTTGAGGCCAGCCTGAACAATTTAGTGATACCGTCTCTCAAAATAAAAAGGGCTGAATGTAACTCAATGTTAGAGCTCCCCTAGGTTTAATCCCCAGTAAATAAATAAAGTAAAATTCTAGGTGAAGCCTGACCTGGTGGTGCACCCCTGTAATCACAGTGACTCAGGAGGTTGAGGCAGGAAGACTGCAAATTTGAGGTCAGCCTGGGAAATTTAGTAAAGCTGTCTCAACAGAAAAAATAAAAAGGATTGCAATGTAGCTGAATAATATAGCACCCCCAGTTTCAATAATCCTCCGATAATCATCATCATCTAGGTATAAGCAACTGGTCTTTTGCAAGAAGTAAAGGGATGCCATTTTAGCTTCTTGAGAATATGATCTTTGCCAAATAGGAAAAACTGGGGGCTCAGGCTGTAAAAATATACCCAAAGACTTATTTCTTTAACCTAAACGTTGTCACACATGGGAAGGTACATTGAAAGGTGAGGGTGTTAAGCAATAGGCATGACCCAGAGACATTCCACCTGGAATCCAGGAGCTAGGGCCTGATATTAATCCTAGGTTAGAATGATTCTGCTAACAAGTTAGTTTACCAAGTTTGGCCAAGTGTCAGAGCTCTTTCTCTGGATTTTTATGTTGGTGACTGGGCCTTGTTTCACTGGGAAAAAGAGATGGGAAAGGGTGAAAGGCCGGTGAGAAAGTGAAAGGAAGCGGGCGGAGGCGGGGAGGGCGGGAGGAACCTCCAGGCTGTGGGATCGGGCTGCAGGGGTCGCGGGTCGCGCGGCCGGCGTGGGCCCCCGGGGCCGGTGCCTCGGGCGCGGCGCGTGTGCTCGCGGGCGGGGCGCCCTTCAGTCGCCGGCGGCCAATCCGGGCGGGCGTCCGGGGAGGGGCGGGGCTTGCCGGCTTGGGCTCCGCGAGTCCTCCTTTTTGCACACACACGAATACAAAGAGCCATACGACCTTCGGGTATCCTTTTTCCATTTTTTTTCCCTCCTTAATCTTGTGTGTGTTTTCAAAATTTTTAAAAATAGAGATCTGTGGCAGTGTTGGGGTGAGGAAACTGTTGCTAAGAGGAATTTGCTCTTTCCCCCATTTCTTTTTCTCTCTCTCTTCCTCTTTCTTTTTCCTGGTCAAGGTTTTAAATATACCAAGAAGTTGAGAACAGAATGGCCGTGTGCAACTGTTTCTAGCCAAATTTACTGAGTTTTTTTTTTTTTTTCTTCTTTTTGCTATCACATTTTAAGAACTGGTAAATTTTTGTGGTTAAGGGATTTTAAAATTTAGCCGCTTGGGAAGTACAGATTTCTTTTTTACTGCGGGGTGTAGGGATAATGTAAATTTCTGCCACGGGCAACATCGAAGGAAGCAGAGATTTGAGGCTCCCTCACAAAAGCCTTCTAGCGTGCGTTTTACACATCTTCCCCAGAACCAAAACCAGGTGGCTTAGATGTGGCAATTGTCTGAGTCCAATAGGTTAAAAATATTGGGATATTATAATTGGGTTACTCATTTCCCTGGAGAGAGGGGAAATACCTTCTTACCGTGTGTCTTGCACACACAATTTCACAAGGACATTTCTCTGTGAGTGTGTGTGTGTGTATGTGTGTGTGTGTTTCTTAAAGCATAATTTTGTAAAAAAATTATCTTGGGGTTTATTCTTTGTGTATATGTACAATATGTGTATATGTGCCATATCAGATTTTCAGAAGTGATTCTTTTTATGTGTTCCACGTAAACCCTAGGATGTGAATTTTTTTTTCTGTTGTATTCCCAAATATGATCAAAACAGGATTTCATGTGTAAACTAGAGCTTAGAAGAAACCCTATGCTTATCATACTTAGGCACTTTCATTCTATGTGCATTTACTGTATTTTTCTGCTCCTGTTTTAAAGGATCAGATTAGTGAAAAATAATTATCAGGAAGTATATAGTTCATGTGGCAAATGAGGGGAGGCAATTTATTGAATCTGTGGCTCAAAGCTACCTTTAGTGACTGTTTTGCCTAAGTGGTTTTGCTTTTTATTGTCTCACGTTCTTAAATGTACAGCTGTGTATATTTTGGCCTTTATGTGTGGTTTGGTTGATGTGTTCAGAAGGGAAATTCTCTCTTGGCTTTTTGACAAAATGGTCGTTTATTGGTTGGGATTTGTTTGAAAAGCTCCACAGCTGGCAAAGTATCAGAAAAAAAATCCAGGCAGGTCCAATTCTGGGGCCAAAAGGAAGCAAAAACAAGTGATAGAAGAAACAAGAAATGCATTTTTGGTTATAATGTTGCATTTTTAGAATTAAAATCTCTCTCCCTAAGAGACTCAGAAAAATGAATGAGAAAACAACAGTCTCAGAGCAGAGCATCCTTGCTATAGGAGTATATGTATGGTCACTTCATTCTTATAAGACCAGTCTCCCTTATTAGGAAGAAGTCATATAGAAAATACCTACAACAAATTTATATTTGTATATTGGATTGAAAGCATAGGAAGTATATGGGTGATCAGGGAGAAACTGGAATGTCACTAGCAGCAACCAGGAGATAGAAGGATCCACTACAGGGTTCAAAACCTCTGTATGATGATAATCATACCTATCCATTCCTCAGCTAGTGTCCTACTCGATTTCAAACGACATTTAAGACACTTAAGTGACAACTGCAATAAACTTACTTGCCAAGGTCTTGAATTTATTATAATGAAAATGACCCTGATGAGCTCTCTTGTGTTTTTTTTTTTTTTTTTTTTTTTTGTTGTTTGTTTGTTTTTGTTTTTACCTGTACCAAGTATATTTTTATTCACAAAAACTGCAAGTCAGATCATTGCTTAATAAATACTGGCTCTAATGTGGATCATTCCACAAGCCTAGACCTGGATTTTTTTTTTTTTTTTTAGTCTAATCTGACTCTGGTGACCTTTGTAATCATAGCAGTGACAGGATTGTTAATGGGGTTTTGCCTTAAGTCTCCCACATCACTGCACATTATTATGTACACGATTTAGCTTCCCAGAAAAGGGAGAGTGGTACACAGCCACTTCCTAGGTATTCAATGTCTACATCTTGGAATGTAGCTCGTTCATATTCCATGTCCTCACTATGAGTTTCTAAGGGGAGAATCCTTTCTGCGAATATTTCGTTGGCTTGGCTTTCTTACCAAGGCAAAGTAAAGCTAAACTCAGTTGATTCGGCTTGGGAATCCTAGGGTCCCCTAGAGATTAAAACTTCTTTTAACTAATAAGAACTGCCACTTTGCAAGCGTTATGTAGAAAAATCTGTATCCAAGGCCTTCAGTAACTAAAACCAGCCACCACCAAGCATATAAAACTGATTTGTGGCCACTGTACTTATAATCGTGTACACAGCTTTGTGAGCAGCGGAGGACAGAAATAAGTAAACAAAAAAAAAAAAAAAAGGAGCTAAAGATGGCGTCTGGCGGCCTTGAAAACGCTTCGCAGTCGTGTTCCTCCCTGATGAGGCCCCCTCCCCTCCCTAGCTCGTGGAGTGACTGGGAATTGCCGCCAATGGCGTTCTTGGCCCTACACCCCTGTCTTCCCTCCGCCAATCACTGGGAACCAGAGGACAAGCGGGCGGTTCCTCGCCGCGTGCGTGCGCTGGCCAGGTACACGGGCGGGCGCTGTTGACTCCTTGGCATTCCGCGCACGCCGCGGCCTTGCTGAGTCAGCGGATGCGGTAACGCGGGACACCCGCTTATGTGGCACCCCGTCTGTATTTTTGCGGCGAGCGCATCCCCTAGCCCAAGTCCTCAGAGCTTTGGTGACTACCAAAGTAGTTGACCCAGCGTAGTCCCCGACCTCCCTACGGGCACGGGGCTGTCCGCTGTGGGTCCCTGAATGACCCTTTACCCCGGATTGCCAGGGGACAGTGGCGGGTCCCCTGCAGCCTAGCGAGTAGGGTCGGATTTCTGCTCCCATCGTCACTGCGCTCACCCTGTCTGTAACTGAATCACACTGTCTCGTCGGGGTGTTTCTACTGTCCCTTGTGCCCACTTTGTCATCTTTGTCTAATATTTAATCAACTAACATTTACTGAGGGCTTGATGGGCACACGAAAAAATTTCTAGGAGCTAGGTTCCCATTTCAGAAATGCAGTGAAAGTCTTTTACATCAGACACATTTATACGAAAACCTGAATTTTTAATCTTACCACCAAATGTAAAAGAGGACTTTGCTGTGCTGGGTTTAAACCTCTTTCCATGCTGTATTAGTAAACTTGTAATTTTTGGATTATTTGGATTTATTTTGTTTAAGATCCTGTTCTGCCCTCTGGGTCTACAATTCTTTTTTTACACTTAATAATGAGGTCTTAGATTTTTTCGCACCTCATTAGACAGGTCATTCTTTTAAAACGTAGGAAAATTGTATCCTGTCGTATCTGCTTACCTGCTCTTGTGTGATCAAGAGCTCATTTCTGATACGAATAGGTTTTGAGAGAATCTTCTAACAGGTGAGCCATTTTCCACCTTGAAGTGGAGGAGCAGGGCTGACCAGCAGACCAGGAGCTTTAAGTGGCCATTTTCCTTTTTTATTTCTCAAAATGAAGATTATGATATGAATTGCTGTGCTTTCAGTAATCACATTTAAGAAAGTCCATTTCTTGCCTGACCCTGAGTGAGTCAAAGGCCCATTATGAGAACATATATCATCTGAGGGATACCATATCACACACATTCTATTAAATAGTAAGAAAACTTTTGTTTTTCATAGTTTGGAGGTGAACTCAATCATGCAGAAAATTCAAACTCAGATGGAGAGAAAGCAAGCCAGGGAACTGCCAAGATTTTGATATATTTAGTCCTAACAAAAATACATGTGACTAGAGAGGAAAGGGATACTTAAGATTATGGACAGTTTCACCCTAAACTATCTCTAAAGGAGATGAGTTTTCTTTCTTTTTTATCTAAATATTTGTGAAGTAGAAGTATATTGATAAATACATTTTATAGGCTCATTTCACATGTATGAATTAGACCAATACTGAAATCAACCCCAAATACATACATTTTATACAAACCTTGGTTTGACAACTGGGGTTTTGTGTTGGCAACTCATAAGATTGACAATCTTTTTCTTAACATCCAATTCTAAAAGTTGATAGCATTTTACAAAACGCATGTGTATTGCTTTATGGTGGTCTTAGTTTATTTTCTTTCTCTCTCTCTCTTTTTTTAAGTATCCAAATACTTAACCCCTGAGCTACATCCCTAGCTCTTTTTATTTTGAGTCTTGCTAAATTGCTGAGGATCTCACAAAGTTATTCAGGCTGGCTTCAAATTTGTGATTCTTCTGCAAACAGCCTCCCAATTTTTTTTTTTTTTTTATTGTTGTTGTTGTTGTGAGGATTGAACCCGGGGCCTTGTGCATGCAAGGTAAGCACTCTACTAACTAATCTATATCCCCAGCCCTCAGCCTTCCAAATTGCTGGGACTTTAGGGTACACCACCATTCCTGGCTATCTTTACTTTCTTGAACAAAATGTGACCTTTAACTTTATTTTGTTTTGTAAAAAATTTTTGTGGTACTGGGAATTGAACCAGGGGAACTTTACCACCAAGTTATCCTCAGCCATTTATTGATTGATCAATTGATTGATTGATTAATATATACAGATATACATTCATACATGCTGGGGATGAACCCAGGGGTACATTACCACTGATCTACATCCCCCATCCCTTTTTATTTTTTTATTTGTATTTTGAGACAGGGTGTCACTAAGTTACTTAGGGTCTCTATAAATTACTGAAGCTGGCCTCAAATTTGCAATCGTCTTGCTTCAGCCTGCCAAATTGCCAGGATTATAGGTGTGTGCCACCACACCCATGGAACCCTTGGTTTTGAAATAAATTATTGAGTGAGGAGTATATCTCAGTGGGAGATTGCTTCCCGAGGCCTTGGGCTGCCATATGTGTGAGGTGGAAGCAGGAGGATCCCATTTTTTGTTGTTTTGGTTTTGGTTTTGTTTCCAGGGATTGAACCTAGGGGCACTTAACCATTGAGCCATATCCCCAGCCCTTCTAATATTTTAGAGACAGGGTTGGACTAAGTTGCTTAGGGCCTCGCTAAATTGCTGAGGCTGGCTTTGAATTTGAGATCCTCCTGCCTCAGCCTCCCAAGCTGCTGAGGCTGGCTATGCCTGGAGCAGGAAGATCCCTTGAGCCCAGGAATTCAAGGCCAGCTTGGACAGCATAGCAAGACCCCATCTCTAAATGAAATGAAATAAATTATCTAGTGGTCTGAAATGGCAAAATTTGATGATATTAATATTTAATAATTTATATAAACATAATTTATCAGTATTAACCATTGCTTTGCCAGACATTCCATGGATTGCTTCATGTATTAGTAAATTAAATAGATATATGTTTTGAGGATTAGGGGGTAGAACTCAATGTTAAAGCATTTACCCAACATGCTTGAGGCCCTGGATTGTATCCCTAGCACAGGACAAAAAAAAAAAAAAAAAAAAGTTTATATATTTTTAGAGTAAAATAAAGATAATCAGAATAAGGTATAGGTGTGTAAATAATGTTGGCAGGGTTAAATGGGCTATTATAGAAAAAAAGTAGTTACATTATGTTAGGGTCTGTAAACAAATCGGGATGGCGCCTGGCATTTTGCCAGAGGGAGTGGTTTGTGAGGTGGCCAGCGAGCCATTAAGTATGGAGATTCCTTATTGGTTGACTGCTGTATCTAGTTTATGTTAATTAAGATAAGCTGTGTGGAATATATATATACCCCTCCTGTCCTACAATAAATGGCTCCCACTCCTGCTGTATCAATGTACACAAGTTGTTGGTCACCCCCCCCACCCCCGTTATTTTGCTGCAGCCGGACTGCGGCAACATTAGGTGTAGGATGTTAGAAATGATGCAAATTTTAACAGATAATGCAGTAGAGGTGGGCATAGTGTTCATGCCTATAATCCCAGTGCCTCCTGCCTGTAATCCCAGTGTCTCATAAGGCTGAGGCAGAAGGATCACAAATTCAAGACCAGCTTCAGCAATTTAGTGAGGCCCTAAACAACTTAGTGAGACCCTGTCTCAAAATAAAATATAAAAAGAGCCGGGAATGTAGTTCAGTGGCAAAGCATCCTAGGGTTCAATACTCAGTACCAGACAAACAAAAAAATGCAGTAGTGTCTGTGTTAAAGTTCCATTATCAATTTGAATTTTGATATTATGAAGAAGTGTTGTCCACTGAAAAACAAGATGTTGCCATTATTTGAAATTTGCATGTTAAATACCCATCTCAGACCTTCTTCTCATTTTTATTTTTCAGTTCTAGTTGTTTTCAGGACATTATGCTGAAAGATGTTGCCATCAGTTGAAATGTAGCATGTTAAATACTCATCTTTTCTAACATAGTGGTGCCTCACCTCAACTGCCTTATTTCTTTATTTTATTTATTTATTCTTATGTGGTGCTGAGGATCGAACCCAGGGCCTCGCATGTGCTAGGCGAGCGCTCTACCACTGAACTACAGCCCCAGTCCTCAACTGCCTTATTTTTGTTATTCTGTCCATAGTGCCATCCTGTATGTGGCACTCAGGCTTACAATCTTTTTTTTTTTTTTTTTTTGCCGCTGGGGATCGAACCCAGGGCCTTGTGCATGCAAGCCAAGCACTCTACCAACTGAGTTATATCCCCAGCCCTGGCCTGTGTTTTTTGTTTTTTTAAATTTTTATTCTTAAGTTTTAGGTGGACACAATATCTTCATTTTACATTTACGTGGTGCTGAGGATCGAACCCAGTGCCTCATGCATGCTAGGTGAGCATTCTACCACTGAGCCACAACCCCAGCCCCTGGCCTGTGTTTTTTTAATTTTTAATTTTTTTTTTTTTTTGATATGGGCGATTAAACTCACTAATCATTATTCAGCCTCAATAAATTGCTGAGGCTGGCTTTGAACTCACAATCATCCTGTCTCAGCCTCCAAAGATTTTGGGTTTACAGGCATGTGCCACTGTGCCTGACAGGCTTACAATCTTTTTTTTTTTTTAATATTAGCTTTAGGTGGACACAATATCTTTATTTTATTTTTATGTGGTGCTGAGGATCGAACCCAGTGCCTCACGCATGCCAAGCAAGCGCACTACTACTTGAGCCACATCCCCAGCCCCAGGCTTACATTTGAAGCTATCTTTGACCAATATTTTTATCCCCCATCTTTATTAAGTAAGGAAATACCAGTTCTTCCCCCAGGGTGTCAAACCTTCCATCCATGGTCCTCATTCTCATTAGCTGTGACCAATAATCCTCTAATCTCTAACAGTTCCAGGGATTGGCAAAATACAGCCTGCCACTTGTTTTCATATGGCCCACCAGCTGAGAAAAGCTGTGTGTGTGTTTTTATGTGAAGGTATGTGTGTGTTTTACTGGAGTTGAACCCAAGACCTCACACTTGCAATCCTTCTTCTTCAGTCTCTGAACTAGCTGGGATTACGGGTGTGTGCCACTACACCTGGCTCAGAGGAGGTTTTACTTCTATAAGAATTCTTTCTCAGGCTGTGGGGATGTGGCTCAAGCGGTAGCACGCTCGCCTGGCATGCGTGCGGCCCGGGTTCAATCCTCAGCACCACATACAAACAAAGATGTTGTGTCTGTCGAGAACTGAATATTAAAAAAAAAAAAAAAATTCTCTCTCTTTCTCTGTTTAAAAAAAAAAAAAGAAAAGAAAGAAAGAAAGAATTCTTTCTCCAACCAGGTACAATGGTACACATCTGTAATCCCAGCAGCTGGGATCACTGAGGCAGGAGGATTGCAAATTCAAGGCCCGCCTAACCAACTTGTTTCAAAATAAATAAAAAAAGGCTTAGGATGAGGCTTAGTGGTAGAGCACTCTGGGTTCAGTCCCTGGTAACAACCCCCCCACACCGCCCCAAACACACGTACAAACTCTTCCTCCCGATTTTACTCTGTTGGTCTATTATTTTGAATCAACTCCTCAGCTTTCTGTCTATTCCATGTTTCTAGGAACTTGTGTGTGTTTTGCTTTGTTTTCTAGATAGTTCATGTTTAGAACATTCCACATTCTTTAGACATTCCCATGAAACAGCCCTTGTTCTCCCTTCATTTGAGTATTTAATAGTTGGCAATCCATTTTGGCTAATCACCCTGTGGCATGGTATTACTTGTAGAGAATTTTTAGAAACATCTCTTTTTTTTCTTTGTACTTGTTCATTTTTTTTCTAATTGAGAGGTATGCAGCTAATGAAATTACTATTTTGATTTGTTTGTAATCATGTATTCCCACATTTAAGTTATCTGCTTTGTAAATGTGATATGAAATACTCCTTTATTATTTGATGACCCCAATTTCTTTCTATATCTTAGATTTTAGATGGGAGACTATATCAGGAAGCAGGGAAATTGTCCACAATAGTGTCCATGGAAACCAAAAGTCATTTGAATATTCATTGTGCTACAGGGCACTATACCAGTTTTTTTTTTTTAATGTAGATAGATTAATTCAAGAAAACTCCTATTTTTTGCCCTTAATGTAACATTTTTTAAAATGGACATAGTATGATAATACACAAAGTAAGAAGCAGAAAAGAAATTGATAAACAAAGTGAACTGACAATAGGAAAATACTTTTAGCCAGTAGAGTTGTTGGTGCATACCTGTAATCCCAGCTACTCTGAAAGCTGAGGCGGGAGGATCACTAGTTCAAGCACAGCCCAGGCAATTTAGCAAGACACTGTCTTAAATCCACTTTTTGAAAAAGGAACAGAGATGTAGCTCAGTGATAAATAACTGGCGTGCAGGAGGCTCTGGCTTCCGTCCCCAGTACTGCAACAAACAAAACTAGCTGAGTTAAGTATTCTCTTTAGTCTAAGTCTAGGTCATAATAGTAAGTAAATTGTAAATTCTGTTTCCTCAATTACCTTTCTAAGTTGCATTACAGGTTTCATATCTATAGATGCATTCTTATCCTTGAACTTATTGTTTATTAGAAATTGGTGTTAAATTTATGGTCAGGCTAGGGGTGTAACTTGGCGGGAGAGTGCTTGTTTAGCATGTGGGAGGTCCTGGGTTCAATCCCCAGCATCTAAATAAATGAATAAATTTAAGTCAAATTTCCTCAAATTTTATTTCAAGTCATTAAATTTTATTAAAAGGGAATCAGGATGGATGTCCCTGGTTGGATCACAAAAAGGTTGTAGATTCATTCCTTTGTGGAACACTGACCATATGTCAGTGACTGTTGGTACCTTGCATATGTTATATGCAATCTTCACAAAAACACTGAAAGCAGGCAGAGACGAGAAAACTGGGACTTAAAAAGTGAAATGATTTGGTTTGGGGTTGTGGCTCAGCTGTAAGGCACTCGCCTAGCATGTATGAGGCGGTGTGTTAGATCCTCAGCACCACATAAAAATAAATAAATGAATGAATGAATGAATGAATAAGATAAAGGTATTGTATCCAAATGCAACTAAAAAAATTTTTTTTAAAAAGTGAAATGATTTGTACAGGTTCACATGACTCATAAGTGGTGTGATCAGAGGAGAACTCCTTTTTTTTTTTTTTTTTTTTAAACTTACAGTTCAGTACTATTTCAGAAAGATGGCCAAAGAAGGCCATTTGATAGATGAGGGCGGTCTTTTTTTTTTTTTGGTGCTGGGGATTGAACCCAGGGCAAGGCAAGCACTCTACCAACTGAGCTATATCCCCAGCCCCTAGAAGAGGGAAGTCTTGAGGCTTACACAACACTTAGCCAGGTATGGTGGCACATATTTTTAATCCCAGCTACTCTGGAGACTGAATCAGGAAGGCAGATCTCAAGTTTGGAGCCAGCTTAGGCAATTTAGTGAAGCCTTCTCCTCCCCTTCCTTCCTCTCCCCTCCCCTCCCTCAATTTAGTGGTCTTGGAGATTGAACCCGGGGCCTTGGGCATGCAGACAAGCTCTACCACTGAGCTACATGCCCGGCCCTACAAGGCCCAGTATCAAAGTAAAAAATAAAAAAGATTGGTGATGTTGCTCAGTGGTAGAATGTACCTAGATTCAACTCCCAGTACAGAAAGAAAAAAAAAAAATTTAAACCATTTGGGACTGGGCATGTGACTCAGTGGTAGTATGTTTGCCTAGCATGAACAAGGCCTGGGTTTGATCCCCAGCACTGGAAAAAAAAAAAAAAAAAGTACAAAAAAATATTAAACCCTTTGCTGATGCCTATAATCCCAGCAACTGGGGAGGTTGAGGTAGGAGGATCACAAGTTTGAGGCCAGCCTCAGCAACTTAGTGAGACCCTGTCTCAATATAAAATAAAAAGCATTGGGGATATAACTCAGTTGTAGAGTACCCTTGGTTTCAATCCCTAGTACCAAAATAATAATAATAATAATAATAAAATAATAATAATAATAATGTTCTTTGCATCATATTGGTTTGAAAACAAAATCAAAAAACAAATCTGCAGGAACAGTGTAGGCCTTTATTTAGGAAGGAAAAGTATACATAAATGATTCATCCATAAATTGACATAGAATCGCTTAGTGCTTTCCTTTAACCTTTAGTTTTAATTTGGTTTAACCTTTAGTTTCAGGTTTAGCCATGCCTTCTGGTGGCTCTAATGACAGGAAAGCTGTAAATGGATTTAAGTTCTTGTAAGAAGTGAATATCTGCCATAAAAAAGCTGTTTCTTCAATAAAAAGGGTAAAAAGAGCAAATTAAAGACTATTTTTTAATAACCAAATATAATTAAATGCATTGTCAGATTTATGCTTTAGTACCTCAGAGGTACTGATATTGCTTGTTTCTGAAATGAGATTGCTGATTTGGAAACAAACAAACCCAAAACCTCAATATATGGAAAATTCTCTTAACCTCCTCCTTTCCTTTTAATTGTGATGTTATGTTATAATTTATAAAATAAGATAGAAATGTATCACTTGAAGAAATGTAAACACACTTAAGATTTTGTCACTTACAAAGCTTCAGGCAGAAGGATTCTTTTTTTCTGTAATCAAGTATCATTTAGAAAATGACAATATTTATTTAAGTTCCTTGGAGTGTTCTCAGTGGTACAAATCAAACTCCCACCACGACCCATTTTTTTCTCCTGAAGTAGTTTAGTTGTTTAACTACAGTAATTCAAAAGAGAGGCAGTTTGGTTTATCACTGGTATTCTCATTTTTCCTTTTATAGCGACTGATCATGTGGGAAAAATGGGTAACACTTAGCTATTTAGATATTCCTTTTGAGCATCTGCTCCTCCCTTGAAGAATCTGAGAACTGGCAGTGAGGGCAACCCAGAGCCTATTTCCAAGGGCTACTGGCTGGTAGATTCAAGGCAGCTAATCTTTGCAGGGGCTAGAGGCCCAGGTATGCAACTCTGAGAGCAAGGGAGTTGTGCAGCCCTGGGTTACCCCAGCCCAATTTCTTGATCCAGCTTTTCACTTCTTTCCATACCCCCATCCCCCAAATATTAATGATATAATAGTGAAAGGTTGCATGTTGAGGGCTGCAGTGATCGATGTATTATTGTTTCTCTGAATGCATGTGTATGAAAATTATAGAGAGGGGGGTAGAATAAGGATTCTTTATGTCAACAAAAAAATGGTATGTTTAAAAAAAAAAAAACTAGAACACTAGATTGAAAGTAGCAATAACTGGATTCTGCTGTCTTCCTTTGACCTTGAAAAAGACATAACTTCTTTGCATGTCTCTTTTCTGGATTTGGGGTAATATGTGTTTCTTAGCACTGTCTTGCAGATAAGATAACCTACGTGAATTGTTCTGGACTCCTTAAAGGACTATGTCAAAGCAATAAAATAGTAAAGATAGTAAGGTAGAGCTGGGCCTGGTGGCGCATACCTATAATTCTGGTGACTTAGGAGGCTAAGGCAAGAGGATTGCAAGTTCAAGACCAACCTGGGCAACTTAGGAGACTGTCTCAAAATAAAAAAATAATAATAAAAAGTTCTGGGGATGGAGCTCAGTGGAAGAGCACCCCTAGGTTCAATCACTAGTATGGGGAGGGGGAATGAGATAGGGAGGAGGAGGGGACAAATCTTCATTTTCTTCCTTAATCTTCTAATCTTTCCAGATGCCGGTGGGTCCTTTGGAGTTCCCTTTGTTACTCAGGTTGCAGTGGTAGGGGGTTCCATGCTTGAGTGTAGGAAGAATGAAACCATGTTGATCAGGAAGGCCCCTGTTGGCTTTATTCTTTCAGTAAGGGGTGAGTGTGACACCCAGTGTGTTGTGTTAGAAGAGCACAGGATCTGCCAGTAGAAGAAGGCGTCTCTCTCTCCTCTGCAGGCCCATGAGAGGCAACCATGGACTGTGTGCTCCTTCACGGCTTACCTACTCCTCCTTCACAGAACCCACAACCTGGAGTTCCGACTCCTCTGACCACCCTCCATGAGAAAGAAAAGTGAATCCACAGAGGCCAGTGCTTCAACATCATAAAGTCCAGTTGACCAAAGCACCTTTGGGAGAAGCCCAGCGAGTGAGCACGGTTGTTACTGTGCCTATCAGCCATGTCCTTCAGTGCCACCATTCTCTTCTCCCCTCCCAGTGGCAGCGAGGCCCGATGCTGCTGCTGTGCCTGTAAAAGTGAGAATAGCGGAGGCAGCGCAGGCTCACAGGGCGGGAACCCTCCTGCCAGCACCCCCATCACAGTGACTGGACATGGCCTGGCTGTCCAGAGCTCTGAGCAGCTCTTGCATATTATCTACCAGCGGGTGGATAAGGCAGTGGGCCTGGCTGAGGCTGCTCTGGGTCTGGCCCGGGCCAACAATGAGTTGTTAAAACGGCTCCAGGAGGAAGTGGGTGAGCTGAGACAAGGGAAGGTGTGCACCCCTGATGAAGACGGGGAGAGCCGGGTCCACAGTCCCCCAACAGAGGAGCCTGGGCCCCTCAAGGAAAGTCCCAGGGAAAACTGCAAGACTCTGTCTGTCGTGGAGGAGGAGTGTGACAGTGTGGGCAGTGGTGTGCAGGTGGCAATTGAGGAGCTGTGGCAGCTGGGGTCAGCCTCAGCAGTGGGACCTGGGCCTTTGGGCTTCCCAGCCTCTCAGAGAGACATGAGGCTCCCAGGATGTGCTCTGGCTGGGGGTGAGGGGACCCCTCTGCTCAATCCGGTGAGTATGGCAGCAGGGCAAGTTTGCTTTTGCTGGCCTTTTTCCTCTCTCTTTTCTTCCTTTTCTTCTCTTTGCATTTTTAAATCTTTGTTTATATCTGTGATAATACAGAATAGCATCAAATTTCTCTGCCTTCAGCACTCCTGTTTTCTTCCTGAACCATCAGCCTCTTTGGCAGGAGGTCATTTTCTGTGTGTGTGGTGCTGGGGTGCCCTCCCCTCCCTCTCAATAGCTCTGCATGGCACCTTCTCCTCCACAGCTGTCTCTGCTGCTGCAGGGCTCTGCCTCTCCTGGCGAGAATGCCTGCTGCCATGCACAGGCGGCTCATTCATATTTTATCATGGGCCCTCTGCTTGCCAAGAGGAGTTCAGTATAGAGAGACAGGAATGTGGAAAGGAGAGGGACATAGGGGGAGAAAAAGGAAGGAGAGAGAGAAGGAGAAAGCAAAAGGGAGAGGATGAAGATAAGGAAAATAGAAGACAAGTACAGGGAAGGAAAGAGGCAAGTGGAAATGAAGGGTTTGAGGAAGGAATAAATTTTGTTTTGTTTTGTTTTGTTACTGGGGATTGAACCCAGTGGAGGCTTTGCCACTGAGCCACATCCCTAGCACTTTTAATTTTTTGATTTTGAGATCGTGTTTCACTAAGTTGCTTGGTCTCGCTAAGTTACTGAAGCTGACCTTGAACTTGCTATTCGCCTGCCTCAGCCTCTTGTTGCTGGGATTACAGGTGTGCACCATTAGTCCTGGAGAAGAAAGTTGAGTCTATGTGGAAAGGGGAACATTTATGTTGGGGGAAGACTGCAGTAAGGGACAGGGAATTAGAGGAAAGGAAATAAAATGTCAAAAGGAAAGGATGATTGAGATTGAATAGTCAGAGGAAGGCATGTAGAGAGAAAGGGAAGCTAAGAAGGAGGCAGATGGAGAGCATATTTTGTGAGCAGGAAAAGACATCGAAGTACATTGTGCTATTTCAGTTTCTTTGCTGCTCAGGGGCCATATGAGCAGGAAAAATGCTGGATGAGTAGAGTAAGAACTGCAGAATGTCACACATGGAAGTATGAAAAGGAGATAGAGCAACCATAGAGATCATAGAGACAGAAAATAACAGATGTGTTGCCACTTGAGGGCCGGTGGAAGGTCTGTCAGCTCTCTGCCTTATCCTCTGTCTGCTTTCACTCTTTTCCTTCTCCCTTCTTGACAAGGCTCACCCAGGGTGGACAAGAGGGAGGAAACTCCCAGCCCATCTGCTGGATCTGAGGAGTGAGTGTATAAGCTCCCCTCCTCCTCTCTAGCTGACACCACAACTGGCCATTGCTCTCCTGAAGGCACAGCCCTGTGATGATAGTCACTGTGCTTGGTCAGGACTTTCAGTGGTTTGCGCCTCAGGGAGAAGGAACCAGAAGGCAAGAGGCAAGAGGGTACCAAGCTAGGAGGTGTCCTGAATCATGGGTTCATTCAGGCAGGGAAAGCTTCCAAGCCGACAGGATGGAATTAGATTTCACAGCGCAGAAAGCAGCTCACAGGTCTATAAATCTCAGCCGCCTCCCCACTTCTTTCTCTGTGTGTGTGTGTGTGTGTGTGTGTGTGAGTGAGTGTGTGTGTGTGTTTGTGTGTGTGTGTGTGGTTCCCCACCACCACTTCCACTGTTTTGTTTTCTTGGCTGCAGAAATCCCCCTCCTTTTCTCCTCCCTCTCTGCCTCCTTCCTTTCCCTGCCCTGCATGTCCTTGAATGAGGGCACAGGCAGTCAGCTGGATGTCAGGACTTCGACAGTTTATGGCCAGGCCAGGATCAAGGTGAGGGCACAGACTGGCCCCTGAAAGGGAACAGAGGGTAGGTAAGGGGTGCTGTCCACATGGCCTCTCTAGGGGTTCCTCTCTAGAATCTCCTGCTTTGCTCTCTGTTTTCCTCTTATTTTCCCTCTTTATTGTTATTACTATTTAATTTTCTTGCTTCGTTTCCTGCTTGGTTTCCCTTTCTTGTCATTACTGCCTTCCTAATCCCTTTTAGACACAATACTTACGAAGCTACATTTCTTATACTCAAGAGCAAATCATAAATGACTGCTCACAAATAAGCATCAGAAACATGCCTTGGCCTTGTAAGTAGCCCTATGGTAAGAACCCAACACAAGGGGCCCTGTATATGCAAGAATTATTTGCCCAGCACTCCCATAGGAGTCCCAGAGAAATAAGCCATTGACATTAAAGATTCCCCTACTTTTTTCCATTCTCTGTTCACTATTCTCAGCCAAAGAATGATAGTTGACCAGGTTCCCCTATGTCTGGCAGGTTAATAGATTATTCTTTTTTATGTCTTTAGCTGGTGGATGATTATGTGGCCTCTGAGGGTACAGTACAGCGTGTGCTGGTCCCAGCTTATGCCAAACAGCTTTCACCAGCCACACAGCTGGCTATCCAGCGGGCATCTTCAGAGTCAGTGCCAGAAAATGGAACCAAGCTGCCACCACCCCGCCCTGAGGACATGCTCAGTGCTGCCGCTGCGTTGGACAGTGCCTTGGAAGAGTCAGGCTCCGGGAGCACTGGGGAGTTGAGGCACTCTCTAGGGATCACTGCTTCCCCATGCAGGACCAGAGGGAGTGGGCAGAAGAACTCCAGGCGAAAGCGGGATCTGGTACTCTCTGTAAGTGAGCTCAGTTTCTATCATTTTTTTCTTCAGTCTGGAGAGAGAAGTGAAGAGGGAGGGTGGGTTGATTTTAAGCCTCCTATAACGAAAAAATGGTGTCCTGAGTCCTACTGGAGCAGGAGGGACAAGGAGAGAGATTATTCCACAGCCCTAGGGATTAGGCAGTATCTCTGCTAACATTCGAGTTTTTAGAGTTTTCTAAATAGAGTGGAATCTTCCAGTGTTCTCATAATCCTGATAGGAATATCTTTAAGGGATTGAGCAGATTCATCACCACAGTATGGCAATTTAGCCCATGAGCAGGGTAAATAGTAAGGGGCCCCGTGGGTGAAGAAGCCAGGCAGTCCCAAGGTAGTCCCAGACCCCAAATATGCTGAGGGCCACTATACACCCAGCTCAGTTATACAGATTTGGAGAATCTAGTCATTCCAAGAGCTCTTGACAGGAAGGAACTAGATTGAATTACATCTGCTTAAAATCTTCTTGGAATAGCTGGGAGCCCTTAGGAACACCCTGTGCAGCTGGGAGCCCCCATCTTGGCAAATGATCCAAACCTAAAGGTCTTCTAGGGCAGTAATTCTCAGCCTGGGATAATCCTCCTCCCAGGGGACATCTGGAACCTACTGGAAACATTTCTTGTCATTATCTCTGGTAGGTGGGTGGAAGGAAGGGAGAATGCTACTAACATATAGCAGGTAGAGAACTGGTATTCTGCTGAACATGCTACAGTGCATACCCAGCCCCCTAACAGTTGGCAGTTGTGTGAAGGTTGGAAAATCATCTTCTAGGGTGACCACAGTGTTTTGGATCAACTCTGTCCCAAAACTTTCTAATAACTATAGGGATGTTCTTTAGCCATATAATGTTCCTATTGAACCTTCTCTGCATAATGGCTGACGTAAAGTGACTGGAATGTCCTGGTTGGGACTGGATGCCATCTCACTCAAATCAGCCTAAATCCCATCACACTAGATGGCCCATTCTTTTTACGTCTTAGTAAAGGTTGAAAATAATGATCACCATTTAAACACCTTTTATTTATATTGCTTCAGTCTTCCTTTCCTTTTTCCCCTCAGATATCCCATTTTTACTCTTCCTTTCATTTTATTTGCTTTTATATCAGAGATTCTTTGTTCCCCCTGAAATATACCATTCATAATCAATGACAACTTGTTTTTAACTGTGACTTCGAATTTTAGTTATGTTCAAGAACATTTCACTTAAGAACAGGAGCAAGTTTCTGTCATGGGTTTGTAGCCAAGGAGGCTACTCCTGCTGTCAGTAAGATAAATGGAGGCATGTGTCTCAAAACGCATTTCAAGGGGTTTCCCAAAACTTCATATTGTTTAAATCATAAATAAATGTGTGATAACTATAATTTGTATAAAAATCAAGATTTTCTATCACTTCTATTCCATTTCTGCCTGTTGTCTCCAGAGAGAGGTATAGTGTTGAGACCTGGCTTCTTCCTTCCCTTTGGAGATATCAGTGGATCTGGGGACCTAGTGGCAGGACAGTGCTTGCTCATCATGCTCTCTATTATAGCTCTTGAAAAGGATCTAGAGGTTCGGTCAGGGAATATTGCTGCCTGTCACAGAAAAAAAGTTTAAAGTGTTTTTGTGTTAGAATGTGGGTTTGGAAAGGGAGGGATAGCATAGATCTTGACTATTCCAATCTTTAGCTCTGGGAAGGAATCAAAAAGCCATCTCTCCAATCTGCTAGCTATCTTGTGAACCAAAAGGAGCAAACCAGAACCCTTAATTCTTTGGAATGCTGGAGATTCCCGCTACCCTTGAGAAACATTTATTTTTAGCTCACTGAGGAGATAGGTGAGCCAGCAGCCTCTACAGTCTTAACATTTATTGTCTAGAGTATTCTCCCTTTCCACTTTAAGCCTGATTTGAGTTTTATCACCTGATCTCTTCCAAGCCACTTGAGTTAGAAGCTATATAAATCCCTTTTTTCCTTGTTTTTTTTTTGGAAACTTTCCCAAATTCTTCCTGAAGCATTCACCTTCCTTTGTGTGTCTTTAAGTTTGGACTTCTTCTTCTTCTTCTCTTCTTCTCTTTTTTTTTTTTTTTTTTTGTGTGTGTGTGGTGCTGGGGATCAAAGCCACAATTAAGCTGTATCCCCAGCCCTAAGTTTAGACTTCTAAGAGGTAAATAACAATATCAAATATGAAGCTAGCACTGAGTGCTTTGGTACACACCTGTAATTCCAGCTACTTGGGAGGCTGAGGCAGGAGGATTACAAATTCAAGGCCAGACTGGAAAACTTGGCAAGATCATGTTTCAAAATTAATAATAAAAAAAGGGTTGGGATTATAGCTTAGGGGTAGAGTGTCCTTGGATTCAATCCCTAGCATGGCAAAAAAAAATAAAGAAACAAAAAACATATACACACGTCTCATACGTGTATGTGTGTGTGTGTATATATATATAAAATAAATTAAATATAATAAAAATATAAGTTAATATAATGATAAAATAAAAATGGCTAGGAATGTAGCTCAATTGGTAAAGTGCCCTAGGTTCAATCCTTGGTACAAAAAAAAAAAAGTTCAAAGCACCAATTGTGATGTTATGAGAAGGTATGGGATTGCTAGGAAATGCCACCTTGAGTTTTATTCCTAGTAGTATAGAGTTGGGAAGTAATGTTCCCTCTGACCAGATCTTAGCCAAGTTAGATTTGGTCCTAGATGCCATTTTGCTTTGTGTGTATGTGTGTGAACTAGAGATTGGACTCAGGGCTTCACACATGCTAGACAAGCACTCTACCACTGAGCTACACCCCCAGGTACCACTTTGCAAGAGAGATATTGGTAAATCAGAGAGCCTCCTATATTATGTCTGTATATTTTTAGACATATTCTGATGAATATGTCTAAAAACTATGGGGAATGCCTAAAGGAATTGGGGGGTGTCAGGTCAGACAAAAGAAGACTTAAGGCCAGTGTGGTGGTGCATGCCTGTAATCCCAGTGGCTTGGAAGGCTGAGGCAGGAGTATCACAAGTTCAAAGCAAGTCTCAGCAACTTAATGAAGTACTAAACAACTTAGGGAGACCCTGTCTCCAAATAAAACATAAAAAGGGCTGGGGATCTGACTCAGTGGGTAAGCACCCCTGAGTTCACTCTCTGGTATCAAATGAAAAAAAGAAGACGACTTAAGGAGTCCATGAAAGCCATCTTCAAATACCTGAAGTACAGGCAAACTGGGTTCAACTTTTGGTGCATGTAAGGCAAAACTTTTTAACAATTAAACGTGTTTAATAATAGGATCAGCTGACTCAAAATGGAAAATGCACATTTAGATGTGTTTTGAGCAAAACTGAAAAACAGAAACTTAATGACATGAAAAGGAGGTTGGTGACAGTCTCCAAGGTGCTTTCCAATTCACATTTTTGTGATTTTAGGTTTGTGTTTATCAGACTATGGTATGTGTGCCCCTGGGACTTATGATAATATGCAAAGGGATATATAAAGCCATGGCCAAAGCTGGGACATTATCTTGGGTCATCAATTTTACTAGAAGATTTCAGAGGACAGAGCTGGGGTTGTGGCTCAGTGGTAAAGCACTCTTCTAGCACGTTCGAGGCCCTGGGTTCGATCCTCAACACCACATAAAAAAACAAATAAATAAAATAAAGATGTTGTGCCCAGTTATAACTAAAAAATAAATTAAAAAAAAAAAAGATTTTAGAGGACTTTTTTTTTTTTTTAAGTTTTCGGCGGACACAACATCTTTGTTTGTATGTGGTGCTGAGGATCGAACCCAGGCCGCACGCATGCCAGGCGAGCGCGCTACCGCTTGAGCCACATCCCCAGCCCTTAAAAAATATTTATATTTTAGTTGTAGTTGGACACAATACCTTTATTTTATTTATTTATTTTTATGTGGTGCTGAGGATCGAACCCAGGGCCTCACACTAGGCGAGCGTTGTACTACTGAGCCACAACCCCAGCCCCAGAAGACATTTTTATATTCAAATAAATGCAAATATATTTTGAAGAATGTTTTAAATATGGAAGAGATGGGTTAAGGGTGCAGCTCAGTGGTAAAGTGTTTGCCTAGTGTACACAAGGCCCTGAGTTTGATCCCCAGCACTGAAAGAAAGAAATACAAGTTTGCAAGAGTACGGGACTTTAAGAAATACTCACTTACAGTAGTTTTGGTATAAATTTGCTCTCTTCCTTGTTATTAGGGGTATTTCATGAATTGTTTGACACCAACTGCTCTAGTGATCACATTACTCTGAAGCAGAAGACAGAACAGGCCCTGGAGTCTTGACACAAAATAAATGAAAAAGAAAAAAAAAAAAAAGTGGGGGACATTAGAAATGCTCACTTGGCACATTTACAATCCCAGTGACTCAGAAAGCTGAGGCAGGGGTATCCCAAGTATGAGGTCAGACACAGCAATTTAGGGAGACCTGTTACAAAATAAAAAATAACAAGAACTGGGGATGTTGGGAATGTGGCTCAGTATTAAAGTGCCCTGGTTTCCAAATGCAGTACAGAAAGAAAGAGATACAGAGATAGAGATAGAGAGAGAGAGAGAAGAAGGAAGGAATGGAGGGAGGGAAGAAGGAAGGAAGGAAGGGAGGGAGGGAGGGAGGGAAGAGAAGATACAGATTCTAAGAAAGGTCATTTACAAAAATGTTACTTATACTCTAGTTTCTCTTCAGATCATATAACTCTTTCACCTTTTACAAAAATGATACCTAGGGCTGGGGATGTTGCTCAGTTGGTAGTGCTTGTCTCACATGCACAAGGACCTGGATTATTTGATCCCCAGCACCACACACACACACACACACACATACACTTTAAAAAAAAAAAAAGTATCTAGGCTTTGGAAAGGATTCAGGCAGAGAATCCTGTAGGAATAATGTCTTTTACCTTAGGGACCAGAAGAGGGTTTTCATAATATCCACTCCTGGATTTATTCTGTTTTTTTTTTTTTCCCCCTTAGAAATTGGTCCACAATGTGCATAACCACATCACCAATGACAAGAGATTCAATGGGTCTGAAAGGTATGGTACTTGAGGAAAAAAGATCACAAGGTACTTTGCTAAGGAGAGGGAAGTAGAGGGAGTCGCTGCAATCCAACAATGAGGCTGGGGCCTTACCATTGCCCCTGTATCCTGTCTTAGGCCAAGGAGGAATTTACCACAAAGTTAATTAGTGCTGGGTGTCTCTGTCTGGCTTTTAAAAAACCTACTGCTTCATTCATTCTATTCTCTGTGGCAGCATCAAGTCCTCTTGGAATATTTCAGTAGTGAAGTTCCTTCTGGAAAAGCTCAAGCAGGAGCTGGTCACCAGTCCCCACAATTATACTGATAAAGAACTGAAAGGTGAGGAAAACTGAGTTTTCTCCCATCCATCCTCTCTTCCCTCTGTCTTACTCCCTGATTCTTGCCCAGAGGAAAAGAGGCATAATGGGGAAGATTTATGTGTTGTTGAAAATAGAGTATTTGTAAATACTTTTTTTTTCACTATTCTTTTCACCTACATGTATTCACAGGGTTACCTCAAGTCAACTTTTTCCCCCCTACTCAGTCTGAAAGAAAAAAAAAATAGAAGGAAAGGGCTAAAGACCATCATGCATTATGTTTATGTAGAGCCCTAATCTGAGGTCAGAAGCTAGGCTTGGCCTTGCTCTCTTCTAATATTTATAACTAATGCTGAAGTATTATGAAAGCTTCCACTAAAAAAGTACTTGAACTCTGCTATCGACACAGTGACAATAGGTGTCAGTTTAGTGGAGGAGGAGGTAGGAAAGCAACTGGAGTTGTCTTTTTGCAGCAGGAGATGATTTGGGAGGAGTTGGTGTTGGAGATCACTTGGGAGGTGTCGGTGTTGGAGATGGAGGTGGGCAAAGGGTATTAAACCAAAGACGACTAAATAGATGCTAGTGGGTATGTCAAGGAAGCCTATCATCTAAATAGTGATTCTAAACTTCTAGTGTAGGGCAGAAAAAAGGGCTGGGGACCACTTCTGAAGGACCCTTCTTTTTGCTTTCCTTCCCTCCTTCAGGAGCCTGTGTGGCTTACTTCCTCACCAAGAGGCGTGAGTATCGAAACTCCCTGAACCCCTTTAAAGGTCTGAAGGAAAAAGAGGAGAAGAAACTTCGAAGTCGCCGATACCGGGTAAGTCTCTAGGCCTTCCTTTCAAGATGTTAAACCCTAAATCCTAAGAAGTGCCAGGAGAAGAGCCAGCAGACATAGTGTCTAAGAATGGGGTTCAGAGCCAGGAACATAGGCTGATGGAGGAGAAAAGAGGGTGAGCCAATTCTAAGATCTGACCAGGAAACTGGGTTCCCCTAGGCACAGACTTTACACTGCCTTCTATCCTACCTAAACCCTTTCCCCAAACCTAATCCATAGTCTGTTTCTCTTCCTGATGTCTGTCGTGTGCTCCTATCTTAGCTTTTTGCCAACCGATCCAGCATCATGAGGCATTTTGGACCTGAGGACCAAAACCTGTGGAAAGATGTGACAGAAGAGCTGATGTCTGATGAGGAGGACAGTCTTAATGAGCCAGGTGTCTGGGTTGCCCGCTCTCCTCGTTTCCGGGCCCAGCGCCTCACAGAGCTCTGCTATCACCTGGATGCTAACTCTAAGCATGGCACCAAGGCCAACCGTGTATATGGGCCTCCCTCAGACAGACTGCCTTCTGCTGAAGCCCAGCTCCTTCCACCAGAACTTTACAATCCTAATTTCCAAGATGAGGAAGAAGAGGGAGGAAATGAGAATGGACCCATCTCTCCATCGTTTGACCAACCCCACAAAACCTGCTGTCCTGACTTGAACTCATTCATCGAAATCAAGGTGGAAAAGGATGAGTGAAGTCTATAACCAAGAATAATTCTGGCTTCTGCCACTCTCCCTGTCCCATAAATGGGTGACTGTGGGGCTTCCCAGAATAATGAAAAGCCCTCTGCAGTCTGAGAAAGAAAGTTTGACTCACTTCTTAACATAGTCTCTCCTGGAAGTGGAAGCTAGAAGCTCTCTCTGGTCGGGTGAAAGACTTATCTAGAAGGGGAAAAACACCCTCACTGTGAATGGCAAGCCAGAAAATGCTTATTCCTAAGCATAAACAGTGCCACGGAGGAGCATGGCATGAGAAAAGGAGGATGGGTCTAAGAAATACCAACCCTTCTTGACACATGTCTCTCTCTCTCTGAGTCATTTTCCCCCAAGGCTCAGGGAAAGCAGCCCTGGTTGTACCTTTTGCTTCCCCATGACTGCAGGTCCAGTTCTGCAGAGGAAGCAGAATGGACCAGTCCAGGGTAATACTGCCACCTGGTGGTAAGTTTCAGTCATGGGCTTGATTCTTATGAGCAAAAGAAGGTGGACTCCATCACTGTTTGGGGACTGGAATCTAGATATAATAACTACTGCTTATTGAATTATATAAGGAAGATTTTATTATCTCCATCTTACAGATGAGGAAATTAAAGCTGTAAGAGTTCCAATGTCTCACTGTCGGCTTTTCTCCCACTTTATGACCAAACAGAATACACATAGTTATTTTTCATACTGTCAACCAAGCTGTACTTTGGAGAAGATGTAGGTGTGTGCACACACATGCTTTTTTGTTGAAAGCACTGAGAAGTAAAATGGCCTTATATCCATTCACTCAATCTTAACAACAAATATTGATTGCTTAGTAGGTGTCAGGTACTATGTATTACAGATATACTGCTGATAAGGTTCTAGATGATCAGGTTTTATTTTTAGTCAGGAAGTGAGGAAATTGAGTAGGCAATGAAATAAGTTGTAATAAGGGAGACCATGTAGGAATGCAGAGTGCAATGGCAGCATGTAGCTGGGTTAGCTACCCTACTCTTGAAGTCAAGAAAGGCTTCTCAGAGGCAGTGATGTTTAAACTGATACCTGAAAGATGTGAGGAGTTAACCAGAAGGGAAGAGGCATGGAGAGTATTCCAAACAGGAGACAGCATCTACAAAAGCCCAGAAGCAAAAGAGAGTACTTTTACTGCAGATCAGTTTGGGGAGGGGAAAATTGCAAAGAGTCTGAAGAGTCAAGAGAGACCTTGTAAAATACCCTAAAGAAGAAAGACATTAGCTGGGTATGATGGTACACTCCTGTAATCCCCAACTACTCAGGAAACTGAGGGAGGAGGATCACAAGTTTGAAGCCAGCCTGGGTAACTTGGGGAGACCCTATCTCAAAATAATAATAATAATAACAAGGGCTGGGAATGTAGCTGGGTGGTAGAGCACCACTGGGTTCAATTCCTAGTAAAATACATACATGCACACGTGTACAAAGGAGAAAGAGAAAAAAGAATATATACATTAGTTCAAGGACAGTGAGGATTCATTGAAAGGTTCTAAGAAGAAAAATGAGATGATCAGTTTTATGTATTGTAAGAATCACTTGAGGTGCTGGGGATATAGTTCAGTGGATAGAGTGCTTGCCTTGCATGCACAAGGCCCTGGGTTCGATCCCCAGCACCACACACACACACAAAAAAAAAAAAAAGAAAAAAAGAATCACTTGACCTCAGGGTATAAGATTGATTTTGGAGGAAGACAGACTTGTCTGGGCACTCTTGCTTTGGTTTAAGAGAGACAAGACAGACACTATATACTAGTGATCAGGTGAAAACAGACTTGAAAGATATTTAGGAAGCAGATCTGATAGGACTCTAGGATTTGAAGTTAAGAAAATATAGGGTTGATGCTTAGGTGTCTGGTGTAAGCAACTAAGTGGCCAATGGTGCTGGAGGAGCCAGTTGCAGGAAGCAGGAAAAATGAGCTCAATTTAGGGTGTTGGGTATCTCTGAGACAACCAAGTGGAAATGCTAGTAGTCATTTGAGTTTTTTTTTTTCATTTGAGTTTTTAAGTCTAAGAAAGTCTGGGCTAGAGATTCAGATTTGTAATTAAAGTCTTGGGGATAAAGAAGCCTCTGGAGCTCCCAGTTCCAGTTCAGACTGTGGAATGGCTACCCTGAAGTCATAAGCACTGTTGGAGCACGTCCTATCAGGTACCCTACTTTCCCTTCACTCTTCTCTGGTTTCTGTTGTCCCCTGAAAACACAAGCTGTTCGTTTTAACTATGCCCATTGTTGCCACCACCCAAAGGTGGGCCTTTTCAATGGCTTCCCCAGAGAACTTTTCACAAGATTTACTCTCTCATCCTCACTCCAAAGGATCAAATATAAGTAACCTGGAAGGAAAAAATCTGGGTTCTCCTTCCTCATGTGGAGTCAGAAAAGGAAGAGGGAGAGCATTATGGTTAATTCTTTTTTTTTTTTTTTTTTTTTTTTTTTTTTTGTGGTGCTGCAGATTGAACCCAGGGCCTTGTGCATGCAAAATTATGGTTAATTCTGAAGATGTTTTTACAACAGGTTCCAGATGTAATCTGATAGCTCCCTCTGTTACCAGTGCTTTCAGTCCTCCCAGCTTCCAGTTTGACAGTGAGCTGTCCTAAGGGTCAAAGAAAGCTATAGGCTTGACCAGGGAAACAAGCTGATTCTCTGGAGAGATGAGGTCTGGTAGACAATGCAACTTGTGCAAAGACATCAAATAGTTTGTGCCAAATGCATTTCCCAAAAACATTAACCTTTTCTTCCCCATTCCCCAAGGCTACACTAAAATTATAAAAGGTGTTCAAAATGTTGAGATGAAAATAATGTGCATAATTTATTTGCATGTAATTTTCATACTCATTTAATAGCTAAATACAAAGGAGTCATTAGCCTTCTCCATTCTACTCCCTCTACCCCATGTCCCTGATGTGCTAGTCTGGACAAAATCATTGGGCTCTTTAGCTGTAGCCAGGGTTTCTTCTTCTTTTTTTTTGCTGTGCTGGGAATCCAACCCAGGACCTAGCATATGCTGCTAGGCAGGCACTGTACACCCCCTGGCCTTTTCTTTATTCTTGGTTCTTCCAGTATGGCCAGTATCAGCCTCTTTTCCTTTTTCCCCCTCATTCCTTTTACTTGCTACTTCCTCTAAACGGCATTTCTTTTCCTCTCATAAGTTCATACTTCTTCTTTGTCATCAACATTCTGTGACAACCAAAACTAAAAAGGAAAGTTGGCTGGCATCAGGGGGTGGGGATGGGGGATATGTTCCCTAACCAGGCCTTGGATCCGCCCAATCACCTGAAATATTTGCTAAAAATCTCATTTCCCAACACCAGGGGGTGTCTATCTATCCTTCCATCTCTCCTACCCTTCAGGTAGCAATGAGTTCCAAACCTTTTCCTCACTGCTTTAATCTCCTTCCTTCCTTCATAAAGTGGGGATCAGTCCCCAACTTTTTTTCTTACTCCTTTTCATTGCTTCTACAAACACATAAATCTTCCACTCTCCTTCTCTACCGCCACAGAACTGTGAGTCCAGAAAGTTGTGTCTTTTATTGCAGTTTATCTGTCTCTTAAGTTCTCAAGACCAACTTGTCCTTTCTTTTGTCTACACATCCCTTGGTCTCTGAACCTCCCAGATTCCCCTTGGCTCTCCCTTTCGCTACCTGTTAAACCTATTCTTTTGGGAATCCTTGCCTTTCAGGGCTATCTTTACCTACAGGTCTCTAAACCTCTTTATGTATTTACCTTTTTTCTTTCTTCCTGTCTTCAACTTTGGGCTCCTCCCTATCTTACCACTTCTGTACAGTCTCTCTCCAAGTCTCCTGCAGTACCCACACTAGGAACAAAGTCACGGTGTTTGCGCACAACATGCCTCGATCACCCCTTGCCGAACGCATGACATTCCACAGTGCCCCTCCGCGCATTCCAACTGCAAATAAAGAGTCCCCATTCTCTCTTCCCTTACACTTTTTCCTGTTTCAATTCTAAAGTGTTGGGGCCACAGCTGCCCAAACTGCCTCTTGCCCTCCTCTCGAGTCCTGTCGAATCTCCACCTGCAGGGCACTTAGCCTTGGTGACCCCCTCCTCGCTACACACCAGAGATCCCTGCGCAGACACCCCCATTGCTCTAGTACACACAGCGCTCCGCCCTTCCAGGAAAGTAGATCCGGCCGAGCAGACAAAAGTTTGGGAGAGAAGTTCGGTTTGTGCCGAGTGTGAGAGCTAGGGGGGCGGGGGCCCAGAACAGTCTGGTTGTGGGGCGAGTGGACGCGTGAACTGGTAGACCTGCGGACGGGACAGCCGTGGCTGCAGACCCTTCTATCCCCGCTTAACCCCAGATGCTCGGGAGGTCGCAGTCCCTCCCTCTGGGGGATGCTGTGGGATTCCCAGCGCCGGGAACCCGGGCCGTCCGCTAAGCCCTTGTGCCTATCCTGTGCCCCTGGGGAACCGGAGTCCGGCTGCAGGGAAAGAGAAGCGGCCGCCGAGACCCTGCAGGGTGCCAGGTGGGGAGGGGGCTGGAGGCCCCAGGCCCGAGGATATGGAGCGGTTAGGGGAGAAAGCCAGTCGCCTGCTAGAGAAGTTAAGACTCTCGGACTCCGGCAGCGCCAAGTTCGGCCGCAGAAAGGGTGAAGCTAGCCGGACTGGGTCTGATGGGACCCCCGGGCCGGGCAAGGGACGCCTGAGTGGGCTGGGGGGACCTAGGAAATCAGGGCCCCGAGGAGCTACTGGGGGACCCGGAGATGAGACATTGGAGCCAGCCCGGGAGCAAGGCCCCCAGGACGCTGAGCGGAACCCGCGCGGCTCCTTTGAGGCGCAGCGCTACGAAGGTTCCTTTCCCGGGGGGCCGCCGCCCACCCGGGCCTTGCCTCTACCTCAGTCGTTACCCCCAGATTTCCGGCTGGAGACCACGGCTCCGGCCCTGAGTCCCCGCTCCAGTTTCGCCAGTAGCTCAGCCAGCGACGCGAGTAAGCCGTCCAGTCCCCGCGGCAGCCTGCTGCTGGACGGGGCGGGAGCTGGAGGAGCCGGAGGTAGCCGGCCCTGCAGTAATCGTACCAGTGGCATCAGCATGGGCTACGACCAACGCCACGGGAGCCCTCTGCCCGCAGGGCCGTGCCTGTTTGGCCCACCCCTGAGCGGGGCTCTGGTCGGCTATTCCGCCGGAGGGGTCCCGTCTGCCTACCCGGAGCTCCATGCCGCCCTGGACCGACTGTGCGGGGCTGGCCCGCGGGGGTTCGGCTGCCAGGAAAGCCGCCACTCATATCCCCCGGCTCTGGGCAGCCCCGGAGCTTTAGCCGGGGCCGGAGTGGGAGCGGCGGGGCCTTTGGAGAGACGTGGGACTCAACCCGGACGACACTCGGTGACTGGCTACGGGGACTGCGCCGCGGGCGCCCGATACCAGGACGAGCTAACTGCGTTGCTGCGCCTGACGGTAGGCACCGGTGGGCGAGAAGCCGGCGCCCGCGGGGAACCCTCGGGGATTGAACCATCGGGTCTCGAGGAGACGCAGGGTCCGTTCGTTCCGGAGGCTGCCCGGGCCCGGATGCGAGAGCCAGAGGCCAGAGAGGACTACTTCGGTAAGTGAGAGTGAAGTGGCTAGGGACTGAGAGGGATCCGTCTCAGCATTTGGCTCTCCAGTGCCCCGACGGCCCAAATTGCCTGTGTCCCGGGGTCCAAGGAGGAGACGCTGGACCAGAAAAAAGCGGCGGGAGGGATGGATGGGGGCGGACCTCAGAGTGCTATCCCCTTCCCACTGGGTTGCAAATGGACCGGGCTAAATTCAAACCCCCTGAATATCTCGTGAGTCCCAGTTTCTCACGCATTAGAGAACCTTAGGTTTTCGCTGTTGGAGGCCTTGTAAGGAGGGGACCTAGTGAAGCAGTGAGAGCATCCCCCAACCCCCCGACTTCCCCTTTCCCGGCGGTGCCCCTACAGGCTTCAGCGTGCCGCGCCCCCACCCCGGCCCTGGCTCCGCCCGCAGGAATTCAGGGAATGCGCGGGTAGGGGGGCGGGGAGGGCGGGCAGTTTGCGTGCCGACTCCTGCCCGGGCGCTCCAGGTGCCCGCGGGCGGGGCCCACCGCAGCCGAGGAGTGGGGTGCGCTCGTGCGCCCAGGATCTGGGCGTGTTGTGGGGGGGAAGGCTTCCTAGAACACGAGGAACCGTGGCCGCTGTCTGGGAAATGGAGCTCCCTGGAACGGAAAACAGGGACCCAGGTGCTGCTCATCCCCAGTCCTGACGAGGTGCGCATGGGCATTGAAGCAGAGATCAGGTGGTACCAGCCTGTTTCCTCATCTTCTGGAAGTGAGGGCAAAAGTCCTGACCACTGGACAACTATCACCCTGGATGGATATCGACCCTGTGTGACTGCCAAAAATAATCTGGCCTGGAGTTCTGGCCTTAACTGCTCAGAATTCAGGCTGAAAGTAGCCCCTTCTTCCTGCTGCTGTTAAGAGAAACCTGGTGGTGGCCTCCTTCACCCACAATACTTGTTGAAGAAGTATTGATTGATTACATGTTTCAGCTAGAGGGTTAAGTGGGATTTTAGACAGTTTTTTAGTCTAACCCCCACAAACTACTTCATCATATAAAGTAATGCTAATCTGATGGTGTAGAGGAGGGCTCAATCCCCAGAACTGTGGGCCTCTTCAGTTTTCCAAGTATCTTCTCCCCTGCTCTCTCACTATCCACTTCCCTGCCCTCCATTCCAGGCTGTAGAAGTCCTTGGCTAGAAATGTGAATAAGGAGAGGAACTGCTGCCAGAGAGAGATAGCTGGAGAGGAAGCTCAGAGGTAGCAGACATGCAGGATGGAAGGGCCTGCATAGTTCAACCCCCCAGCCCATTTATTTCTCCCACCATGGGAAAGAAAGGCCTAGAGCAGGTGATGCTAAATTATTTTGATCAAAGGAGACTGAGTGACAGGGCCCATTTAGCAGTTTCCTTTTGAGGCCTGGAGAGGTATCTGGGAAATAAGTCTCTTTGGCTAAACCATCTGAGCCAAAATGAAGAAAGGAACTCAGAGAAAGTGCAATAAAATAGCAGGATGATTTTAGGTGTGGATATGTTGGGTGAGAGGAGGTAAGTTAGACATGCCTGAGCAGTTTCCTCCTGTCTTTCACTAGTATCTAAAGCTTCCCTAAAGAATAGCTCTGAAAGACCCCTGGTATGGCAATCTTAGGCAGATCTCCTCTTCCATGAGGAGGACACATTTTTAATTTGGAGGTGGAGGTTTCCTATCCCTGGACATCAGGTTGTCTTCCCTGACAGAGCCCCCCTACCAGCTTCAGTCCTAGTCTGACTGTACCCTCTTACTGCTGCCCCCGGTAGGGGCCCTCTTCCTTGGCTTCAGCCTTGCCCAGCTGCCAGAGGGTGGGAGCAGGACAGGCCTGGGCCCATCAGTTGCTGCAGCTGCTGCACAGGCTCCCAAGCCCCTGGGCAAAGACTGGGATGGGCCCCAACAGGCAGGGAGTGTGGCAGTGTGCCCAGGGAGAAAGGTGGGGCGGGCCCGTTGGGATCTGCTCCCCAAAGACAGGCCCTAGCCCTCACTCATGGGCCTGGAATTGGGGAGTGGAGGGAAGAAAGAACACACCCAGGAAAGGCGGGTGCCAGACCAGGTGCATGTATCTTAGTAGGGGATGTTGGGGGAACTGCAGCTCAGCTCTGTTTCTTGCGTGATAGATGGCAGGGAGGCACTGGGGATTCTGCCACGTTTCCCCTTCCTGTGCAAACCTGGTCCCTAGAACACAACCTGCATTCTCAGCAGCCACCTCCGCACAGGAGTTATGCTCACAAGGCCCTCTGCTGAGCGAGGTCCTACTCTCTGTTCTTGAAAGTGTGCATCAGAGAGAAATCATTCCATACCTCAATAGCAGCTTGTTTTATAGATGGGAAAACTGAAGTTCTGGAGAGGCCTCCTGGGCCTAACTTCCTTTCTGTAGGAAGTTTTTTTTTTTTCTTGTCTTCTGCTGGGCCCCTGTGCATCTCTGACCATTTGTCCCAGACTTGCCTGTTTAGTGTTTTCTGCTTAACAGAAACTAAACATCTGAAGGCCAAGGACCTTATCTTTGACATTCTTCAGAATTGGGTACTGTACTAGGCACAAAATAGATGCTCAGAAAATCAAGTAAACAAGAATGGAATTACCCCTCCAAAGACCTTGCTACATCCCATTTCTTGCTCTTCTCCTCAGGAGGGAGCCCAGTAAAGAGAGCCTGTGTCCTCTGACACATCAGGAAAAAGCACTCAGGAAAGCTTGGGGTGGGGGGGGGGTCCTGGATTTGAACTGGGGTTTGGCGAGGGTGGAAGTGATGCTGACAACCTCTTCTCTCCCCTCAGGCACCTGTATCAAGTGCAACAAAGGCATCTATGGGCAGAGCAATGCCTGCCAGGCCCTGGACAGTCTCTATCACACCCAGTGCTTTGTCTGCTGCTCCTGTGGTGAGTGTGGATGCCACTCAAGTACTCCCCCTACCTCTCCCCACATCCATGCTTACAAGTGCTGGGGGGAACCAGGGAAGAGCTTGTGTCTCTTCATTTGCTCCAAGACCTTGGTGGGGACTTGGGTCCCTACCATGTATCTGGAGGCCCACAGCTGCCCCACCTTCTCTTGCTTACCCCCTCAGCTCTACCTGGCTTTCCTTCCCCCATGCTGGGTCTGCTTTTTGGAGTCCATCCTCCCTGCCCCTGTTCAGCCTCTTTCCTCTCCGATCCTCCCTCTTTCTTGTGCCTCCCTGCTTGCCCAGCCTGGACTCCCGCCCAGCCCTCCAGTCTCTCCTTGGTGGGGTTTGGTCTTGGGCAGCGAGTTGCCTGGGGCGACAGTGAAAGACTGGAATGTGGGAAGGGTGGGGTGTGGGCTGGGGGAGTAGGGAGCTGTGGGGGGCGGAGAGGGGGTTTTCTCTTGGCTGGTCAGAGTTCAGCCACCTCGCTAGAGTGCAGGCCACCAGGCCATGCCAAGCTGATGACATCACGCTCCAGGAATGCCCGCTGCTGCTGTTAGCTCAGGAGGCCCTCTGGGGGTGGGGGTGCTCCCAGCAGCCTTAACTCCCCCTACCCCGCCCTCCCTCACCTCTCATTACCCCTTCCCCACTGCTTAGCCATTCTGATTCTTTGCTAAACCTTTAATCTCCTATCTCTGCCTGTCTGACTCCAGCACTCAGCTTTTCTCTCATTCCCCCAGCTTCTGCCTGGTTCTTTTTAGACTCCTCTGTCTGTCTTTTATAGGGCCTCTTCTGGATATGTCTGTCTTTCCTTCTCTTTCCTCCCCTATGTCATGAGTTTCTAAGTCAGGTCTTCTAAACTACCAGACAGCTGGAAGTGGAAATTTTGATGGGAAGAAGGCGAAAGATAGGAAAATTGACTATTCTCCACCAGTTCTCACTCCTCCCTCATCCCTGACAATTGAGACACCACAGAGCAGTTCCTGGGTAGTTGGTCAGATGGGAAATGGTCCTGCCTTGTCTGCTTGCAAAAAGTCCTGGGCTGCCTTTGACCCTGAAGATTCTGGGTCCCTCCAAGTTTGAGGAAACAGACCAGTACATCAGGCAAGGGTACCCATTTTGATCCCAACAAAGCACTTTGTTCCTGCAGTAACTCCAGTATGTCCTGACTTCCATAGTCTATCTCAAGAAGCTAGACAAGTCTTTGAGCACAGGATGTCTGTGCTGAGGCAAAGATACTCCTAGGTTGAAAGGCTGTGACAATTTGATTTTTTAAAAAATATTTTTAGTTGTAGTTGGACATAATATCTTATTTTATTTATTTTCATGTAGTGCTAAGGCTCATACCCAGTGCCTCACACATGCTAGGCAAGCGCTCTACCACTGAGCCACAACTCCAGCCTCGACAATGTGATTTTTTTTTTTCCATGCACATTGTACAGCACCTAGTTCAGGGATTCTTTCTATGTATTCCAGCATGCAGTTGGCTTTGTTCTCCCAGGTGGCTCTATGTACTGGGCACTGGAGGGGAAAGCATTCATTTGGGGGAGGATGGTAGAAAACTGTTGAGGATGCAGGAGCCAAAGGAGTGAGGAGAGAAGTTGGCTGGAATGCAGTCAAAGCAAATTGGAGGGGTGTGGGAAGGAAAAGCACTAATGGGCAGTTTAATCACACTATGCCTGTACAGTGCATCACTGGGTAGTAAGAATACCAGAGTGGGCCTTGTGCCTGGGCTGTGGGATAGGTTCAAGCTCCTCCCTGTTGGTTCTAGGGAGAACTTTGCGCTGCAAGGCTTTCTACAGTGTCAACGGCTCTGTGTACTGTGAGGAAGATTATCTGGTGAGTGAGTGGTCCCCTGGATGTGGAATTGGCTCTCACTGGAACTCCCTTATTAGCAACCCACCAGGGTTCCGCCCATCATTTTCAGCTGGTAACATCCACCTGTCTTTTCTCTAGTTTTCAGGGTTTCAGGAAGCAGCTGAGAAGTGCTGTGTCTGTGGTCACTTGATTTTGGAGAAGGTAGGGGATGTGTCTTCTGCTGAGCCTGTGAAACTGCAGGAAAGAAACCCATCACCAGATGAATCACATTCTTGCCATTCCTCCCCAGAGCAATTGTTTATAGTGCCTTCCCTATGCCCCTGAGATGGAGTCCCATCCTAGGCTTCTGTGACCTGACCCCTCCCTGATTCTGCAGGCACAACCAGGCCCTCCAGCCTGAGCTAGAAGTTGGTGTCCTGGGTCTTTTTATTTATTTATTTATTTATTTTTAATTGTAGATAGACACAATACCTTTATTCTATTTATTTATTTTTATGTGGTGCTGAGGATCGAACCCAGTGCCTCATACCCGCTAGGGGCACATTCTACCACTGAGCTACAACCCCAACCCCATGTCCTGGGTCTTAATCCCTATTCTTATCCTGGTTGAATCAGTTGAAACTCAGTTTTCTTTTCTATAAAAAAAAGGGTTTGGATCAGATCAATGAATCTAACCCTGGCAGCCTAGCAGATAACATGGGAAGAATAAAAAAATATATATATATATAATATATTGTTTAATGTGGGGTCCCCTCACCAGAATTGTGAATTGTGATAGAAGATTGAGGTAGAACCCACTCATTGGTGTTTATTTGTTTTTTGTTTTGTTTTGTTTTTAAATTATTGATCTACATCCCCAGTCCTTTTTATTTTTTAATTTGAGACAGGGTCTTGCTAAATTGCTGAGCATCTCTTTAAGTTGTTGAGGCTGGTCTCGAACTTTCGAGTCCTTCTGCCTTAGCCTCCCAAGTTGCTGGGATTACTACTGGTGAGCTCTGCTGTGACCTGGCTGCGTTGGTAATTTTTTAAAAGCTCCCTAGGTGATCCTAATATTGTAGCCAGGTTTGAACTCTAATGACCCAGTTGGTCTCTACTACTTTTTTCAGGGCTTCTATATTTAAGACTCCTTGGTCCCCTCAAATTACATGTAAGCCTACAGGAAGGGGTTGGACAAGGTTAGTGGGAACAGTAAGGAACATAAAGGGTAGCTAAAGAGCTGGGGCTGGAAGGAAACTAACTAATTCTTCCACCCCATGACCCAGATCCTTCAGGCAATGGGGAAGTCCTATCACCCAGGCTGCTTCCGATGCATCGTTTGCAACAAGTGCCTAGATGGCGTCCCCTTCACAGTGGACTTCTCCAACCAGGTGTACTGTGTCACTGACTACCACAAGTGAGTCCAACCCTGGGGGTGTCATGTGGAACTGGGTCCAGGGATTCTTCAATCTCAGCTCATCACTAGGTTTTTTCTTTTAGAAATTATGCCCCTAAGTGTGCAGCCTGCGGTCAACCCATCCTCCCTTCAGAGGTCAGTATGTCTGGGTTCTTCTGCAAGGTAGCCAGTGCTGCTGCCTCTAAGAAAGGGTAAGGATATGTGGCCTGGGTTCCCTTGGGAAGTGGTGGTGCTGAGGAATGCACTCTAGGAAGATTCCCGTGTGACTTTGCTCTTGGGGTCACCACCCTGACCCTAACATCCGGGCCTGGACTGTCCGATAGCCTCAAGGGGCTCAGATTCCATATCTTCCATCCCAATCCCAACAGAGGAGAGCTTTCAGTGAGGTTGAGGTCATCGAATACCAAAGTAGGGGCTGGAAAAAGGTGAAAGAATCTTCAAGGCTGGTAGCATGGAACCAGAGATGATTTAAGTTGTAGGTATGCTTAGGGAGGGAAGCCAAAGGCCCTTGAGGAATCAGACCCTATTGGTCCTCTTTGCCCTCAGTTTGGCCTGTTTTATTTATATTCTGTGCCGTTTACCCCCTCTCTTCACATAGGAGCATGGGGGAAGCACCAAGGAGGGGGAGGGGAAGTGCCCCAAGGATTTGCCAAAGCATCTTAAAGCTACCTATGATTATTTGATTGTAGAGAGACTCTGGTGGCCTTGGTCCATCTTCCTATCGGTGCAGGAGGAGTCCTGTGCAGAGGGAGGGAAGTTGGGGGTGCCATGCTGCTCTCATCTCCATGGGGGGTCTGCATTTTTCAGGGCTGTGAGGACATTGTGAGGGTGATATCCATGGACCGTGATTATCACTTTGAGTGCTACCACTGTGAGGTGAGTGTTGGGGTCCAGAGCAGAAAAATGGAATTGGGAGGGAGGGGATGAGTTAAGTACTAGAACAGGTATGCTTCTTTGGGAGAAAACCAGGAAGTGTCCTGACTTATCTCTGGTCTTTTGCTCGTCCTCCAGTCACTCTCTCTATTCCTAGTATTTAAGTCTTTCTGAATCTGGCTTCCATAGATTCAAGACTTTTTTTAAGACTAGGGAACTCCTGCTAACTGCTGGAAATGGGGGCTTGTCTCATTATTTCTGCAGCTGCAGCGACACCTGGTGTCCAGATGAGGTATTTCTTAGGTTTCTCTTCCACCTTCCCACTGGCAAGCCCTACCCACCAACCCCAACCCTTACTTCCAGTCTTTAGGAGTCTAGTGTTGAGCGGGGCAGACTCTAGATGTCCTCAAGTGTCCAGGGTTCCTGGGCAAAGGTGAACTAGGTTCTTTCTTCCCCAGGACTGCCGGATGCAGCTGAGCGACGAGGAAGGCTGCTGCTGTTTCCCTCTAGATGGGCACTTGCTCTGCCACGGCTGTCACATGCAGCGACTCAATGCCCGACAGCCCCCTACCAACTATGTCTGAGCTGCAGTCACCACTGTTGCCATCGCCATCATTGACAAATTCCTCTGGCCAGTGGGGCCCCTCCAAGGCTGAGGCAAGGATACATTGGAATCCTGGCAGAGTAGTCCTCTGGGGATGACCTCAAGGGCCAGGGACCCAAAGAACATAACATTCCAAATGGATGTGGAGTAAGAATATTCTGATTGCCAGGGTGGGGATGACTGGTCTTCCCACATGTGCATCCTGATCTATTGCATATGCTCAGACGGGTTCCATGCTTTCTGGACGTCTGATTATGATGTATATCTCCAGTGTATGTTCGTGCATAAGTCAAGCAATGTTCTGGATTATGGGAGGAGAGGACATTGTGGGAATGCCTCATTTTTTGTGACCCACTCAGACTTGGGTCACAGTCTCCTATCTCTATATCTGGATGAAGAGGTGGAAATCCTGGACTTTATTAACAAGTTATTTCTTAGCCTTTTTCTTTCTAAGAACCAGGAAAGCTCCTCATCCCTCTTCTGGGAATGGGGACCAACTCCTGGTGGCCCTGCTGCCGGTATTGCCTGTTTCTCAGGGACTCATGTGGGCCTGTACTTGGTTGCTCTTCTGCTTAGTTGGGGAGGTAATGAGCAGGTCTCTCTGTGTGTAGCTTATTGGGCGGGATGTCTAGGAAGCTTCAGGCTGGTCCCTTTCCCTACACACTCCCAGGTTTAGGTGCACTGAGCCCTACAGCCCAGTATATGTGCACATGGGTGCATTCATACATGTGTGTATGCTTGCCTGCATACACTCACAGTTATTCCCTTCTTCTCAGGTCATTCTTATACTTGGTTCTCTAGCAGTAGCTCCAGACCTGCCATCTCTCAGAGGGATCTCAAATTATATTCACTGCAACCCCAAAACTCAGGTTGGGGGGAGCAGGAGGGAGCAAAACACGTTGATTCTAGTCAGTTTGGCTGAAACTTGAATTCACCTAAAGCTAGAGCTCTTAAAATTTATGCTTAAAGTTCAGTTCATTTAATGACCAATTTGCCAAAAGCTCAGTTCCCTTTTGGGTGTTTGTATATCCTTTTAGATGTTCTATTCTTTTTTGTCATGCTTTGGGTATTTCAAGGACTTACATCTGTTCATCCAAGAGTACTCCTGAGTTAACAGCTACATAAAATTATCAAATTTGCAGCACTTTGTAAATGAGATTTCTTGGATGTCTTTTGCTATATTATCTACATTTCAAACACTTTTTTAAAAAAAAAGTTTAAAGTTTCTAGCAATAAATACAATTGACACAAACATTTTGTGTATCCCTTTTTGTGTTTCGTAGTCCAGTATTTCTTTATAGTTAGATGCCTTGAAAAAATGTAATGGAGCTGGGCTCAGTGGTGCAAACCTGTAATCACAGCAGCTTGGAAGGCAGGAGGATCCCAAATTCAAGGTCGGCCTCAGCAACTGAGGTCCTAAGGAATTTAGCAAGACCCTGTCTCAAAAAATAAAAAGGGCTGGGGATGTTGCTCAGTGGTTAAGCACCTCCTGGGTTCAATCCCCAGTGCCCAAAAAAAGGAATGGAGTTCAGTAGGACTTTGATGCTTTGGTCTGACTTCTGTACTACTGCTGTTAAAATGTTAAAATGCCAATATATCATAAGCAAATGAATAGGCATGAGGCATACTCTATTTACTAACAATTAAAGGTCATACAGACAATAGCAGTAATAAGTAAAAAGGGTGAATCTGCTAAGTCTTTCAAAATGCTGCAGATTTGATACATATTCATTTTAGACTAATTGTAGATGAATTGACCTTTTTTTTTCCTCTCTCTCTTATAGTGCTGGGGATTGAACACAGGGCCTTGTGCATGTGAGGCAAGCACTCTACCAACTGAGCTATATTCCTAGCCAGATCCATTTTCTTAACCTCTATCACTTAGTCTCATACTGAAAATGCTAACTCCTCAGGAAAAGACATTCCACACTTGGGGATTATTCCAAGATGATGTCCAGTCATCCTGGGAATTCCATAAAAGGGGCCTCTGAGTGAGAGGGGGAGAGGTCAGGTTCATTCAACAGGGTACTAGTGGGTGAAATGTACTTCTTAGAGATAAATTTTCTAAAACTAGACTACTTGTTCTGTAGGCCTGGGAAAACCAAAAACTTGTGTAGCTTTACATCTGTCCCTTCAGTTTTGTTTTTTTTTTTTTTACTCTGGGGATCTTAACTGCTCTGTCATCTGACCTTTTGTTTCTTGTTGTGATTTTGGCCTCCCTCTGTTCCTAATCTAACTGGATCTTTTCCTTCTAGGTCTGTGCTGATCTATCCCAGCCCTGGGACTCCCTAAGACACTTCTTGCCAATAGGCTACTATTCCTTTCTTCCCAAGGAAGATATAACACCTTAGAAGAGCAGGCTGTGATAGAATAACCCCAGCTGCCCCACATCATCAGTGGTGGGCTCCCCATGTGTGTCCTGCATCCCACCCTGGAGCCTCCATTTTTCCTATTTGCTGGGAGACTGCTCCTCTTTAATTTTTCTTCTTTCTTTTTTTTTTTTTTAATATTTATTTTTTAGTTTTCAGCGGACACAGCATCTTTGTATGTGGTGCTGAGGATCGAACCCGGGCCGCACGCATGCCAGGCGAGCACACTAGCGCTTGAGCCACATCCCCAGCCCTAATTTTTCTATTTAATATTTACAATTGATAGTGAAAAATTCATGAGGTAGTGTGAAGGTAGACACTGTTTGGCCAACTTGCCACCCAATTTTCATCAGCAGCCACTAGTTCTGAGGTGAAGAAAGGGTCTGACAGCAGAGTTAAACACTTTGCTCTGGACACCTCTAGTTGCCATGGGCCCAAATGTGGATTATCAAGAACTAGGCTGGGGAGGTTCTCTCTGCTTAAGTCCTTAGAGACCTGTCTGTCCTGCCCTCCACCACCTGGAGCTCTTGAGGCTAGGGAAATGCCAAGATTCCATTTATAAATTAGATTGGGGATTCCTCAGTCTGGGAGGAGGTAGAGAAAGCTATATCTAAGCACATAAAGCCAGTTGGATAAGGCCTTCAGACTGTACCTATAAACAAAAAGAAGAGCAATAGTATTGAAATAAAAGATTGGGGGAAAAAAAACAGGTAAGCTAAAACGTCTTTATTTAATAGTTTTTCGTTTTAGAAACACCAATAAATACCCTAGAGCTGGCTGGGGTCATTCAGAGCTCTTATGATAAGGCTCCACAAAGGTCTAGCCAATCTCAGTCCTCTCTGATCTTTTCTACTTTGCAGACTGGGCCTCTGCTGTGCCAATCTTATTGAGGACCTTGGAACGTATGCATTTGGCCCCAGTTGTAAAGGACTAAGGCTTGACCTTGAAAACAAAAGCAAGTTGTTACTGGGACTTATAGATGAGCTCAGTCTAACTGTGATAGGAGAACAATCATCAGAGGCAAATTCTGTTTACTGCAGGTGTTATTTCACCTCCATTCTTACTTGGAAAGGATAGTGCTGACCCAAATGAAGGGAACCAGGGTGCCATACAAGCAGGGAGGGACAGGTCAGGAGGAATAACTACTGAAAGGTACTAGTTAGGCTTAGAAGGTTAGAACCAAGAGAGGTTGATTTTAGAAGATAATCCAGTTACCTCATTTTATTAATGAAGAAATAGAAACTGAGTGATAATGTGATTTACCCAAGGTCACAGCTGAATGAAGACTATAACTTTTGAAGACTAATAAAGGACTATTTCCCTCTCTTCCTATGTTCCATCACAGGGACTCCACAAGTGAGCAGAAAAGCTTTATTTATCATTGTAAATGAGATTCACACTTCATTATGACAGAGAATTCAGGAAAGACAAGAAACACGAGCAACAATATTGAAAACTTTGGGTTCTCACCAGTGCTTTTTCGTTAATTAGGACTAACTAGCCAAAGTACCTTTAGTAGGACTTTAGGAAAAGCATGGGAAATATATTGCAAGACAGTCCCTGCCCTTGAGGAGGTCACAGTCTAGCCAGGGAGACACACATAAAATGACTTGAGAAGATTACAAGCAACATGTCAACAAGTGCAAAGTAATTGATTGTTACAAATAAAAGACCTAATGCCGCAGGGTACAGAGCATTGATGAGTGAGACTTTGTCTGGCTTTGACTGTAGATCAGAAGGTGACAGCAATCAGGCTAAATTCTGCCCCCAAATGCATTGAGTTTTGACCACTGGAAGAATTGTTGCTGTTATTCTTGGTGCTGGATATTGGACTCAGGGCCTTTGTGCATGCTAACAACTCTGCCACTGAGCTTACACCCCCAGCCCTGTCTATTTTCTTTTTTAATATTTTATTAGTTGTTGGTGGACCTTTATTTACTTTTATGTGGTGCTGAGAATCAAACCCAGTGCCTCACACGTGCTAGGCAAGTGCTCTACCACTGAGCTACAGCCCTAGCCCTATTTTTTTTATATATATATTAAACCCTAGTTGATAAGAAGAAAAGATAGAATTGGAGGGGGGAAAAAAAGCATTTTGTGAACTCCAATAGAATTATTGATTCTGGCAAAAATTATTAGTGTTTTAAAAAAAAATAGGTGAGGCTGGGCCTGGTGGTGCATGTCTGGAATACCAGCTATTCAGGATGCTGAGGCAGGAGGGTTGTCAGTTCGAAAGCAATCTGAGCAATTTAGCAAGACCCTGACTCAAAATTTGAAAAAAAGGGATGGAATGGAGCTTAGTGGTATAGTGCTTGCCTAGCATGTGCAAGGTGCTGAGTTCAATCCCTAATACAGGAAAAAAAAAAAAAAAAAAGTTGAAACTGCTGAGAGACTTAAGGGGCTTAACAATTCAATGCACAATTTTGGATTCCCTATTGGTATAAATAAATTACTATAGAAGATATTTTGGAGTCAATTAGAAACATTGAAATATGGACAGGGGATTAGATTAGGTGAAGATTTACTGAGCTAGAACAATCAAATTCATTAACAAGGGGCTGGGGTTGTGGCTCAGTGGTAGAGTACTCGCCTAGCATGCACGGGCACTGGGTTGGATTCTCAGCACCACATAAATGTAAAATGGGGATAGTGGGTCCACCTAAAACTAAAAATAAATAAATAGAAATAATTAACAAGCAAGTTCCAAATCCATATTTATAGGATAATCACATTTTGTTTTTAAAATGTCTACCCGGGCACAGTGGTGCATGCCTGTAATCCCAGTGGCTTAGGAGGCTGAGACAGGAGGATCGGGAGTTCAAAGCCAGCCTCAGCAAAGGCAAGGTTCTAAGCAACTCAGTGAGACCCTGCCTCTAAATAAAATACAAAATAGGACTGGGAATGTGGCTCAGTGGTTGAGTGCCCCTGAGTTCAATGCCCAGTACCAAAAAATAAAATAAAATGTCTATTTGTGAAGAAAAAATCTAAAAGGATTTTCACTAAGATGTTATCAGTGATATAAGTGATGAGAATATGTTTTTTGTTACCCTACATTTTCTATTTGTATGCAATACATGTGTATTGCCTCTATAATAAAAATAAGCTATTATAAATAAAATAACTTGTTGCCAACATTTACAATTCGGGAGATTTCATATAAAAATTTGATTATTATTTGTGAAGAACTGCATCTCTAAAGTTTTTTGAATAATCAGAAGATATGTCACCCTGGGCTTCCATTACCACATGGCAGCAATGGCTTTGCTGTTGCCGTCTATAGAGTGACCACACACATCACTAGACATCAGGTCTAGATGTCCACTGGAATTGAATGATGAATGATCTTTTTTTTTTTTTTAAGAGTTTTATTTTAATTCCTTAATACCCAGCATGCATTCCTCATTTTTTGTGTGTATGGGGTGGGGGTGGTCTATGATACTCGGGGTGGAACCCACGGCCATGGCACATACTAGGCTAGCACTCTGCCACTGAGCTACATCCTAGCCCTGATGGGTACACCAGTCCTAATGGGTACTTCTTTATTTGATGTATTCCCTTAGTTTACCTAGTCACAGTACCCACACTCTAAAGTCTGTCCTTCACACATTGTATAAACTCTTGATTTGGATGATTCTGATGAGTTCCCTATCTATACAGTCTTCAATTGTTAATCATTTAAAGAAACCAATATATTAGTTTTGAAATGCTACCCAAGAAAAAAACATCAGTTCCAGAATGATCTGTGCCTTCCTTTTTTTTTTTTACCAGTCATGGGAAACCCAGATGTAATAATCTCCTTAGCTACTCTGGTTGCATATTGTAAATTAGATGAGAAAAATTTATCTTTGGTAAATAGAATATAGAAAGTATACTAAATTGCCAACTTCTTCAAAGTTTTGCTTTTTTTTTTTTTTTTAACCATAAGACTTAATCATAGAAGACATTTCAAAATTCACAATATTAAGTTCTTCCCAGGCATAAAACTCTAAATGCCCTTTGGATGGTCTGTTTCTCCCAATGGTTCTAATAAGATTTTTAAAGGAGAAAATCTCCTCCATATGCAACTCAGTATAAGACAGTGTAACCATCAGTTTAAAATCCAGGGAAATACTTTTATCAGCTTGGCACACGCTTTCAAATTATACCAGAATACCCTATTGTTATAAGAAGAACTGCACATGTGTCTCCTGTCTAGCTTTTCAAAATGATACACTAGTCTTCCTCTCTGATTCCTCTCATATTCCTTTGGTAAAAACTGTTACTGTTTCAGTCTGTCCCATTTTTGAGTCAAATTTCTCATTTTTTTTAATATCTAAAATTTCTTATCAGGCCTAGTTTATATGCTAGTTCTCTGTAGGTTCTCAAAGTAAAACCAGTTTATATAACAAGTTTCTGTGACCAGATAGGCAACCCTTGAAAACACAAAGGGCAGGGTTTGAAATCTTCTTCGAAGCGTTAAGCAATTGCAAAAATGGCACATTATGAACATTTGTTCTGAAATTTTCATTTGATGCCATAGGTTGATTACATATTTTATCTTCTTGTTTTCTTCTCAAATCATGTACTTAACAATGGGCATGAAATTTTCTGGCTTAGTCATCAATCGTTGTCACTCTGAATACCTTCATTTTCCACTCTTGAAAATAATTCTGAAATCTTTTGACTGCAAGTAAAAATTTTTCTTCCTGAAACTAGTTTCTCAGTCCATAATATCAAAATATATTCAAATACTTTCAAAGTGGTATAGTAAGGGAGGATTGAACCCAAAGATGCTTTACCACTGAGCTACATCCCCAGCCCTTTTTATTTTTTCTTTGTTTATTTATTTTTTGGTGGTGCTGGGGATTGAACCCAGAGCCTTGTGCATGGGAGGCAAGCATTCTACCAACTAAGCTTTATACCCAGCCCCCAGCCCCAACCCTTTTTATTTTGAGACAGGGACTCACTAAATTGATGAGGCTGGCTTTGAACTTGCAATCCTCTTGCCTCAGCCTCCCAAATTACTGGGATTACAGGTCTGTACCACCATACTATATGCCTCACCTAAGTTTTCCTAAATGATCAGTTACATGTGATTCCAAGTTTCAAAGATTATTTAAATGTCCTAGATTTGCAACCAGTTGTTTTAAACCCATTTTTAGTGTGAAAATATATTCTTACTTGAAGGTTCCCATTAGTATAATAAATAGAATACTAAATACTCACCTGGAATCACTCTCTTGAGCACTATTTTGTTGCCTGCCTGGAGTGGGAGACAGAGTGCCTGCAATAGCCTTGTAAATTTTCATTCTTCTTGGTAATTTTATTTTATGTTTTCAGTACTGGGGTTCTCTACCACTAAGCTGTATCCCAGTCCTTTTTAGTTTTGCTTTTTTGGTTGTTGTTGTTTTAAAGAGGGGGGAAGGAGAGAGAGAGAGAGAGAGAGAGAGAATTTTAATATTTATTTTTAGTTTTCGGTGGACACAACATCTTTGTTTGTATGTGGTGCTGAGGATCGAACCTGGGCCGCACGCATGCCAGGCGAGCGCACTACCGATTGAGCCACATCCCCAGCCCTCCTTTTTAGTTTTTTGATGTTGTTGTTTGTTTATTTTTCAGTGCTGGGGATTGAACCAGGGCCTCCATATTTGGGAAAGTACTTTACCACTGAGCCACATCTTCAGCCCTTTTTTAGTTTTTGTTTTGAGAGAGTCTGGCAAACTTGTCTCAAAATTGCAATTTTCCTGCCTCAGCCTCCTTAGTATCTGGAATTCCAGGCTCTTCTTTGTAATTTTAAACAATGCAACAAAGAACTGTTCAAGTCTGAAAAGTTAAGTGAACTTTTTCTCAGACTCCCATTTACATTTATCATCCAGTTAAGAACATATCTATGGCAGGAAGATAGCAAGTTCAAAGCCAGCCTCATCAATTTAGTTAGACTCTGTCTCAAAACAAAAAAATCAAAAGGGTCAGAATATAGCTCAGTGGTATAGCATCCCAGTACTCAAAAAAAAAAGCATGAGCATGTCTTGGCCACAGCATTAAAGAGCATTTAAGAAGCTGAATGATTATATTTTGCATATGGCTTACCAGAAGCTGAGATGAACAACACTGATGAGGAGATTGACCTATAAAGGCCAAGCATTCCACAGAAGAAACAAAACCATTTAAGGTATTAGAACTGGGGGAGGGGAGTGTTTAAAAATTCATTATTTCAACAAATAAATTCATTCTTTCAACAAATAAATGCCTCTTATCCTATATGCCCTGAGATTGATAACTTGGGGTGATAGAGGAAGTGCCTCCTTGAATACAAACCCAAACAAATCAAGATTTTAAAGGAGATTTCATATTACCTCTCAACAACAAAAAAGACATGAACTTAAAAAAATGAATTATTGATACTAGTAACATGTATGAATCTCAAAAGTAATTATGCTGAATGAAAAAAAAAAAAAAACAACAACAAACCAACAAAAAGGAGTACATATTTATAAGAATCTAGAAAGTACAAACTAATTTATAATGGCAGGGAGCAAATCAGAGGTTGACCAAAGGTAGAAAAGCTGGGGAGGAATTGCAGAGGGACATAAATAAACTTTTATTTTGATTTTTTATTATTATTATTTTTTGTTACCAGGGATTGAAACTATGGGTGCTTTACCATTAAGTTACATTCCCAGTCATTTTTATTTTTTATTTTGAGACAGGTTCTTGCTAAGTTGCAAAGGGTCTCTTTAAGTTGTCAACCCTGGCCTCGAATTGCAATCCTCTTGCCTCAGCTTCAACCAGTTGCTGGGATTACAGGCATGTGCCACCACATCCAGAACAAGGAAACTTTGAGAGCGATGAATATGTTCACTATCTTGAGTAGTGATGGGTTCACTGGCGTATAATTATAGCAAAATTTATTTAATTGTACACTTTAAATATCGTTTGCCAAAAAACCTCAAGAAAGCTTAAAAATATGTTCTGGAAAATAGGAAGGAGAAAGACAGAAAGAAAAGTGGGGAAGAGAGATAAAATTCTATGGCCTCTCTCAGAATTCTTTCTTGCTCAAGGACACAAGATGGTGTCTGATTGTAAGATTTTTTTTTCACAGTACTTCGCTGCATTTTTAACTGCCAGGATGGTCTATAAGCCTCAACTTTAGTCTTATGCTAGCCCATAAAATCCCTCATGCTGGTTCTATCTCCTCTTGGACCTGAAATGCAGTTTATACTTCTTGTCTGCCTCCATTTGCTGGGATGTTTCTTCCATTCTAAATGATCCAAATTTTTTCTCTCCTTTCAGGCCTAACAAAACTAAGATTTATTTCACAGTCTTTCCTATCTGTTTCTGCAGAAAAAAATTCTGTATTCTCTTCAAGTTTCTCTAGTATTTATAATCTAAACTGCTCTTTTGACACCTATTTGCTGCCTTGTATTATTTTCTTTTCATGTGCATCTTCTCAACAAGACTATGAACTTCTTCAGAGCAGAGACTAAGTCATATATATATATTTTTTTGTCTCTGCCAAGGCACTTAATAATAAGTGCTTAATAAGTGTCAATTTAAAACATCTCACTTTTGTAGTCTTTCCAATGCACTTTCTAGCCATTATCTCATTTGATCATTACATCAACACTTATGAGATTGGAGAAACTAGAAATGTTATTTCCTCCTTTTGACAGATAAGGAAACCTGAAGCCCAAGGTCACACAGCTTGTTAGAGAGAGACAGGGAATAGACAATTGAGAGAAAGGTCTGATCCAATTCAAAGTTTCCCACCACTGTCTTCTGCATCCTGCCACCTGAAGACAAGACTTCTGCATGCTTTGCCTCCTCATTCCCCAAGTACTTCAGAGCTACTTAGCAAAAGCTTTGTAGTCCATATTTGAGAACTCGACAAATTTGGGAGATGAAATTTCAGTAGGTTTCTGATCAGTCACCAAAGCATGCTTGCTATTTTGTTCCAAGTGCTGTTTGTTAGGGACATTATGCCTGATATTTAATGATGCTGCACTACAGAATTGAAGAAGCATAAATGATTTTTAAAAGCTTTAGAAAATGACAGCACTCTAGTATTAAACATCAAAGGAGGCAGCTGAGAAGCTGACCAAGGATATGAAATTTCTGCACTGGACCACATCATTCTTCCATTATGTATACTGGTAGAATTTTCTAGCTGGTACTATAGGAAAAGGTGAAACATTCCATTTCTCAGCACACCTTGCCCGAGAGGTCACCCAGCTTCTTCTCTAATGCAAGAGTTGATAACCCTGGTGTGGTTTACACACACACACACACACTCACACACACATACATTTTTTTTTCCTCTTTTTTTTCCCTAGTGCTGGAGATTGAACCTGGGGCCTCACGCTGGGCAAGCACTTCATCACTGATCTACACTCCCAGCCCATTATTTTATTTTTTAGAATTCATCTCCTAACTAGATTAGATTCCAGTCAACTTTGCAAAAAGGGTGCAGGTGGGAGTGGAGGCTGGGTTTAAGACAGAGGTAAATGAAGAATGAGAGATAAAGCAGAGGGCAAAGGAGCCTGAGAAAGGAGAGCAGACCCAAAGTGCAGAGAGTTGTGCCAGGGAAGAGGTGAACCAAGCCCCAGGCGGGGCTACCCGCAGGATGAGGGATGGAGGCAGGTCTAGGAAGGTTCAGCAGACCATTGTGGTAGGTTTAGGTTTCTGGGCTGCTACCTTGACTTTAACCTCTCCGCGCCTTAGTTTTCCCCTCTGTAGAATGGGTATGATGGTAACTTCCCAGTAGGAAGCTGTAAGAACTAAATGAAGCAAGACGAGGGAAGTAAACGTTTGACATAGCGCCTGACTCATCGTAGGCCCTCAATAATGTGAGTTATGAATACCATTTTCCCAACATTTGTCCGTAAACTGGGAAAGGTACCAAGAAGGCACAAAACGACCTTCCTGAGACCGCTCTTCCGCAGACAGTTCCACAACCCGAGTTCGCGGCCGTTAGAAACCAAGGACTCGCGCCAGGAGGGGGGCGGGATCTGTCGTTCCCGCCTTGAGTTGGCCCCGCCCCCCCTCCCTGCGGCCTCTCGTGCACTTTGGGCTCCAGCCCTTGACCCGGCCTTCCCGCGCGGTCCTCCCGGACCTAGCTTCCCCCCGGTTCTGCGCGGGGCCCGAGTGAGAAGTTCCGGAGCCCCGCTGGCTGGGTGTCGACGCGGTCCGCCAGCCCGCCCAGCCCCCCTCGGCACTGCCTCGGGAGCTACAGCTTCCCCAGAGTGTGCAGGTTTGCTTTCGAGGGGTGGCGGGCTGCGCTGCGGGAGAGGAGCGCTCAGAGGGTCAATCCGGCCAGCCCTCGGTCTCCTGCCGCGGAGGCCGCCCTCGCCCTTGGGAATCCTTGGTCGTCCAGACAGAAGGAGAGTCGGCGCCGGGGAGCCCGTACTGCATTTTGATTCATCTTGGGCCTTGTAAGGGTCACATCTTGTGAAAATACCTGTAAAATCAATTTAACGTTCAGTGCAGCGTGTAAAGACAGCTCTAAGAATTTAAAAGACGCCTGAGTCAGAACATTTAAATGCTTGGGTCCCAGTAGCAGCGTTTTAACACGTCTAAGTGCAGAGGGTGGAGAATCGAGCCTGATTGCCGCCACCGTTCACGCCCTGTAACATTTTTAAAGGGTAAAGAAAAATACCCATAAAAAAACCTCTAGGGAGGGAACAGCTGACTTGTTGAAATTTGGATTGGTCCTCATTTCCATGTGCGAAATTTGCCTGCAAAACTTTTTATTTGCTGGCTTAGATTAACAATAAACCGAATTGTTAAAAATACTGAGCTTAACTAAATAGTGGTTTTTGTTGACAAGTCGATGGTGTTATTAATTCTTAAAAGTCTCATCCAAGGCACGAGTCGTTATCACAGTTTTGCAGGTGGAAAAAAAGTTTGGCATAAAAAAAGCATTTCCCTTAAATTCACACAGAAGCAACAGTGGAGCTGTAGATTAAGTACTAGCATTCTAGAAGCCTTCTTAGCTGCGGCCCCCAGTAGACCACGTTACAAAACAAATGAGTAGTTACTTTGATGTTACTCATAAAAGGAGCGAGTAAACCAAATGTTCTGTGAACATGAAGTGTTAAATCATAATGACCTTCAATGTCTGTTTTGCTTTGGGAGACTCAGCTGCCCTTTGGAGTTTGATACCTCACCAAGAGTAGAAGGTGGAGCAAAAACATAACATGGAAAATAATGTCAAGGGAAGAATTTTGTCTTCCGAGTCCAAACAGTGCTCATCTTTACTGCCCCTCTAAGGTCATTCTTTTCAGTGTGTTCCATTATTCTGGCAAAACAGCGGGAGCTCAGGACCCAGTCTTGCTGCATTAACTATACCTTTGCCTCACTCTGTCTGCACTGACCTGTCAGTCTTCCTGTCATGCTCTTTCCTCCAGGTGCTCTTTACTAATGCTGTTATGTGAAAACCAGTTGTTGTGCAACTGTGGAATGATCTGTCATTCCTGAAGGATGATTCTAGAATTTAATGATCAAAAACTACCAACAGTTCTTCAATGAATGGACACATACACACACACACACACACACACACATATACAATTATTGTGGAATTTGGTAGCTGAGTTATTTGGGGGGAAAAAAAAAACCAGACTTTTGATTATTTTCTCCTCTTTCCCCAGTTCACTCATAACTGGAAAGCAGTAGCTCTTTTTTAACTTCAACATAATAATGGTGCTGGTGTGGGATCCTCCTGATTAGACCTTGGTGAATTGGAAAGTTTCTTTTTTAGAAACAAGCTCCTCATTTTTAGAAAGCTTGGAACAAGTGGAGACATTTATGTGCTTGGAATGCCAAACATTTTGGCACTTGTAAGTCTGTCCATGAAACTGTGTAAGAGCTTGGAACCCTGGATTTGTGATATAGCCCCTCTCTGTAAGTAGCATCCCTGAGGTTCCTTTCCAGCTTGTGGATAAAAGAAACTCAATGCCAAGGTAGTTTAATCTGGAGCAGCCAGCTATTTATTCATCTTTTGTTTTCTTTCATTTGGTTCCACACAGATAAAAATCCCAAGAAAATTAAATGGCATCTGGAGATTTCTGTTCCCCTGGACAAGGGATGGAAATACTTCAACAAGGTAAGGGTAGATATTTGCAAAAGGTTTGCTGACTTACCCAGAGAGGTTTTATTCAGGTTCTTGCCTTCTTTAATAAAGAGGATTTTTTTTTTTTTTTTTTTTTTTTTGGTATCAGGGATTGAACCCAGGGGAGCTTAACCACTGAGCAACATCCCCAGCCCTTTTTAATATTTTATTTAGAGACGAGGTCTTGCTGAGTTGCTAAATACCTTGCTAATCTGCTGAGGCTGGCTTTGAACTGGAGATCCTCCTGCCTCAGCCTCCTTAGTTGCTGGGATTACAGGCGAGCACCACTTTGCTGGCTAATAAAAAGGATTTGTAATGTCTTATCAATTTGTTTTCTATTACAAAAGTCTAAGCTTCTGGGAAAACTAGGATACATGGGAATTCTTGAACAGTCTCTTAATGGAAACAGATTACCCTAACTCCTGTTAAGTGTTGGTGTACTATCTGCTTGTGCAGTAGCAAGCATATTTTAAAGATAAGGGTGGCTAGCTAATTCTTTGAAGGCTTCCTTCTTACCTGTATCTTGAATTTTCTTATATCTTTTTTTTTTTTTTTGAATTGGGGATTAAACCCAGGGACACTTAACCACTGAGCCACATCCTTAGCCCTTTTTTATATTTTATTTAGAGACAGGGTCTCATTGAGTTGCTTAGGGCCTAGCTAAATTGCTGAGGCTGGCTTTTGAACTCATGATCCTCCTGCCTCAGCTTCCCGAGCCACTGGGATTACAGGCGTGTGCCACCACTCCCAACGAATTTTTTTCTTAATATATATTTTTTTTAGGTTGGCACAATGTCTTTATTTTATATTTATGTGGTGCTGAGGATTGAACCCAGTGCCTCATGCATGCTAGGTTAACACTCTACCACAGAGTCACAACCCCAGACTCACTCCCAACGAATTTTCTCACATCTTATTCTTCAAAATCTCAGCTCCTGCTGGGGCATTGACACATACCTGTAATCCCAGTGACTCAGGAAGCTGAAGCAGGAGGATTGCAAGTTCAAAGCCAGCCTCAGCAATTCAGTGAGGCCCTGAGAAAATTGATGAGATACTGCCTTAAATAAAAAATAAAAAGGGATGGGGATATAGCTCAGTAGTAAAGCACCCCTGGGTTCAATCTCTAGTGTCCCCATCACACACAGAAAGTCTCAGCTCCTTCTGTATCTTGAGTTCTTTCCATATCTTGAATCTTGTATTTCTTAAATTCTCCAAGAACTTGAATTTCCTATATTTTTACTATTTCCATATTGAATCCTTCAATATTTTAGAGGAGGAAGGGATGGGGGAAGAGGGAGAGAGGGGGAGAGGAAGAAGGGAAAGAGATACTAAGATTCAAACTTATTATTCTCTAAAAGAACCTTAGGTATGATGGTCCAAAGAATGAAAGTGTTTGGTAAGTAGATGTAGAAGATTCCAGCAGAGAGCACCCAGAAAAGAGATGGAAAAAAAGCTCTGACTATATGGAATAACTAGAGAATCCTAATTTCCTTCACTTTTTCTCATGCTTATGCTCTTCTGTGTCTACATGCATTATTACTCAGTTCTACTTAAAATAATTAGAATTTGTTAATTTTTTTACATACTATAAAGGTATATCTTTTCTTAGGCTTGCTTATATGACTAGAAATCACAGTCAAGTTGGAATTTTAGAATGTATGTTTTTCTCTTTTGTTCAAGAACTCTAGTAATTCTGAATGAATTTGGGGTACTGGGTGATCTCTATTAAAATGTATTGTGTTTTTTAAGGTTTTTTTGTTATTTTTTGTGGTGCTAAGGATTGAACCCAGTGCCTCACATATGCTGGACACATGTTCTGCCACTGAGCTACATCCCAGCCCCTAAAATGTCTTTTACTGTTATTATTATTTTTGTGGTGCTGGGGATTGAACCCAGGGCCTTGTGCATGCAAGGCAAGCACTCTACCAAGTGAATTATATCCCCAGCCCAACCTTCTTTTTTTTATGAGACAGGGTTTCACCAAGTTGCTGAGGCTGGCCTAGAACTTGTGATCCTCCTGCCTTAGCCTCCTGAGCTGCTGGTATTACAGGCTTGTGCCACCATGCCACACTTGTTGATTCTTTTTGTCCCATCTTTACCAAATGCATTTTCATTTTCTTCCCTCTCTTCCTGCCTTTCTTTTTGTGTGTTTGGGATCTGGGGATCAAAAGGGCCTCATGCATACTAAGCATGTACTCTACCACTGAGCTATATCCCTAGCCTGCGCATTTCCATTATCTAAGTCCTTAACTTTATTGGGTACTCATTTCCCTTTGAAATGAGTTTTATCCACAGGCATAGTGGCGTATGCCTGTGATCCCAGTGACTCAGGAACCTGAAGCAAAAGGATGAGAAGTTCAAGGACAGCCTCAACAACTTAGCAATACGATACCCTGTCTTAAAATAAAAAATAAGGGCTAGGGGTGTAGCTCAGGAGTAAAATGCCCCTGGGTTCATTCCCCAGTACCACAAAAAAAAAAAAAAAAAGAAAGAAAGAAAGAAATGAGTTTCATTTTACATCTTTGGATATAAAATAAATATTACTTTGAGTATTATTTCTAGTTTCTAATTTGTTAGTTTTTCCTTTTAAATCCATGAGATTTAGAAACTTTTCTAACCAAAAACCGAGGTGTTTTGGAAGTATTATGTTCAGTTATATAAACTAAGCATCCTTACCTTTTTGCTTTTTTTGTCCCTGTGCCTTAAGTGTGTAGCAAGCAGTTTCCTCCTTGTAACCTGAGGGAAGAGGACCTGTTACAGAACCCCTACTTCAGTAAGCTGCTGCTGAGTCTCTCACAGCATATGGATGAGAGTGGCTTAAGTCTCCTCCTGGCAAAGGAGCAGGCTCAGGTAAGGGCCCTGAGAGAAGGGATGACTGGAGGAAGGGAAAGTTCTTTCAAGAGAGTGGTTTCTATCTGGGATATTTTTGGTTTTCTAGGCATGGAAGGAAATTCGACTGCATAAGACAACATGGTTGAGGTCTGAGATTTTACAGAGAGTCATTCAAGAACTGCTTGTGGACTACTATGTGAAGACACAAGACACAAATTTAACATCTGAGGACAAAAAGGTGAGGCCAAAGAGATGAGATAAGGTGTGTTACCAACTATAGAAATGACCAGGCCAAATGTGGCTTGCTTTGATGATGTGATCTAGGGCAAAGAAGAGCTTTGAGGAATGGGTTATTAAAAACAAAATGGGTTGTCACTCCTGAGATAGCTCACAGTCTTCCTTGAATGTGTATCCACTTTCTAAAAACACTTCTGTCTCTACCTTAAAAAAGAGAAACAAAAATGGACTGTAGTTATTGGGGAAAAGAGTGTGTTATCAAGGTTTTGAAATGGATTGACAGAAGGCATTTGCAGCTGAAGGGGATGACAGCTGAAGAGAACTCTGAAAGTATGAGAACTGGTTCATGGGGATGGAACAGATGGAGTAAGAGATGTTTTATAGTCACCTCTTTTTGCTTTCTATTCTCTCTTTCTCAGTTTCATGAGACCCTTGAACAGCGGCTCCTTGTGACTGAACTGACACACCTCTTAGGTCCTAGCCAGGAGAAGGAGATACCTCCATTGCTAGGGCTGGAGAAGGCGGACCTTCTGGAGCTCATGCCACCCTCAGAGGTTGGGAGGAAAGAATACTGGGAACAAAGAAGCAAAGTGTTTTATTTTCCCCATATCTTTAAGATTTTTTGTTAAGCTTAATTATTTTTGCCAAAATGATACATATCTATGGTGGGCAAACTCAAAGAATAAGAAAAACATTACATAGAAGCAAATAAAAGATGGAATACTACATCTGAAAACATACTATTATTATAAAAGCTTGATATAAATAATATTATACCTTCTGTGCATACATAGATAGTATAATCTGTTTTGGTGTAATACATTGTGGATTTTTTTTCAAATCAAGAAATAGAATGAGGCTCCCAGAGACTTGGGAGGCTGAGGCAGGAGGATCGCAAGTTCAAAGCCAGCCTCAGTAATTAGTGATCCTCCTTTAGTGAGAACCTGCCTCAAAATAAAAATAATAAAAGGTTGGGGATGTGGCTCAATGGTTGAACACCCCTGAGTTCAATTCCCATCATCAAATAAATAAATAAATAAATAGGATGATACATATCTGCGATAGCACTCTTAGCATAGTGTCTAGGCACATAGTGCTATGTTCTTTTTTTTTTTTTTTAAAGAGAATTTTTTAATATTTATTTTTTAGTTTTTGGCAGACACAACATCTTTGTATGTGGTGCTGAGGATCGAACCTGGGCCGCACGCATGCCAGGCGAGCGCGCTACAGCTTGAGCCACATCCCCAGCCCCGCTATGTTCTTTTTTTAAAAAAAGATTTCTTTTTTTTTAGTTGTAGATGAATATAATACCTTTACCTTTATTTATTTATTTTTATGTGGTGCTGAGGATTGAACCCAGTGCCTCACATATGCCAGGTGAGTGCTCTACCACTGAGCCATAATCCCAACCCTAGTGCTATGTTTGTTTGTTTGTTTTTAGTTATAGACATGCACAATATTTTTATTTTGTTTATTTATTTTTACGTAGTGCTGAGGATCAAACCCAGTGCCTCACATGTGCAAGGCAAGTGCTCTGCTACTGAGCCACAACCCCAGCCCATATGTTCTTTTTTTTGTGGTGCTGGGGGTTGAACCCAGGGCCTTGTGCATGCAAGGCAAGCACTCTACCAACTGAGCTGTATTCCCCAACCCCCATATGTTCTTATACCATTAGTTTAAATCACTGCTAGGACTCCATTATATGGATATACCATAATTTGTTTAACCTTATTGATGGGTATTAAGGTTATTTCCATATTTTTGCTGTTAGAAATTATAGTGAGATGAACATGCTAGTTAATGTGTCTTTGCCTTTGTATATATTTTATTTCCCTAACATTTGTGCTGAAAGTGGTATCACTAGATCAGAACATACATACATACACAGAACACATTGGTACATACTGCCACACTATTCTTCAGAAAGGTGTTTCTAGTATTCCTAGTTCCCATATTTTCACCAACAATGGGAAAAAATATATATATAATATTAGTTTTAGGTGGACACAATATCTTTATTGTATTTTTATGAGGTGCTGAGGATTGAACCCAATGCCTCACGCAAGCCAGGCGAGCGCGTGCCATATCCCTATACCCCCAACATTGGATCTTGACGGTCTTTTTACTTGTTTCTTTTTTTTATGATGCTGGGGATTAAATCTAGGGCCTTGTGTATGTTCGACAAGTTCTCACTGAGCTACAACCCATTCCCTCCTTTTGCTGATTTGATAAACTAAAAATGAGTCTCCCTGATGTTTCTTTAAAATTTTTTTTTTTAATTTTGAGATAGGATCTTGTTAATTTGCATAGGATGAACTTAAATTTGTGATTGTTCTACATCCTAAGTAGCTGGGATTACAGGTGTGCTCCGCCACAACTCACTTCTCTGATGGCTCTTGACATGTTTTCTGTGGTTAATATTAAGGTTGTATCATCACATATTCATTGGTGATATTCCCTAGTTCTAACAGTCTGTTTGCACCACCTTTTGCTTTGGTGGTTATAGGATTTTGTGCAGATGAAAGCTCGTCTCCAGCTGGAAGTGGAGGAACAGCTCAAGAGGAAATGTTTCACTCTACTCTGCTACCATGACCCCAACTCAGGTGAGTGCTGGTCCTCTGTTCTGCTCACAACTGGCCTTCAGGGTTCATGATCTACTGTTTTTTGAGAATAATGTATTTTAAGTATCAGAGATACCTATGTGTTTGTTTCTGGTGGAATAAAAATAAATGTTTTTGTAAGGACTCCTTTGATTTAGCAAGGTGACAAGTGGAAGTGTTCTCCTGCTGCAGGAAGAGATGAGTTCTCTCCTCAGGAGGATCACAAAGGCAAAGGGAGGAGAGGTCAGGCCTATAGGTGTTCTCGTATCTTTCCCCCCGCTCTGTGGCTTAAGAATTCAGGGCCAGTGTAAAACTGTAGTACACACCTGTAACCCAGAGATTTGGGTGTTCGAGGCTGGAGGATTGCAAATTTGGAGCCAGCCGGGGCAACTTAGTGAGACCCTGTCTCAAAATAAAAAATATAAAGGGCTGGGGATGTAGCTCAGTGGTAGAGCGTCCCTGGGTTCAGTCCCTAGTTACACACAAACACACACACACACACACACACACACACACACCAGGAATCCAAAGTAAGAGTGAAGAGAACCTGACTATGAGAACCAGGCATCAGAAGAAAACCCGGGAAGTCGGACTTCAGAGCTAGATGTAGTACAGGGACATCGAATAAAGCCTTACAGAGGGCAGTAGCAATTAGAATTTCACCAGCTCTTTATCTCTTTGCCCAGATGCTGACAGTGAAACCCTGAAGGCAGCAAAGGTGTGGAAACTGGCAGAGGTCCTAGTGGGTGAGAAGCAGCAGTGCCAGGATGCTAAGAACCAGCAGAAGGAGCAGCTGGTACTGTTGGAGAAAAAGAGTGCCACCTACTCTCAGGTGTGTGGAGGCAATGTGACAGTCTCCACTTTCCTTTACTCTGACCCCACAGCACATTTAGGCAAGTCAAGGATTTGATTTGCCCTCCTTTCTACTCTCTGTTCTTACACCTCTTCTGCTTACTCTTGGGGGATCAGGTACTTCTCCGCTGCCTCGCTTTGCTGCAGAGGCTTCTTCAAGAGCACCGACTGAAGACTCAGTCTGAGCTAGACCGCATCAATGCCCAGTACCTGGAAATCAAGTGCAGTGCCATGATCCTTAAGCTGAGGTAAGCTGTGAGTCTTGTGGATCTAAGGGATACTGTCTTATACCCCGCTCCTCCATCTCTCATCCTTATCTCTTTTTTTTATCATGCCTAACATTTTGTGGATATCCAATCAATGCTGCACAGCAGCATTAGCCTTTGGAGTACCCAAAAGCTTTTTAATATTCTTGAGTCTTTTATTTTACAGACTTATGAAATAGGTGCATTACTGTAAGATCAGTTGCTCAAGGATTCAGAGTAACCTTGTTTATCCCATCATTGTTTAGCCTGCATCTTGACTGTGGGTAGGCACTGTGTTCATTCTTAACTCTGATCCTGTCAGGGATCTTCCACATGACATTTCTTTCTTTCCTCTGTCAGGATGGAGGAGCTAAAGATTTTGTCTGACACTTACACTGCTGAGAAAGTGGAAGTTCATCGTCTCATTAGGTGAGAACTCCCAGGAATCTGTATAGTTGTCCACAGCTTGTTCCCACTCCCTCCTGACTTGTTCATTTTAGCATGTTCCTTTTCTTGTCTACTTTCTGAGGACAAGCATCCTTATATTGAACCTTCTTTTCCTGGGCTCTTAGGGACCGTTTAGAGGGAGCCATTTGCCTACAAGAGCAGGACATGGAGAAATCTCGACAGGTTCTGAATACCTATGAGGTCCTTGGGGAGGAGTTTGACAGGCTGGTAAAAGAGTACACCCAGCTCAAGCAGGCAACTGAGAACAAGCGCTGGGCCCTCCAGGAATTCAACAAGGCCTACCACTGAGTGTCTGCAGAGCCAGGAAGCATGATTTACGCACACCACTGCTGCCTCCTATTTCTGCTGAAGGGACCACCTCCACCTGGGGCTTCCTTCACTATAAGGGGGTAGGGGGCACTTGCTGAAAACACTGCAGTCCTTTAGGTACCCTCCTGATTTATTTCCCTTGTTTACAATGACTGGGTCTTTTTTGGAAAATGTAGCAAGCAGATTTATATAATTTTATGCATAGCTGTTTGTCAGTGTCAGTCCTGTGTTGTGTTTGATTATTTCATGAATAAAATGATGATGTTATATCTTAGGATTTTAGTCATTTTCCCTGAGTAAAGATGGAAAAAGAACATCAAAGTCTGTGTGGAGGGCTGGGGATATGGCTCAGTTGGTAGAGTGCTTGCCTAACATGCACAAGGCCCAGGGTTCAAACACCAGTACCACAAATAAAAAAATAAATTCATAATTATCATAAATAATCAAGAAACCAATTAAAAAAAAAAGACTGTGTGGATAAGGAGGAAGAACTGAGGAAATCCAAATAGAGCCAGATCTATAATGCTTATACAAATAGGAGGTAGAAGTGCCAGCCTGCCCTCATTGAGTCTTAGAGGCTTCATTCTGGATAAGCAGAAGTGGATTAAATCTGGGCTTGCTCTTGATGAACAATAATCTTCAGAGGAGTGCTAGGTGCTGAGATAGATAGGAAACAATTCTGTCACTGTGGCTAACGGTAGGGAAGTTACTATAAAGCAGTCAGGCATTCAACTCAGTTATAGAAGGACACAAGCCACTTGTGCTCCTGGTTCTTTCTGGTTGTGGTTTGAGGGCCATATGTCTCTCCAAAAGCAGGGGTGGGAAGAGATTACCCTGAGGAACCAAGTTCTACCTTACAGCAAGGTAGATGGGTTTGACTGGCATTGAAATTAGGGAATGGGAACAAAAGCAAAAGGCCTCTAACCTTCTGAATTAAAGAACCTACTTAGCTTCCCCACCAATTTTTGGGGAGACTGGTTCAGGCATTCTTCTATTGAGGTGAAATGATGGTCTGCCTTGGCGTGGGAAAAATTAAGGTCTTGAAGTCAACTTACATATTTCTATAAATGGTGTTTACCACTATTTTTTTTATACACAAATTTTGATCCCCACAAAAAATGAACAAATAGATAATGAAAAAAACTTAGAGTCAATATTGCTTAATTTTATAATGTCCCCCCCAACTTTTTTTGGGGGGAAGTTTTTGAACCTATAGAAAAGTTGAAAGAATAGAAGGATGAGTACCAGTGAACTTTTTCTTTTTGGTACTGAGAATTGAACTCAGGGAAGCACTACCACTGAGCTACCTCCCCAGCCTTTTTGATTTCTTTTTATGTTGAGACAAAATCTCACTAAGTTGCTAAGGCAGGCCTTGAATTTGCAATCCTCCTACCTCAGCCTCCTGTGTCACTGGGATTACAGGTGTGTACTACTGTGTCTGGCTACCAGTGAATTTTTTTTTTATATTTATTTTTTAGTTATAGGTGGACAGAATATCTTTATTTTATATTTATGTGGTGCTGAGGATCGAACCCAGTGCCTCATGCATGCTAGGTGAGTGCTTTACCTCTGAGCCCCAGCCCCAGCCCCTTTTATTATTTTTTTTAATTAAAAAAATTATTTTTTGCAAGAGGATTAAAACCAGTGGTACTTTTATCACCAAGCTACATCCTAACCTTTCTGATTTTGAGACAGGGTCTCATTAACTTGCCCAGGCTGGCCTTGAACTTGTGATCCTTTCATCTCGGCCTTCCAGGTCGCTGGGATTATACTACACCCAACTGACAGTGTACCTCTTTTTTTTTTTTTTTTTTTTGGTACTGGGGATTGAACTCAGGGGCAGTCAACCACTGAGCCACATTCCCAGCCCTATTTTGTATTGTATTTAGAGACAGGGTCTCACTGAGTTGCTTAGTACCTCGCTGTTGCTGAGGCTGGCTTTGAACTCCCGATCCTCCTGTCTCATCCTCCTGAGCCACTGGGATTACAGGCGTGCACCACTGTGCCCAGCAATGTACTCTTAATCTATATTTAGCAATTGCCAGTATTTTGCTTTTCTCCCTCCTTTCCTTCTTATCTCCCTTCTCCCTTTCTCTCTATAAAATTCATTTATCAGGTAGGTGTGATAACACAAACCTATAATCCTAGCTGTTTGGGAGGATGAGGTAGGAGGCTTGTGGTCAGCCTGGGCAATTTAGTAAGATCCTATTTCTTTTTTTTTTTTTTTTTTTGCTAGATCAGACGTATGTGCATTTTATTTTTTTCCCTACATTTTTTATTGTTGCATTATAATTGTACATAATGGTGGGACTTGTTGTTACATATTTGTACATGAATACAACATAATATAATTTAGCCAATATCATTCCCTAGTATTTTCCCTTTCCCTTCCCTACTCCCTAAACCTCGTCACTTTCCTGTATTCTACTGATCTCCCTTAAATTTTCATGAGATTTTTCCCCCAACTTTTCTTTACCTTTTTCCTTTCTAGCTTCCACATATGAGAGAAAACATACAGTCTTTAACCTTTTGAGTTTGGCTTATTTTGTTTAACATAATGTTCTCAAGTTCCATCCATTTTCCTGCAAATGACATAATTTCATTTTTATTTATGGCTGAATAAAATTCCATTTGGTCTGTATACCACATTTTCTTTATCCATTCATCCAGTGATGGACACCTAGGCTGGTTCCACAGTTTAGCTGTTGTGAATTGTGCTGCTATAAATGTGAGTATGCATGTATCACTGTAGTATGATGACTTTATAATTTTTTTTAAATTGACACCTTTATTTTGTTTATTTTTTATGTGGTTCTGAGGATTGGACCCAGTGCCTCACACATGCTAGGCAAACATGCTACCACTGAGCCACAACCCCAGCCTTTAGACATTCTGATTTTATTGGTATGAGATACAACCTTGCAGTAGGATTTCTTTTTTGTGTGTGTATGTGGTGCTGGGGATTGAACCCATGGTCTTGTGCATGCAAGGCAAACACTCTACCGACTGAGCTATATCCCCAGCCCAACTTTATAATTTTTTTAGGATAAATACTGAGGAGTGGTATAGCTGGGTCATATGGTGAGAACCTATTTCAAAATATAAGAAATTTTAAAAATGGCTTGGGGTTGGGCTGGGGATGTGGTTTAGTGGTAGAGTGCTTGCCTGGCATGCATGAGTCCCTTGGTGTGACTCCCCAGTGACACACATATAATGATGATGATAATAAAAATAATTAAAATGAAATAAAATTAAATTTCTAGTAGGTTGGTTGGTACTTTATTGACAGTGAAGATATAGGACATTTACATCATTGCAGAAAGTTCTATTGGACAGCTGGGCATGGTGATGCACATATATAATCCCAGTTACTCAGGAGGAGGAGGCAGGAGGATCACAAGTTCAAGGACAGCCTAAGTAACTTAACAAGACTCTGATTCAAAAACAAAACAAAATAGGGGCTGGGGTAGTGGCTCAGTGGTAGAGTGCTTGCCTGGCATGCTAGCATGTGTGAGATACTGGGTTTGATTCTTAGCACTGCATATAAATAAATGAACAAAATAAAGACCTATCAATGTCACACACACACACACACACACTATACACTCCCAAAAAGAAAAAAGTAGAAAGATTTGGGGATGTGACTCATTGGTAGAATGTCCTTGAGTTCAATCCCCAGTACTGTGAAAAAAATATTTTTTGTATGGGACAGAGATATAAGCCTGTATTTCCTAAAAATTAGAGTTAGGTCTTTAGGCTTGATTAGATTTGGATAAAAGATCTTTGCAAAAAGTACTTAACAGATGCTATTACATACTTCACATCACTGAAGCCACATCAGGCCAAAATATGTCACTATTAATTATGCTGAGTTTGATTGCTTGGTTAGGTGGTAATTGCCAGATTACTACTAATGGGATCTCTTTAATTTATAAAGGTATGTTTTCTCTTGGTTGTAGCATCTAGAAATGAAATTTGAAAATCTCAAAATAGATCTTCCTGGGCTGGGGATGTGGCTCAAGCTGTAGCGCGCTCACCTGGCATGCGTGCGGCCCAGGTTTGATCCTCAGCACCACATACAAACAAAGATGTTGTGTCCGCCGAAAACTAAAAAAATAAATATTAAAATTCAAAATAGATCTTCCTGATATTTATTATGACATTCATTTAATTAGGTGCTTGTCCTGAAGCAAACTAGGTTTTGGCATTTGGAATAATAATAATGACAATAACAACAACAATAAAGAAATGGGCCTTGTCTTCAATTTTATAACCTATAGACAATAGCAGACACACAAAAACAGTCCAAGAATATAAAGTAACAGGAAGTAGAGCTAAACGTGTTGTGAACAAAGAGAAGCGAATCGGGAATTATAAGGTAGAACCTTGGTATGAAAAGCAGATTTGGTTCAAGCTTTATAGAAGCAAGTATGGGATGGAATTTTGGAAAAAGCAACAAAGACAAAGAGGAAGGAGTGGTGTGTGAAAAGGCACAGAATTAGGAATTGGTAAATCATGTACCAAAGAAAGACCTTCCTTCCTTCCTTCCTTCCTTCCACTGGGGATTGAACCCAGGGATACTTTACCACTGAGTTATATCACCAGCCCTTTATATTTTTTATTTTGAAACAAGGTCTTGCTAAATTGCCCAGTTTGGCCTTGAACTTGCTGAGGCTGGCCTTGAACCAAGTTGCTGGGATTATAGGCATGCGCCACCCCACCTGTAAAAATTTCATTTAAAGTGTTAATGTGACAGAAATTTAAGTAAGATCTTTTATAGTTTCAATTGAGACATGAGAGCTGGGGTTTAAGCGTGTTTAGATTTCCAACTGGATGAGAAAACAAAATGGTTTACAAGCAGTGATTCCCACTCTATCTCCCTAAAACAGCATGGAGATGGACAGTGAGCTATTTTTAATATATTTTTGTTTTGTTTTGTTTTTGGTACTGGAGATTGAACTCAGGGACACTCTACCACTGAGCCACATCCCCAGTCCTATTTTTTATTTTATTTAGGGACAGGATCTCACCGAGTTGCTTAGTACCTCGCCAGTGCTGAGGCTGGCTTTGAACTTTCAATCCTCCTGTCTCAGCCTCCCAAGCCACTGGGATTACAGGCATGTGCCAACGTGCCCAGCCTATTTTTAATATCTTCAAGAAAATGAAACATTTTTCTGCAACAATTCTGTACCAACTATTATTAACAAATCTTTATCAGCTTAAAAACAAAAACATATGCCTTGTAAGAAAGAAAAAATAGAAGTATATATGATAGAAAAACATTGGACCACACATGCTCACACTCACCACCCCCAGCACACATCCCATTACCCCAGCCCAGCCTACCTCCTCAGAGTAACCAGAGTGATTTGGTATGTATAGTGCCAGATAGTAGTGAATATGATCATCAGAGTATGGTTGCATCATAATTTAACCATTCTCTTCATGATAGATATTTAGATTGTTTCCAGATTTCCAAATTGCAAATATGCTTTGTTGAGTATATATAAATATATATATTTTTAAAAATATATAAATGTGTATACAAACACTTATTACAGGTCCTGCCTCTTTACTCTTTCAAAGTCATACCCTTCACTTGCCTCTTACCACATCTGATAAGTCTTGATCTTTCCCTTGGATGAGAGTGAAGGAAATCACCTACAGAACTTGGAGTAGGATTGCTCTGGATGAGGAAACTCTGGGCTTCTTGGACAAACAAAATCTGCTTGTGTACTCAAGGAAGGCTCATTGTGGAGGTACGCTGAGAAATGACCCTGCCACGATATATTGGGAACTCAGCGCCCCCTAGAGGCCAATCTGGACATCTCCAAAGAAGAGCAGAATTCCTGGGGTCCAGCCATGCTGTGCTGTTCCTCATACAGGAAGGCTTGCTTCTTACCCATTTTGAAGGATTTAGACTAAGTTTGTTCAAGGAACCAATAGGTTTCCTTATACTTTGAAATAGTGGAGGTAAAGGAGTCAACACATAAAGGACTAGATTAGCAATTGTAGAAATAGTTTACCCAAAGGGGGCTGGGGTTGTAGCTCAGTGGCAGAGTGCTTCCATAGCATGTGAGGCCTTGGGTTAGAACCCCAGCACTACATAAAACTAACTAAACATGGGGCTGGGGATGTGGCTCAAGCGGTAGCGTGCTCGCCTGGCGTGCTTGCGGCCCGGGTTTGATCCTGAGCACCACATACAAACAAAGATGTTGTGTCCGCCGAGAACTAGAAAATAAAGATTAAAAAATTCTCTCTCTCTCTCTCTTAAAAAAAATAAAAAAATAAAAAAAAATAAAGGCATTGTGTCCATCTACAACTAAAAATATTTTTTAAAAAAGAAATAGTTTACCCTAAAAGATGGTTTGTATTGAATGGCTAAGGTCCTGCCTAAGTGCTAAAGTCTGGTGTCAGGAAAATGCAGCTGAAGTTTAGAAAGACCTAAATGTACAAAGCCTGGCTGAAGAAAGAACGTGTAACCAAAAGCAAATAAACTACTTAGGGTTTAGAAAAGGGTTACCCAGAGAGTTAGGTCAAGGTTCTCAGGAATTGAACTTGATATGGATTGGGCTCACATGATTGTGAGGGCTGGAAAGTCTGAAATCTGTAGGACAGGCTGGCAGGCTAGAGACAGGCAGAAGTGATGCTGCAATCTTTTTTTTTTTTTTTAATATTTATTTTTCAGTTCTCGGCAAACACAACATCTTTGTTTGTATGTGGTGCTGAGGATCAAACCCGGGCTGCGCACATGCCAGGCGAGCGTGCTACCACTTGAGCCACATCCCCAGCCCCTGATGCTGCAATCTTGAGGCAGAATTTCTTCTTCAGGAACACTCAGTTTGCTCTTAAAAGGCCTTAACTGGCTGGGTGCAGTGGCATATGCTTATAATCCCAGTGACTCTGGAGGCTGAGGCAAAAGGATCACAAATTCGAGGCTACTCTCAGCAACTTAGAGAGGCCCCATCTAAAAAAATAATAAAAAAGATTGGGGGGTGTATCTCACTAGTAAAGTACCCCTGGATTCAATTGCTATTACCCCTTGCACCCCCCAAAAGGCCTTAACTGATTGGATGAAACCCACCCACATTATCAAGGGTAATCTCTTTTACTAAAGTCAACTGATTGCAGGTGTTAACTTCATCTATAGTACACCTTCATTGCAACATCTAGATAAATGTTTGATGAAATATTTGTGTTCTGGAACAATCCAGTCTTAGTGTCAGAGGACTGTCTTCAAGGTGCTGTGAAACTGGAGGGACAGATAGATCAAGACAGATCAAGGATAGCAGAGTGCAATTTATCAGGGGGACTTCCTAATTAAATCAGGGTCCCGGGTGGCAACAAGGCCAACTGGATCCCTGCCATTTGGGTGAGAAAAAGGGGTGTATGTATGGGTTAGGACAAAAGCGATTTCATCCCAGCTGGAATGTACCTAGTTTATCTTAAGCTAATATCAGTCAGGCACATTCCTGGAGCCAGGGTCTGATTGTAAAGCTCCATATACCACTCTAATGGCTTTGTCTATTTATAGTTTTCTGGGAAACTATACATGAAAAACAGACTAGAAGCACTTCGGGACAATCATGGCAGTTAAACTTCAAGATGGCAGCAATCATGTCAAGCTGAATCTATACAATCTGGGCACTGTAATAGACTGGCCAAGTCAACATATTAAATTCACTGTCAAATGAGTATTTCAGTTTTTATCTAGCTCTAACTTGTTTGAAATGGACACTGAATGAGGGATCTGAGTTAGGTCACCAGAGAGAATGGTTACACTGGGGACAGGAAAAATCCATGGTTGTAATTCCTCTCCATAAAACAAGGATTTTGAAGCCTGGTGTGATGGCACATGCTAACCCCAGCTACTTGGGAGGCTGAGGCAGGAGGACTTGAAGGTAAAGGTCAGCCTAGTCAACTTAGCAAGGCCCTGTTTCAAATAAAACAAAAAGGGCTGGGAATATAGCTCAATGGTAAAGCATTTACCTAGCAAATGTGAGGCCCTGAGTTTGATTCCCAGTACTGAGGGATGGCTTTGAAACTTTATTAGATATAAGATATTATTTCTAAGCATTCCGCATGTAGTAGGTCATTTAATTATATTAGTAAACTTTTGAAATTAAATAGTATTACTGTCTTCCATTACAATAGGGAAAACTAAGTAAGGTGTAGAAAGATCAGTAAGGTGTAGAAAGACACAAAGATGGTAAATTGAAAAGCTCTGGCATGAACCCAGGAAGTCTGGCCCTAGAATCTGCAGCCCTAAAGACCCTCTGATGCCTTGGATCCAAACATACACCCTCAAAGCAACATCATATGTATGGATTTGGCCTTCCGGGTTTCCTGATGGATGGAAGGGATGGCTCCATACATCAGATGAATACCCCTATACCACTGGAAAGCACCATCCTTCCATGTACATTGACAGTGCAACCTAAATACTGGTCTCTAGTGAAATACCGGGGGACTTGAAGTTACATAGAACCTGCTAACAAATGGAAGCATTGAGCTGGCAAAGTTGGCCAGTCCCTGAACCAGAAGACTTCGCCAGTGTCCTAGACCTACATCCCTAAGAGATGAGCTAGAAAAGCCAATGGCCATCTTTCCCCTCCACTGCCCCAACCTACTCAGGTCCTCATTTTGGGTCCCTGCAAATTGTCCTGACTGCCTCTCTTCCCACCTAATATGCTTATCACTGCCACCTCAACTTTCATGATGACTTTGGTTTTCTTTTCATAAGTATTTTATAATTTTAACTTCATTTTGTCATTTCTCTGATCAAAATACTCAGGTCAGTCAGGCACAATAATGCACACCTGTAATTCCAGCAACTTGGGAAGCTGAAGCAGGAGGATCCCAAGTTTGAAACCAACCTCAGCAATTTAGGTCCTGTCTCAAAATTTTAAAAAGGGCTAGGATGTAGCTCAGTGATAAAATACCTCTGGGTTCAATTCCCAGTACCCAAAACAACAAAAACCCCTTAAAAACCATTCTTCAGATCTCCCCATTACATACCAAACAGTTCACACGGTTTAGCTATGGATTCAAGCCTTCAAGGTGTAGTCCCGTTTTCCAATCTTCCACCCTGCTTGCACACTAAAATCCCTGATGGACCCACCCCACTAGCACACTAAAATCTGTGATGGGCCCATTTACCACTTCATGCTTTCCTGTGCTTGTTTCTAGAGGGAACTCTTCTCATAAAATCCTATCACCTTTCAGACCCATCTCAAATTCTGCTTTGCCATTATCATTCCAGTTAGAAAAGTTCTCACTACTGTTTAAGTCCCCACAAACACTTTGTTACAACTTCTTTAGGGCACTTACCAGGCAAACTTGAATAGCCATCACTATGTTAAGAAGCACATTTGACCTATCTAAAATATTGGAAGTTGGAGGCAGGTGGTTGTAAAGCAGATGTTCTCAATTGTTTTGGTCTCAGGACTGCTTTACTCTCCTAATGATTTTTTAGGACTCTAAAGAGTCCTTTGGAAATCTGTATCTTTTGTTTACTTTTTATGCCGTGTGGGCAGGGGGCGCAAGACAGTGGTGAGCATTTTGGTGAGTAACGCTTGCTTCAGAGTTGAGAAGAGCTTCTCACACCATATCCCTGTCTTCCTCCAGTTCTCAGCACAATTGTTGCTCTTCAGTTATACCACAATCTGAATCAAAAAAGTATTTTTTAATGATTTATCCCTTTATTACAACTAACCCTGATAATGCTTGTTAGTGCCTATCACCAGATCTCCAAAGTGTACTCATCCAGCTCAGTTATCAGACATGTCTACACAAGACCCTATAATGCCTGGAAGTTGACTGCAAAGGAGAGAATCTAGAATAGCCAGGCCTATCAGTCTCACAGTATCACCCCTTACCCTTAACATTCCATATAGCTGTAGAGTTCATCTGTTTGTCCATCTGCTAAAATGAGAAAAGAAAAATTCATGCACTGATTTAAAACAAACCAAAAAAAAAAAAAAAAACTAAAAATAAAATCCTTTTCTTTCTAGCTGAACAAAAATGTGCAGTTAATACTTGGCACTTGAAAATGCAGTAGAGAATGTGGAACCAAGCTGTCTGTATATCTGGTAGCTCTCTGCTTTGTTTTCCTTACCAGTATTCTGCCTAATGTTTGCTTCTGTGATGGTTATATTGCCTAGCAAGCACACCTGTGGTTGTGAAAATAGTATAGCAAAAAAGAAAAATCCCCGGTTATTGATGTACTAGATTTGTGTGTGTCTTTTAAACAGTTCTAGTTTCACCTTACACAGAATAATCAGGAAAAGTGTAAAAACTCAAAAGTGAAATAAAAATTTTATCAGTTAAAAAAAAAGAGAGCTTTTTTTTTTCAGTTGTTGATAGCTCTTTATTTATTTTATTTATATGTGGTACTGAGAATAGAACCCAATGCCTCATACCTGCCGGGCATGTGTGCTACCTCTGAGCCCCAGCCTCCCAAGAGCTTTTGTTTTTATAAGTTTTATCTATAGATATTTCCTACATTAAAAATTAAAGCTAGAATACTTAAAATATTTATTCATTAGCAGGGTGCAGTGGCGCATGCCTATAACCCCAGCAGCTCGGGAGGCTGAGACAGGAGGATCCTGTGTTCAAAGTCAACCTCAGCAACAGTGAAACACTAAGCAACTTGGTGAGACTCTGTCTCTAAATAAAATACAAAATAGGGCTGGTAATTTGGCTTGGTGGTCAGTGCCTGTGAGTTCAATCCCTGGTTAAAAAAAAAAAAAAAAATTTCATTTGTTTTTAAAAGTCCATTGCATGTTGGGGCTGGGGATGTGGCTCAAGTGGTAGCGCGCTCGCCTGACATGCACAGGGTGCTGGATTTGATCCTCAGCACCACATAAAAATAAAATAAAGATGTTTTGTCCACCAAAAACTAAAAAATAAATATTAAAAAATTCTCTGTCTCCCTCTCTCTTAAAAAAAAGTCCATTGCATGCTAACATAAATAACACATTTTAATAAAAATAACAATTTTCCAAAAGAGAGAGAGAAGAGAGTGGAATTGTTTCATATTTTAGCAAATCTCTTTGATATCTGCCTTAATAGAAGCAGCTAGATTCTCATATCTGCTTCTCTTTGTGGAGATATGCAGCTTAGGCAGAAGCAAATAAAGAGAATCTTGCCTCATATATTCACATAGGAGGTATTAATGCATATTTTGGTCCTTGGACCACATTGGCAAATGCTGTCATAAAAGAAAAATAAATTCTCTGAGAATCAGAAGAACCAGATTTCTTATTATGGTCTTATTTCTTATTATGGTCTTCCATTTAATTGAAGCATTAATTTGTTCAAGACACACTTCAGTTTTCTCGTCTACAAAATGAGTATATTTATAATTCCTACTTCACAATTTAATCTTGAGGATTGAGATAATATGTTTAAAGTTCTTGTATGAGTAGAGCTTAATAAATATTAATCTGGCTAGGAGGACTACCATATTATTGCTATGATATGAGAGTAACTGCTGAAGCTTGGACAGCTACAGAAGCCTACAGAGAAGGGCATTGGGTAGACCTTTGAAAGAAGGGATGTAAACTAGAAAGAAACAGCACAATAATGCATGCCTGTAATTCTAGCCACTCACCCACTCATGCAGGAAAATCCCAAGTTCGAAGTCAGTCTGGGCAACTTAGTGAGTAGTGAGATCTTGACTCAAAAGCAAATTTTAAAAAGGACTTGACTAAAAAGAACAACAAAAAAAAGGACTTGGGATGTAGTTCAGTGGTAGAGCGCATTTGCGTAGCATATATGAGGCTCTGGGTTTCATGCCTAGTACTGCCAAAAAGGAGAGCATAAGTGTAATACATACTTTAAAAATGCTGTCTATAATATTTTATCATGCTCAATATTGAAAATTGAGAGAAAAGATGATTTTTTTTCCATAGTTGAGGTAATTCTGCTTGTACAATTTGTAATCTTTGTCATTTAATGGCTTTCTGTGTGTTTGTGTGTGTGCTAGGGAATTGAACTTAGGTGCGTTTACCACTGAGCTACATCCCCAGTCTTTAAAAAAATTTTTTTTTTTTTTGAGACAGGGCCTCATTAAGTTTGGCTCTTTTATTCTATTTTTTACCAACTACAGTAACTGTTTATTTGTTTGTATATTATTTGTTTCACAGTGTTTGAGGTAAAGAGCTAAAAATTTGAGATTTCCCTCTCTCTTTTTGAGATTTCTTTGCTTTTCTTGTCTGATTTTATTGCAGATGAACAGTAAAATTATTTTTATCAAGTAACAAAAGATTCCATTAAAATCATGATTGAATGTTGTAAAAGTGAGAAATTACTTCAGTAAGCACTGACATCTTTATAGGATTCATTTTTTTTTTCTAAGAATAAGGTTTATTTCTCCATTTTTTCAGACTTCTATTATATCTTTCAGCAAAATTTTGTAATTTTGCTTATATAGGTTCCTAACATTTTTTTCAGAAAGTTACAACTAAGTATTTCATCTTGATGTTACTTTTATCATTGTGGATAGGGAAAATCCTAGTAACAATAGCTAACGTATATTGAAAGTTTACCATGTGCAGAGTAGAATCTAAAAACTTCACTATATTAATAATTTCATCTTTATAACAATTTTTTTGAGATAAGAATTACTATTTACATTCCTATTTTATGAATGAGGAAAGTGAAGCCAGAGGCTACATTCACTTGGTTAGTACATGGATGAACAAGGCTTTAAACTCATCCACTCCACAGGCAATACCCCTAGCTAAGATGTTACTGGGATCTTTTCATTTATTTATTTTACATTGCTGGGGTTCAAACCTGGGGCCTTACACATGCTGGGCAAATGCTTTACCACTGAGCTACATTCCCATTCTGGATATTTTTATTAATTATATCTTCTAAGTGTTTCTTGGTATATAAGAAGGCTACAGATTCACATTTGTCTGCATCACCTGACCTCTCTGCATTGTATTATTCTCATCACTTAAAAATTGATTCTCACAGATTTTTCTATACATTCAATCATATCATCTGCAAACAATGATAAATTTACTTCTCCCATTCCAAAATTTATAACTTCTTTTTTCTATTTCCAGTCTCATTGTATTGAACTTTTCAGAATAGTAAGATTATTTAGTTATGAGACTAGACATTCTTATTTCATCTTTACCTGAGTTGTTGAGTTTATATAGATATATGTATATATGAAGAATATTCAAATATTCAGACTATTAAGAATGTTTATAGGACTGGGATTGTGGCTTAGTAGTAGAGCGCTTGCCTGGCATGTGTGAGGCCCTGGGTTTGATCCTTAGCACCACATATAAATAAAGAAATAAAGTAAAAAATCCATTGGCAACTAAAGAATATATTTTTTAAAAGAATGTTTTTAGAAAATAAAACTGACTTAATATGTTTTATTCTTTGGCTATTAAAAAGGATCAATTTTTTTTTTTTTTTTTGGTAGTACTGGTGATTGAAGGACACACTATCATTGAATTACATTCCCAAACCCTTTTTATTTTTTATTTGAAATAGAGTCTCACTAAGTTGCTAAGGCTGGTCTCAAACTCATAATCTTCCTATCTCCTCAGCCTCCGAGTAGCTTGGATTACAGATGTGCACCACCATACTTGCCTTGTTTATTTTTGACCCATTATATAAATTTCTTTACACCTAACCTGTGTTAAGTCCTGGGGTAAATCCTAATTGGTCGTGTTATATAATTATTATGTTAATACATTATTAAATTTTGTATTAATTCTAAATATTTTAGGATTTTTACATTTATATCCATAAGTGAGACTGGCCAATAGCTTTTTTGGGGTGCTATTCTGATAGGTTTTGATATTAGGAATGTTCTGGTTTCATAAATAAATTGGGTAGTTTTCCATCTTTTTCTATGTTCAGAACAGTGCCTGCTTTTTCTATTCATTTTGACAGATAAATACCATATAATAGAGATGACAAGGAAGAAAATGCAAATTGGCACAGATTATTTTGCCTCAGTAACTCTGCCACTTTGTAGCTAGAGGACAGCTTTGATTGTGAAGAAGCAATTTGGAGCAGTAGGAGGGTCAAACCTGCTGTTATTGTGTTGTGGAAGAGTGTGGGGGGCTGGACAGGCACTGAGGTGAGCTAGGTGAACAGAGGTGGGTCTGGTGGAGAGGCAAGTACTGAGAGAGAAGGTGAGCACAACAAAAGATGAAAAGAGGCTTTACAATGGACTGGGGGTATTTACACAAAGACCCAAAAAATGGGGATCAGATAGAACTGGGCGTGAAGGCAAGGAATACTGGCGGGCTTGGTGGGAGAATTATCTGAGAATAAAGTACTCCTTCCCTTCCAAAAAATCTGTAATGCTGTCTGGCCTGTTGGTCACTGGCTCCTACTGGAAAAAGTAACCAAAGCATTTGCCCTCTGTGTGAATCTTCATCCCCGCAGAGGCCTACATTTTACAACAGTAATTCACATGCTTCAGAGTTCAGTGTGGAGGGCAGAGCAGACGGAAGCAGAGCATAAGACCAATGTCACCAACTTTGACTTAAAGCCTAGTACATGCAGCCAAGTCCTATAAGAGATTCTGTTTCTTTTTCGGTCTTTCTCTTCTTGCTTCTCTACAGCTCAGATAGGCAAATCCACACTTACATACTTTTTTTTTTTAATAGCTTACGAAAGCTCTGTGACAAAGAATGGGAGTAATGTGGTTTGGAATTACTGTGAACTGTTCAGCATGATGCTTGCCACATGGCTGAGGCCATTTTGAATGAAAAAACAAAGACAACACAGACAAATGAAATTCAGCCCATGTAAACTTACTTTGTCAGTTAAACTTTTTTTTTTTTTTTTTTTTTTGTAGATGGGCAGAATGCCTTTATTTTGTTTATTTTTTTTGTGATGCTGAGGATTGAACCCAATGGCTCACACATGCTTTAGGCAAGCACTCTGCCACTGAGCTACAGCCCCAGCCTGGCTCTTTCTTTTTTTAAGACAAATCCTTTTGAAAATTATTTTAACTGGTAGAAAAACTGACATAACTGTTTCATAGATTTCCTTCTTTTCCTCTCACAGGAATGGGTACTAACAACCAACAGAGCCACCAGTTTGACATCAGAAGTGAGCTGCCAGAAGCACAGATGGTCCACAACCCAGATAATTAGCATCTGAAGAAGAAACAACATGTAATAAGTCTTCTATGAAAGTAGAATTGGGTTGGGCAAAACTCTGGCAAACATGCAGCAAGCCTCCTCATCAACTCCTTTTGACTTGTTAACATGTCCACAGAGCACTCATCCACTTCCTGTGGGCAACTACCTACTGGAAAGACCTTCAGGAAAGAATTCCAAATATATTCTGTAGACACTCCACCCTAAAGGAGAGGACCATAACTCCCCTTTCCTTAGATATGGGACATACATAGTAACTTCCTTCCAAAGACTACAGTATGGAAAGTTGGGGTTAGGCAAGTGGGAAGGAGAGAATCACTTTGCAGTGGAGAAAGCTGACAAACTCTACTTCTGCCAGGTGATAAAAGTTAACATCAACAGTAATTGTCAGAGTCTGGCTGGGCACAAATAACCGAGCCACTCAAGCAGGAACAAACTTTATTTCCGAACTCCCCAAAACGCCACCCAGGAGGCCCTTCCAGGAACACCACACACCAACCAGAACTCCCTCCACGGGAACTTCACCAACCAAGGTGAACTCCCCAGGAATCCCTGCGAGAACTCCAAAGTAGCAGGCAGTAGGGGGAGCCCAAGGCAGACAGCAGGGGTCTATATATAATTGAATACACAGCTTAACATAACCATCAATATCTCAATGGCTCGCTGGCTTCACCTCTCAACCACTCCCTTCTGGCAAGATGCCATGCATCATCCGGACTGGGCTGTGGCCCTCAACAAGTCATAAATCATGGTGATTACTATCCAAGTACTTTGATATGATGTAATGAAAATGGCACTTTACCTCTCTGATCTTCCTTCCTAAAAACAGACAACCCCAGTCTAATCATGAGAAAAACATAAAATAAACTACGAAAGAGGGGCATCTTACAATATACCTCACCAGTACACATCAAAACTATCATCAAAAAAAAGGGACAGCTGAGAAATTGTCAAAGCCAATAGAAGCCTAAGGAGACATGACAACTAAATGTAACATAGTATCCTTCATGGAATCCTGGAGCAGAAAAAGATATGGTAACAACAATATAATAATAATTTTAAAATGGGACAAAAGCACCTCCAACCCCTTTGTAGTACATTTAGTTATTTGGTTTTCTAACTTTCATCCTCTTGGGGCACTTACATAGATATCCTCAAAGCATATCCTTTCCACACCCTTTCTGTGTTTCACAGGGCTCTGTTCCCGCCCCCCCCCCCCCTCCGGGGCCACGATGATCATCCACTCTTATGGCTTCAAACTGCTTTTCCTCTGGAGACTTCCAAATCTTGTCTGATTCAGATCACTGTTCATGCAACTCTGTATTACACAGCGCCCCCTAGACGTTCAATTCAGCATATCCAAACCCAAACCCTGATTCTCCCTAAAACAGTACTCTGGTTTCTTGCCTGTGTTACTGTGCAGAAACCTGGGCATCCCCCTGACTTCTTTCTCTGGGCTCCCCGCTAGCCAGCCCCTGAATTCTATCAGCAATTCCTGTGTAGGGACTCCTGTACGTATTCTCCTCTGCAACCCCCACTACGGGCCCTCAACACCTGTGGGGCTCCCTGCCTTCAGGTGCTCCATTATCCTCTCTAGGTCTTTCCTAGCTTCATTCTTTTCCTCCTTTTCTGTGTCTCTAGCAGCTATTCACATGGAAAAAAACCCGAGTCCCCTCCAGGTAGTTCCACAAATCTTGTGCACTGTAATCCTTTGCCATGGATTCCCTTTCTTTATCTTGAAGTGTAAGTGTGTGTGTGTGTGTGTGTGTTGTGTGTTTAGGTATTTATTTACATCTTGTGTTCGAGACAGAGAATCACTAGGAATTAGTGGCTAATTTACCGCAGTCTGTTTTAAAATGAAGCACATTAAAGGTGCAAATTCTAATTTAATTGTTCCAGCCACTAAACTCGTTTTCTGTGTTCAGATGGACTTAAGTAATGATACAAGAAACACCTTTGAAAGAAGTGCCAGGGAGAGCTCACCAATTTGAGACATGAAAATCAGAGCGTAAGAAGATAATGAAAGAATGATAAAAGAGAAAGAACGGGTGCATAGGGTTGCAATAAAGGAGTACCAGTCCCAACGAGCCAGCCAGGAGTCGAACCTGGAATCTTCTGATCCGTAGTCAGACGCGTTATCCATTGCGCCACTGGCCCCGAGACAATCGCGCTAGGCTCAGTGATGACACTTCAAGCTTACACTGCAGGGTTTCATGGGACGTGTAGTCTCATAGTGGGGTTCTACGGATACATGAGGCATTCTGGGAGATTGGAGCTCGTCACCGACGAGAAGCTGAGATTGGTGGATCTACGGGAGCCACGCCGCACGTCACTGTGCAGCCCGCGGATTGGCGGGAGGAGCCGTCCCCTTCACCCCTCCGCCTCCTGCTCGGGAGCCGTGGACGACGCTCTGGTTGTTAAGGCGACTCGTCCCGCCTCCTGGGGACCTTTTTCCGCTTTGTGATTGGCTACTAGTATCAAGGAATCCCGGCGTGGACAGCGCGAGGGAAAAGATGGCGGCGATGGCGGTCGGTGGTGCTGGTGGGAGCCGCGTGTCCAGCGGGAGGGACCTGAATTGCGTCCCCGAAATAGCTGACACATTGGGGGCTGTGGCCAAGCAGGGGTGAGGGCCGGACCTCCGAGTGGAATGCGGGGTCCGAACTCGGGGACTGAGGAGGGCAGACTCTATCGGGGATGAGGGCATGAGAAACCATTACTACTTGAGGGGAGAATCCTCGACCCCAGGAACGCGAGGAAAGAAACTTATGGGGTGGAGGGTCACTGAATTCAAAAGTCGGGGGAGTTGTTGGGGAAACTCAAAAAGGGCGCACAGTCAATCTAGGGAGGTTGAGATTATTGTTTGGGAGTGGGAGGAAGTGTTAGGGGTAAGGGAGAGAAGAGGTTAATCTTTAGTGGGGAGGCATGGGCAGTACTGGGGCAAATCTGAACGTGATAGTCCTGGAAGGCCAGTGACATCAGGAAAGAAAGAATGCTGCTTTGCGTAGATTTCCATCTTTTCTTCTTATTCATCTTTTCCTTGTTTGTGTTTCTGGAAAAGTTGAGGCACAATGCAGCCCCAAGGTGGGCTGAACTCAGCAACCCAGAGGGGTGAATGATGGCAGCTGCAAAGGCTGTGCAAAAGCATGATAGTCTAAACCCAGTTACTTGGATCTCTGGGCACTGCTGTTCACATTACATGATGATTCTGGGTCTGTCGTGGTTGTAGGTTTGATTTCCTCTGCATGCCTGTCTTCCACCCGCGTTTCAAGAGGGAGTTCACTCAGGAACCTGCTAAGAATCGGCCTGGCCCCCAGACACGATCAGACCTACTGCTGTCAGGAAGGGGTAGGGACCATCCCCTGTGTCCTTTAATTATTAGAGGCAGTGACAACTTATGCTTTATCAGGGCCCTCAGACTCTTCCTTTTCTGACTTGGATATATTGGTTAGTCCTGGGATATAGAGAACTCTTGTTTTCTCCTTGTCTGCTTGCTAAAAGCCTTAGTTCCCTATTCTGCATCAGGCTATCCCATATCTATGATAGCAAAAGTCTCTCATCTCTACTCTGTTCCCTGCTAAGAACTAGAAATTGAAAAAGTGCTGAACCTTATTTAGTCTTTGTCTTTCTTGGATGGGGGAGTGCAGACTGGAATACGCTAATTGTGGGAAAGCTTTCCCCATGGATTCATCCAGACTCCAAAGTGGAGAAGATCCGCAGGAACTCTGAGGCGGTAAGACTTTTGAACTCTCCACAGAATCTTTCTAAAGATTAGTAGGTCTCTCATGAAGCTGGGAAGGGAGAGTAATCCCTCACCCCATAGCCTGGCATATCAAGGTAAATCAACAGATACAGTACAATAAAAACTATTTGGTTGTTATCTCTTAACCTTTTACTCTTGATCTCCATTCTAGGCTATGTTACAGGAGCTGAATTTTGGGGCATATCTGGGTCTTCCAGCTTTCCTGCTGCCCCTTAATCAGGAAGATAATACAAACCTGGCCAGAGTTTTGACCAACCACATCCACACTGGCCACCATTCCTCCATGGTATGGCTGTGGGGCTCTTTTCTTGCTGCATATCATGCCAGTCAGGCTGTACTAAGTACCTTCCAGTGCCCAGCTGTTCAGTGGTGTACTGGGCAGATTTGAAATGTCAGTTGCTCTCCCTAACCCCTATCAAAGAATATATAGGGCCGGGGGTGTAGCTTAGTGGTCAGCTGCTTGCCTAGCATTTGCAAGGCCCTAGATTTGATCTCCAGTCCTTAAAATGATATAGAAGCCTATAGTTAATCATTTCCATAAATAAAAGACAAGGCAGATTTTTGTACATATAAGAATACGGGGGCTGTGGCTCAGTGGTAGCGCACTTGCCTAGCAAGTGTGAGGCACTGGGTTCGATTCTCAGCACCACATATAAAATAAATAAATAAAAGTCTATCAACAGCTAAAAAATATTAAAGAAAAAAAAAAAGAATATGTACAAGATACAGGCTGGAGTTGTGGCACAGAGGTAGAACGCTTGCCTAGCATGCACAAGGCATTGGGTTTGATCCCCAGCACCACATTAAAAAAAAAAACTAACCAAAATAAAGGTATTGTGTCCATCTACAACTAAATATTTTAATATATGTACAAGATACAGACATAATCATAAATTGGGAAAGGCTTACAAGGGGATTAATTTGCAATCTGAATCTTTTTAATTGGGGGAAACTTTCTGGACATGATTAATTCAAAACAAAGTTCTAAAAGGCTACCTGTTCATGTGCAGTTCTGGATGCGGGTACCCTTGGTGGCACCAGAGGACCTGAGAGATGATATAATTGAGAATGCACCAACTACACACACAGAAGAGTACAGTGGAGAGGAGAAGACTTGGATGTGGTATGTCTCCTTTGCTGCTGTATCAGGGCAAAGTACAGGATGAGAGGAAGTACGGGGTGGAACTAATAAGAGTTCTCCTTGAGCTATGGTGATCGGTAGGCCATATGCATTTGATAGTATTTTTCTGTATTTGATTCTGGACAGGTGGCACAACTTCCGGACTTTATGTGACTATAGCAAGAGGATTGCAGTAGGTAAGTCCATAAGGATCCTGGGATGGTATGACCTCCTGAGAATAAAAGTCAACATTATCATGTATACTGAGCATTTTGATTACTTTCCCTGTGCCTCAATCTGCCTTGTACTTGTGAAAAGGAAACAAATCCTGTACAAAGGAGCAAGGAAAGGCTTTTGACTGGCAGTGGTTGATAGGTCTCTTTCTTCCCTTGTGTAGCTCTTGAAATTGGGGCTGACCTGCCCTCTAATCATGTCATTGATCGTTGGCTTGGGGAGCCCATCAAAGCAGCCATTCTCCCTACTAGCATTTTCCTGACCAACAAGAAGGGATTTCCTGTTCTTTCTAAGGTGCACCAGAGGTTGATATTCCGGCTCCTCAAGGTGGGTGAAACAGATCTAGAGGTGGTCTAGCTTGACTATATATGTAAGCTGCTTTCCCTCTCCCCCAACCCCTATGGGGCTGTTTTCTTCTCTGGTTTCTGGAGAATAATTTCAGTTAAGAAAAAAAAAAAAGGACAAATGTCAGTAAGAACCCCAGAAACTTTTCAAAAGGAGCAAGACCTCATGAGAACTTTGCAGAAATTTTCATTTAGGAAGTTACACAGCAAGGATCCATGTGGCCCTTTGAGCCAGTATGATACTTAATATACTATAAAATGGCTTTGTAATTTTATTGATGATTTTGCTTCTTTTGTTGGTATTAGGGCAGATATTTGAGAACTGTTGGTCTGTCCTTATTTCATAATAGGGCTCTTTGGCCATAAACCACAATATCCCAGAATCTTGGTTTGATGGCTGTATCTAATGATCTGACTTCTCTCATAGTTGGAGGTGCAGTTCATCATCACAGGCACCAACCACCACTCAGAGAAGGAGTTTTGCTCTTACCTCCAGTACTTGGAATACTTAAGCCAGAACCGCCCTCCACCCAATGCCTATGAACTCTTTGCCAAGGGCTATGAAGACTATCTGCAGTCCCCACTCCAGGTGGGTTTGGGATGCATTGACAGGCAGGTGGTGGGATAGAAAATATCTTAATACTAGATACCTCCAAATCCTACCAAAACTCATGAGACAGTGGGAAGTTTTTGATGTTTGGGTGCATCATCTTGCTAGAAACTGGCTAACTTACTTTGTCTTTTTCCTCTCATTTGTCAGCCACTAATGGATAATCTAGAATCTCAGACATATGAAGTATTTGAAAAGGATCCTATCAAATACTCCCAGTACCAGCAGGTACAGTGTGGGCCCAGGTTGGAAAGCACAGGGCCTGGATGACCTCGGTGAGGATGGGATTATAGCCATGAGGTCTTCTCTTCTTCTCCCAGGCCATCTATAAATGTCTGCTAGACCGAGTACCGGAAGAGGAGAAGGATACCAACGTCCAGTGAGTGTTCTCCCTGCAGTCCCAGGTTCTTTCGCGCCTTTTCTCTATATGCCAAATCTGCTTGACTCTTCTCCTTTCTTAGGGTTCTAATGGTGCTGGGAGCAGGCCGGGGTCCCCTGGTGAATGCTTCCCTGCGGGCAGCCAAGCAGGCTGACCGGCGGATAAAGCTGTACGCTGTGGAGAAGAACCCAAATGCTGTGGTGACGTGAGTAGCATCCTGCTTGCTGGGAAGTTTGTTCCTGTTGGCAGGTTTCCGTAAGAACTATCATCACTGGCATCATCTCTTGTTTCAGGCTAGAGAACTGGCAGTTTGAAGAATGGGGAAGCCAAGTGACAGTAGTCTCATCAGACATGCGGGAATGGGTGGCTCCAGAGAAAGCAGACATCATTGTCAGTGAGCTTCTGGGTTCCTTTGCTGACAATGAACTGTCACCTGAGTGCCTGGATGGAGCACAGCACTTTCTGAAAGGTGCCTCCAAATTGGGTTGTATGAGGTGTTTGATGGTGGGTGGGGCAGCAACCTGGAGAACATTGCAGAATTTAGGGGAAGGTGGTTGGACTTGGATCAAATCATGATTTGATCCATATGAGTGAGCTACTACTCACTGCCTATGTGCCCTTAGCAAATAAAGTCATCTCTCTGAGAGATTTGTAAAATAAGAGTAGTAGACTATAGAGTAGAGATTCTTTACCTGAGGTCAATGGACTCCTTTGAGATATGGTATAATATGTACATTGGGCTTGATTTCATCAGGAATTTTTTTTGTTGTTGTTGTTGTTTGTTTTTGTGGTGCTGGGGATTGAACCCAGGTCCTCGTGCATGTGAGGCAAGCACTCTACCTCAGCCCATCATCAGGAATTTTTGTGGAACTTTGTGACTCCCCAAAAGTTCACAACCACAACCTAAGAATATAGTCATGTATCACATAATGTTTCCATCAACAAGGATTGCATAGATGAGGTAGTCTCATAAGATTATGTCACCTAGTGATTTCATAGCCATCTTAGTTTGTGTAAGTACGCTCTATCACATTCACACAATGACAAAAATCACCCAGTAGTACATCTCAGAACTTGTTATTAATGCATGACTGTATCTTAGGTTTCTTCAGTTTTAATCTGTGACTCTATGAATTAACCTAGAAATAGAATCCCTCATGATGATAAGTTAGGAATAGGCCAGTCTGTGAATGTGACAGTATCAAGCTGTCTTCCTGTCATGGCAATGGCACCCTTCTATGAGTTTTGATGTGGGAAGTTTGAACCTTTGATTAGTGTAGATATATACCATTTACCTACTTTGACCTTCCTGCTGTGCAGATGATGGTGTGAGCATCCCTGGGGAGTACACCTCTTTTTTGGCTCCCATCTCCTCCTCCAAGCTGTACAATGAAGTCCGAGCCTGTCGGGAAAAGGACCGTGACCCCGAGGTAAAAAACTATTCTCTTCTGGAAGGAAGTGATACTCTTTAGTACTGTTTTCTTCCAATGGAAAAGATGAAGTGATGAAAGAGAAGTTGGGGATGGAGGAAAGTGGTTGAAGTAAAACTTATCTTTTTCTGTGTCCCTGGGTCTTTAGCCTTTTTCCCCAGGGAAGTAGGGGTCTCTTGTCTTCTCCAGCTCTTGCTTTCTCTCTCTCACTTGGGACAGGCCCAGTTTGAGATGCCTTATGTGGTACGGCTGCACAACTTTCACCAGCTGTCTGCGCCCCAGCCCTGTTTCACCTTCAGCCATCCCAACAGAGGTAGGTTCCTGCATGGTTAGCTCACCCACCCTCCTGCTTTCTCCACTTGCTCTCTTAAGTCTGCCCTATCTAGGTTTCCCTTCTGGGTCTTCTCATGCTTTAGTCCAAGTTTTCCAGGACTTCTGACTCCTCATCACCCCCATAATCTTTCCTATCAGATCCTATGATTGACAACAACCGTTACTGTACCTTGGAGTTTCCTGTGGAAGTGAACACTGTGCTACATGGGTTTGCAGGCTACTTTGAGACTGTGCTTTATCAGGACATCACTCTGAGTGAGTGTCTGGGGACTAGGGTATTAGGTTGTGCTGTCTGGGGAGTTTGTGTACATGTCTCTTTTTTTTTAGAGTGAGAGAGAGAGAATTTTTTAATATTTATTTTTTAATTTTCGGCGGACACAACATCTTTCTTTGTATGTGGTGCTGAGGATCGAACCCGGGCCGCACGCATGCCAGGCGAGCGCGCTACCGTTTGAGCCACATCCCCAGCCCTACATGTCTCATTTAGATTCATAGTAAGCCCCAGAGTCAGTGGAAATCTTTGATTACTTGTTTCCATGATCATAGAAGAGACACTTTTCAACTTCAGCAAAAGGCATAGTCATGTATATATCAATTGTTTTCTTTATTTTGTTGGCACAGGTATTCGTCCAGAGACTCACTCTCCTGGGATGTTCTCATGGTTTCCCATCCTATTCCCCATTAAGGTAGGAATTGCTGTTAAAACTTTGTAGGGCCACGTATAGTGGGGCATACCTGTAATCCTAGTAACTCGGGGTGCTGAGGCTGGAGGACTGCAAGTTCAAGACAGTCTTAGCATCTTAGTGAAACCCTCTTTAAAAAAAAAAAAAAAGAGGCTGGAAGGCTGGGGATATTAACTCAGTGGTAGAGTTCGCTAGGTTTAATTCCCAGTCCTGGGAGGCATTGGGGGAGGGGGGAGACTAGGTTAAGGAGTAATTTCTGCCATTGGTGCTTGCTTCTTTCCTTTTCTCAGGATGATATTTGCTATGACCTATGTTGTGTTGTTCTGGTCCTCGTAGGTCCTCATAGGGTTATCTGCAGTACCCTTCAACCTGGCCTTCCCGCATCTACTCTGGCTTCTCTTTTATTCTCTACCTTAAAGCAAGAGTCATGTTTTAAAAACTCAAATCTGATTTTATTGTTCTCCTGTTTAAAACACTTAAATGCCTTTTTACTGCCCTATAGGATAAAGGTCAGAATCTGAAACTGCTTGTAAGAGTTGGTATGATTTAGTTTTTGGCTACCTTTTCAGCTGCTGTTCCCTGGCTCCCACTGCCTCAGCCCTATGTACCTTTTTTTGTTTATTTCTCTAATATTCCTTCTTTCCTGCCTCAGGTTTTCACATCTCTTTTCTTTGCCTTGCTCATCTTTTCACCCATCTTTCAGATCTACTTGAATATTTCATGTGTCAGATAAAACTCCCTGGCCTCCTAGGTTATCACCACCCCCCACCTTTTTTTTTTTTTTTTTTTAAGTACTGGGGATTGAACCCAGGGGCACTCTATTGCTGAGCTATGTCCCCTGCCCTTTTTATTTTTAGACAGAGTCTCACTAAATTGCCCAGGCTGGCCTTGAACTTGCTATCCTATCTCAGCCTTCTGAGCCTTACAGGTGTACATTGTATACCACTGTGCCCAGTAGCATTCTTTCATAGATGCTTTCTGGCACCCTGTACACATTCACAGCACTCATCCAACCTTTATTTATTCAATATCTCCACCGGTAATTGTTTATTCAATGTTCAATTGTTCTGTATTCTGATAGATTTCAAATAAGTTTTATGAGGATTGGAATGGCTTACTGTGTCATTTACCACACCTACCCTGATACATTGCCACTTAAAATTCATTAGCTCTACCCTGAACCTTCTTTTCTTTCTTCTTACAGCAGCCCATTACGGTGCGTGAAGGCCAGACCATCTGTGTGCGTTTCTGGAGATGCAGCAATTCCAAGAAGGTGTGGTATGAGTGGGCTGTGACAGCACCAGTCTGTTCTGCTATTCACAACCCCACAGGTCGCTCATATACTATTGGCCTCTAGCCCTGTGTGCAAGAGTCTAGAGCCTTGGAAGCAGCTCTGGGTTCTCCTATAGCACAGAAGGTGCCGTACATCTGTGGGTGCAGTACATCTACGAATTCTTTGTCCATCAGAGGAGCATTTCCATTTGTTTACCTACTTTATATCAAGGTGGGCAAGGGATTAAAAATTGCAGAGCCCAAGTCACCAATCTGTGAAGACGTCAGACCAGGGTGTGTGAAATTAGTAGTGCTGGATCTGAAGTTACATCAACAAGCATTCAGCTTCAAGAGCTTCGTGGAATAGCCCTGAGAACATGTGGATTAAACAAATTTTCAGCTCTTCCCTGCCTTCTCTATTCCTGTTTTGATGGTTTTGTGTAAGAGGAAGTACAAATAAAGTGAAGTTATGGCCCTTTCCTGCTCTACCCTCCTACCCCCAGCCTCTGTTTTCCCATACCTCACTCAGATGCAGGCATAATCAGATCTGTCCTATTATCCTAAGATCCAAAGGGGTCTAGCTTTATTCTCCACTAAAGAAGCTGAGTGAGAGCTGGGTGTGGAGCTCAGTGGAGCATTTGTCTAGAGTACATGAAGCCCTGAGTTCCATCCCTGGCACCACAAGAAATAACAAAACCCTCAAATGCTAAGTGGTTACATTTGGACTCCTACATATAGTCCTTTCTGATTAGCTACAGGGAGTTCTTGCCACTAAGACCTGGGGTTAGGTTTTTCTCTGGGGAGGAGGCATAGTTCACCACCTTGGAAAAACATGAAGGCTTCTGCCTTCCTGAGCTGCTGCATTGCCAGCTCCTTTTGTTACCTCTTGGGAGAAGAGACACTGAAAGCCTAGCTCTAGGTATCTTCAGCAAGAAGTTATTTTTTTATTTTTTATTTTTTTTAAATAAAATCAGTTTGAAGACCTGGGATCGTTAGTCCATTTTTTTCCATTTTGAAGAAGAAAAAATAAATGCAATGACATTAAATATCCAAATCAAATCTAGCCAAGCTTATTGGCACCTGCCTGTAATCATAGCGACCTGGAAGTTGAGGCAGGAGAATCCCAAGCTGAGAGCCAGCCTCAGCAATTTAAGAGAGACTGCCTCAAAGAGCTGAGGATGTATCTAAGTGGTAAAGCGTCCCTGGATTTGAAAGGGGTTGAATCAGAACTCATCAGGTCCTCTGACTCCACGATATAACCAGCTGATTATACCAGCTATGTTAGGCAGCCATTGTGTCGAAGCCCTTGGAAAGTGTGAGTAGGCTCAGTTATCCCTGGTCAGAGGGCAAAATACTACTGAATCCAAGGAAATATACTGAGAAACAGTCTCAAACTTACCTTGTGGTGGGAGGTGGGGGGGGGGGGGCGGGGGCCAGCAATGATTTGAATTGAATGTGTGGGACTACGCAGAACATGGCAGACAAATCTCACACGACTACGTTTCACAGGTCCCAAGTACCCGAGTCAGGAGGTGTTGGGTAAAAAGCTGCCTGAGAAAGGGGGTGTGCAGGCCTACATCCCCCATGAGAAAACAAGACAATTACTCTCCACAAAACAGTCTCTGGGAGGACAGACACTCGCAAATCAGTAGAGACTGCCAAGGACATCCTTCCACCCTCTGTCCCTCCACGTTGGCTCCGCCCGCCGCTTAGGCCCAGTCCGTGCTAGTACCCAGAATGGGACAGGTGGGCCCTTCCCTCTTGTTCTGGACCTGGTTTCCCCACCTTCCGCAAGTCACTTAGCCAATGAGAGAGTGAAGGCAACTACCAAAGGGGTTTTCACTTTCCTTGAGTCTCTCAGAAGCTGGCCAATCAGTGGTAACTTGATGGTTGCTAAGAGACATTTACGTTTCGCTCCACCCGTACTTAAGAGTTTTAGCCAATGAAAACCCTCACTTTGGACTGTTGCCGCGAAACCAGAGAGATGAGGTCCAGCGCCTGTTTCCGGCGCATGCGCAGATTGCGGAAGGTTCTGGAAGATAGCGGAGGTGCCGCCATTTTGCGGGAAGAGGAGCAGGTCTGACTGCTGTGCTTTTTTTAGCGGAGACCGTAGGATATAGCTGAGCTTCGCGCCCCACACACACCTAAAGGAACGGAGAGAACCGGGACCCCCCTGCGGGGACCCGGAACTGGTGAGAAACCCCGAAACTGTGTCCCCCGCCGCTACGTCACCTATGTGTGACGTTGCTGTGCGGCGCCTCCCCCTGACGTCACAGGCAGAAAATGGCGTCATGAGCAAATCAGGCAAACTTAAAATTAAAAAAACAAAAACAGAAAACCCAACTTTTTGTTTATTTTGTTCTGGAAACGTTCACTATCTAAATGTAGCCCACTGGCGTGACTTTAGATATCGGCATCTCATGGTTGTAACTTATACCGGTAAAGATGCGGCTTCAAGGATGCCAGTGACATCGCTTTTCCGGACCTCCCTGCCGTGGCACTTAAGGTCGCTCATTCTGGGGAGGGAGCTTTGACCCTCCGCAGTCTGAGAAGACCCATATAATCTTTCTACCATTGGTGCCTGGTGCCACCACTCAGAGATAAGGGGATTGAGATTTCTTCCTCAATTCCCAGTTCCTTGAAAACTTATGTTTAATGTGTTGGCCTCTGTGAGCTTTTAATTTTCGACTACACACATTCTCTAGCTTATGGTGAGGCCTCATGAGGTTGGAGCACTGGGACGCTGGCATTTGCAACGATGGTACAAGTTACTTATGGGACCATTTTATTTTATTTTTTGTTGCAGATGGACACAATACCTTTTTTATTTATTTTATGTGGTGCTGAGGATGGAACCTAGCGCTTCACACATGCTAGGCAAGTGCCCTACCACTGAATTACAACCCCAGCCCTTACAGGACCATTTTTTACTTTTAAAAGTTTTTTAGTTGTAGTTGGACACAATACCTTTATTTTATTTTATTTTTTTTTTGTGGTGTTGAGGATCGAACCCAGGGTCTCGCACAAGCTAGGCGAGCGCTCTACCACTGAACCCAGCCCCAGCCCTATAGGACCATTTTTAAAAGAGCAATTTTGGATCATTACACAACATGGGGAGGGTAGTCCTTTTTGTCTAATTCTTGTTATTAATTAACCTGCCTTTCGTTTTGGAGTTGTTTATTCCGCCTCAGTGATTTAATCCAGGAAATGGTGCTTCCATCAGTCCAGTGACTCCAGGATTTGGTGTATTCTTCCTGAATAGTGGTTCTTCTTTGCCCCTTCAACAGTGGTGTTTACAAAGTTCAAGCACAGCAGTGGTTGTAAGCTTCTGATGTAGTTTTTTGATCAGAGATGGAAACATACACTGGTGTGTATATATGGATGGGATTGAGTGCACCTTGACCCATAAACTGGGATATAGAATTGGAAAACTACCAAACTAAAAATGTATATTTGGCACCTTGTTGCTTTTAGGACATCTAAAAAGACACAACCCAGAGAGACTGCCAGTTTCACATTAACATGTTCTACAGTCATACATTGCCTAACAATGAGGTATGTTCTGAGAAATGTGTTATTAGGCAATTTCCTCCCATTTAAAATATCAGAGTGTACTTTCACAAACTAGGAGGGCTACTATGTTATTTTTTAAAAAATATTTTTAGTTGTCAATGGACCTTTATTTATTTTATGTGGTACTGAGAATCAAACCCAGTACCCCACACATGCTAGGCAAGTACTCTACCACTAAGCCACAACCCCAGCCCCTACTGTTATTAAACAGCATAATCTTATGGTCCATGTCTTATATATGGTCCATTGACAGAATCAACTTTATATGGCACATGACAATATGTCCGTACTCAGATGTGTTTCAGGATGAAAATTTCATACATAGAGTTCATTTGGAGAGGATTATCAACTTTGGTGGAAGTTTCTGGGGTTTTTGTTGTTTGTTTTTGTTTTTCTTTTGGTGCTGGGGATTGAACCAGGGCCTCCAGCATGCTAAAATTCTAAGCACATTGTATTACACCCAGCCCCCTAACTGAAAGTTTTTGTATGTTTTGTTACCTGTGCTTTATGATTCCACTCAATGATAGCAGTTCTTGAAATTAAAAGCATTTAATTTAGAGAGGAAAAAGCGGATTGTAAAGAAGAGTTTTTTTTTTTTTTTAATCTTTTTTTTTTTTTAAAGAGAGAGTGAGAGAATTTTAATATGTATTTTTTAGTATTTGGCGGACACAACATCTTTGTTTGTATGTGGTGCTGAGGATGAAACCCGGGCCGCACACATGCCAGGTGAGCACGCTACCGCTTGAGCCACATCCCCAGCCCAAGAGTTTTTAACACTTAGAAAATTTGTATAGATTTGGGGCTGGGGTTGTGGCTCAGTGGTATAGTGCTCGCCTAGCACATGGGGGGCCCTGGGTTTGATCCTCAGCACCACATAAAAATAAATAAATAAAATAAAGGTATTGTATCCAACTACAATTAAAAATAAATATTAAAAAAAATTTTGTAGATTTGGCAGGCAAAGTAACTGAAAAATGATTTTAAGGTCGAAAACTTATTTTTAGACCCATTTTTCCACAGTGGGCCAGATAATACATGTTGTCATTAGTGTAGTTTGTGATATTTTGAAACATATACTGTATAGCCACAGATATAGAAGCTGTGAAGGTGTGACAAATGGGACTGTTTTGATAAACCTATCAGAACATTTATGTTCAGTGATCTATATTTAAAACTAAATATTTCAGTATGCTGTTTTGTTTTTTATTTCTTTTAAGTTTAAACCAAACGAAAGAGGTAACCTGATATAATTGTTAGATTTGGAGTCAGAAGACCTCTGTAATCAAGAAGTAACCCCTTTATTTGAGCTATTTGACTTTATACAGTTGAAAAAAATCTCATTAAAAAAAAATCTGTGAATGGGTCAGATATTATCTGCAGCATATATTACCTTTGATTGCTAAATAATCATTAGGTGCTGTTATGAGAGTTTAATTCACTGGGTTTTAGACACCTATTTGATTTTGGTTTGATTTTCATCCTCTTTCATCTTCTTCTAAGATTCTTATCTCTATAATATACTTAAAACAGTGCCTAGAAATCACAATTCATATGAGGTAGGTAGGTATAATCATTACACATACTGAAGCATCAATGTAGGGTATGGGCTTTGAGGGCAATCAGAATAGTACTGTTGGATTGTGCATTACCTGCTTTAAGGAAGATAAAGCTTTTGTGGATATGGAAAGTGATTTTGATAGAAATTCCTCAGGTTAGTTTTCTTTTTACAGTATCATTGATGTATAAGTAATTACATGTCTACAGTAAAACTGTAGACATTAATGTGCAGTTGGTTGGGTCTTATTATGTGTAAACACCCATAAAACATTACTCCCAGACGTTTTCTTATGCCCTCTTAAAATCTTTTCCTCCCAGCCCTTCTTCACCTGCTCCTGTACCTACACAACCACTGATCTGCTTTTTGTGACTGTAGATTTGTCTGAATTTTCTAGAATTTTATATAAATGGAATTATTCAGTGTTTTGGTCTGATTTCTTTTACTCAGCATCATTATTTTGAGAATCATCCATGTAGATTCATCCAATAATTCCAAAGCAATAATTTTTAATATTAATGTTGTTTGGTATCTTTGCTTTTCTGATTTGAAAGACCTCTGATAAACAACCTGAGTGAAGACAGATGCTAGATGTGAAAGCTTGGGGGATGTGAGCACTTTTTCCATGTCTTCCAGACAGAAAGGCTTCAAAGTGGAATTGGTTAAGCGATTTTAACTAAAAAAAAAAAAAGAAAGAAAGAAAAATATATATACACACACACACAAACACGTATGCACATATATGTATTTTGGGGTGGGTACTAAGGATTGAACCAAATGATGCTTTACCACTGAGCTATATCCCCATCTATTTTTTAATTTTTTATTTTGAGCCAAAGTCCTGTTTAGGGCCTGAGTTGCTGAGGTTTGCCTTGAACTTGCCGATCCTTCTGCCTCAGCCTCCCTAGTCACTGACATTATAGATGTGTGCTATTATGCCTGACTTAATCATAATATATTTCTGACTTGCTTAAACTCTAGTTTATGTTGCACTGAAAATGCTTAGTGATGAGGCCCTAATTATTGATGTTTGGGTCATGTGCGGAAGAGCTTAAGGCAAATTTGCATCATTCTGGTTTTGCCTTGTCTTGCTTCTGATTTTTGGTCTTGCGCCTTTACTTTTTTATTGGAAATGTGTGCCTATTTTTATGATTTAAGTTTATTAGTATCTTTTTTAAAACTTTTTATAGTTGTAGATGGATAACATGCCTTTATTTTTATGTGGTGCTAAGGATTGAACCCAGTGTCTCACATGTGCTAGGCAAGTGCTGAGCCACAGCCACAGCCACAGCCCCTATTAGTCTCCTTTTACATTATAAATTTAAGCCAGTTAGCCAGGTGGAAATTTTAAACAGTAGAATGGAAGCCTAATGTCCCTTGTAAAGTGAATAGTAATTTTGAGTACCAATATTTTCCGCTAGGTGTGGTGGTACATGCCTGGAATCCCAGCTGCTTGGGATGCTGAGGCAGAAGGATCATAAGTTCAGTGCTAGACTGGACAATTTAGTGAGACCCTGTCTTAAATAAAATAAAATAGGACTTGGGATATAGCTCAGTAGTAGAATACCCTGGGGTTTAGTCCCCGGTACCCCCAAAATGAAACAAACATTTGACAGTGTTTTCTCTTCACAGAATAAGGGTTATATTGTATTTTGTCTCTACCTGGGTATTCAGTTTCCTTCTAGACCCATGACCATTTCTTTTTTTCCCCATATTTAGTGGTACATATTGGTAGGATTTGTTACATGTTCATACATGCACAAGATACACAATATAACAATATAATTTGGCCAGTGTCACTCCTCAGCACCCTACCAAACATCGGTCCCTTTCTTCTACAGATCTCCTTTTGATTTTCAAGAGATCCGCCCCTACCTTTCTTTTCCTTTTCCCCAGTATGAGAGAAAATATATGACCTTTAGCCTTCTGAATTTGACTTATTTTCCTTAACATTGTGGTATAGACCCTTGACTGTTTCTAAGCCACAAAGCATAACTAGTTTAGATCTGTAGGGTGTAAAAATAAATGTAGGATAAACAATAGCTGGTAAGATCCTTTTAAATTTTTAAGAAAAAGAACTGTATTCCTGAAGTCTGTTTCTTGGAGGGGGAAAGGAATGTGGTGCTAGAAGGGAAGGAAAAATATAAATCAGATTTTTATGTTTTAATATCTTCTCCTCAGATCTGACACGATGGCATCTGATGACTTTGATATAGTGATTGAGGCCATGCTGGAAGCTCCCTATAAAAAAGAGGAGGTAATATTCCCCACCTCACTCCTGGAATTGGGTTAATAAGAAAGAGCAGTTGTGGATCATCGGTTGAAACATTTTGTGAATCTTCTTTCCCTGCTTGTTTATTATGCTCAGTGACTATTCTTAAAAGGCATAGTCTTTCGTAATCTTTGCTGGGGACCTGTACTCAAGGACCATTCTTTTAGAGAGGACCCTGAAAGCCAGGGGTGGGCACATAATGTGGTGGTGGTATCATGTGCTTTGCTGGTAACTCTCAGTGACAGTAGAAAGTCAGTGAACCTCAGACCAGCGCCAGTTTCTCACTCTCCTGGGACATAATGTCAGTGAAACAGATGTTAGGTAGCTGACATTTGACATCAAAGTCTGTCATTCTGATCTCTTCCTTTTTGGTAGTTTCCTTGCTTCCTCTATTATTCCCCTTGTTAGGAGATCCAGGTGCTCCAAAACTGGCTAGATAATCGAGAGCTTTTGATTTCTTCCTTGTCCACCTTTGTTCTTTTTGCCCAATGGAATCTGTGTGTCTGCCACCTTGTACCTTGTGATATTTTCCTGGCGAACTCCTCAGGATGAGCAGCAAAGGAAAGAGGTTAAAAAGGACAGTCCTAGCAATACCACCAGCAACACCGGCAACAGTGGCAGTGGTACCAGTGTGAGCACCACCACTGGGGAGACAAGCAAGTGAGTGTGGGGTGAAGAAACGGGTTGGCAACTTGGGGAAGGGAAACAACGGCATCCATTGGAGAAACGGCCAGAATAGGGAGGCGGTGGCTCTTAAGACTGCTGACATTTAGTAATGGCTCCACTGGGTCATGGAAACATTGGTGAGTTGGTTTAATGATCTTCTAGTCTTCGCTTTCCAGTGTAGATTTGTGGATCAGTCCTAGCATCGATATATTTCATTTGAATAAAATAGCAAGAGGACCCCTGATTTGGAAACACCAACTTTTGCTTGGCTTTGGGGGGAAATTGGCCACTTCAGATGACTGACAGCAATCAGGGCTCTGTGTAAGTTGGTGTTGTGCAGTTACTGTGAACTACTGCCAGATCATCTTCTGGGCTTTGGTCTTTTGGTGCTTTCTGTTTCACTCTGTCCTTATTCTAATTCTTTTTCCTTGGGAAAGATAATAAAACTTTCTCAGTAGTAAGAATTTCTGCTCTTTCACAGGAAGAAGAGGAGTCGGAGTCATAGTAGAAGCAGGGATAGAAAGCGCAGGTGTGTGATTTTGGGAACTGTTGGGTTTGGGGAATTGTTTTTTTTTTTCTAAACATGTTGATGGACCTTATTCATTTATTTATATGTGGTGCTGAGAATCAAACCCAGTGCCTCACAGATGCTAGGCAAGTGCTCTGCCACTGAACCACAACCCCAGCCCAGATTTGGGGAATTGTTAAAATGGGAAGATAGCATGGAAGGCTATAGGTTAAAGTTCAGAAGAGGTTATTTTTATCTGTAGTCGTAGCCGAGAACGGGATCGGCATAGACGGAGAAATAGTCGCAGCCGAAGTCGAGATCGGCAGCGTCATCACCGCAGCCGCAGCCGTAGCTGGGATCGGCGACATAATAGTGAGTCGCGAAGTCGAGACCGGCGACGTGAAGATCGTGTGCGCTATAGGAGTCCTCCACTTCCCACTGGGTATCACCATTTCTAAACAATGTCACCCTTCTGTCTTACTCTGGCTACAACAAGTGTACTGTGGATCCTGCCTGAGGGTGCTTATCACCCACTGTGATAGGCAGGTTGCACAGTCACTGGAGGGATGGTACAGGTTGAGTACTCCTAGGTGAAATGCTTGATACCAGCAGTATTTTGGATCCTGGATTGTTTTCAATTTTATAATATTTACATATACATAATGAGATACTATGGGATTGGTGGTAACTTTAATGCACTTTAGTATGCCTATGTTTTGACTGCAATCCTCAATTTTCAGATTAGGTATGCTCAACCTATATTACTAGTTCATATATGAGATGAGGTGCTGGAATCTGGTTTTCTCATAATGAAAGACCCAGCATTGAATAAAGTTTTATTTTTGTTTTTCTCTGTTTCTAGACGTAGGTATGGACATAGTAAGAGCCCTCATTTCAAAGAGAAGAGCCCGGTCAGGTAGGTTAATAATGAGCACTTTTAGGGATTGTGAAATATGAATAAAATGTTGGTAGAGCCAAACTATAGGAATGTGTTTTACTTGAGGGTTAACTGGAGAAAGTAACCAAGGATTGAGAGGAGCAGTCTCAACATGTTTTATGTTTTAGGCAGCCAATTGATAATCTGAGCCCTGAGGAGCGTGATGCCCGCACAGTTTTCTGTATGCAATTAGCTGCCCGTATCCGGCCTCGAGACCTGGAGGACTTTTTTTCTGCTGTTGGCAAGGTAACCTTCCCAACTCAGTGTTCCTCTGAGTAATTTATCTTCTATCTATCTACCTTTATTCTCAGCAGGATTTTCTTTGTGTCCCGGGATAGGTTCGTGATGTGCGTATCATCTCAGATCGGAACTCACGTCGTTCTAAAGGCATTGCGTATGTGGAATTCTGTGAAATGCAGTCTGTGCCACTGGCCATTGGGCTGACTGGGCAACGACTTCTGGGAGTACCTATCATTGTACAGGCCTCACAGGTGAGCAGGTTAAGAAGGTGACATAATAAAAGGTGGGTAGGAAAGTGGAACACAACCCATCATGTATTTCTACTTTTTTAGGCTGAGAAAAACCGATTGGCAGCCATGGCCAACAATCTGCAGAAGGGTACTGGTGGACCAATGCGCCTCTATGTGGGCTCCCTGCACTTTAATATCACTGAGGACATGCTCCGGGGCATCTTTGAGCCTTTTGGCAAGGTGAGTAGAAAGGAAAACTTGTGAAGGGGATTGAAAAATGTGGATGGGGCTGGAGTTATGGCTCAGTGGTAGAGTGCTCGCCTCCCATGTTCAAGGCCCTGGGTTCGATCCTTGGCACTACATAAAAATAAAATAAATAAATGAAATAAAGATATTGTGTTCATCTACAACTTAAAAAAAAAAAAAAAAGATAGAAAGAAGGAGAAAAATGTGGAGTAGGTGCATGTACTGCTCTTCTGTCTAATTATGATTAACTCATTGCATATGTCCTTGGCAAATGGGTCCATGGCATGAAAGTTAGGTTCTATCTCTAATCATGGTGATCAGTAGAAAACCAAGTCAGGCACAATAAAATCAAATAAGAGGGTCCAGATTAAGTAAGATTAGTTAGAAAAAGTGTTTTTGAAAAAGATGGCCTTTGTCTTTTTTGATACTGGGGTTTGAACCCAGGGGCACTTTACTGCTGGTCTGTATTCTCAATCCTATTTATTTATTTATTTTTTAGATGTTGGTGGACCTTTATTTTATTCATTTATTTATATGTGGTGCTGAGAATCAAACCCAGTGCCTCACACGTGCTAGGCAAATGCTCTACCACTGAGCCACAGCCTCAGCCCCTCAACCCTTTTTAAGTTTTTTTTTTTAATATTTTATTTTTAGTTATCGGCGGACACAACATCTTTGTTTGTATGTGGTGCTGAGGATCGAACCCGGGCTGCACGCATGCCATGCGAGCGCGCTACCACTTGAGCCACATCCCCAGCCCCCTTTTTTAAGTTTTTTGAGATAGGTTCTTGCTAAGTGACTGAGGGACTAAGTTGTTGTGGCTGCCCTTGAACTCACAATCCTCCTGCCTCAGCCTCCCAAGTCACTGGGATTACAGGTGCACACCATCACACCCTGCCTTTGTCTCTTTTTAAAAGAAGGTTTGGGGGGCTGGGGTTGTAGCTCAGTGGGAGAGCGCTTGTCTAGCATGTGTGAGGCACTGGGTTCGATCTCAGCATTGCTTATAAATAAAATAAAGGTTCATTGATGACTAAAAAAAAGGAGGTGATTTGGGAAGATATAATTTGTTATCCGGAAGTAGAGAGAGGTATTTAGAATAATTTGAGTAAGAGAGATGAAAGCTTGTGGGCTACTGAAAATATAATTAATAATTCCTTCCTGTTCCTCTGCAGATTGACAATATTATCCTGATGAAAGACTCAGATACAGGCCGTTCTAAAGGTTATGGTTTTATTACGGTGAGTCTCTTGTCTTCTAGTTTTTAAATTTTTCTTTGGGTTTTTCCACTTGTCTGATTTTGCAGCTTAGCTTCATCCTCCTCCTTTAGGAACTAAGTGACCCATAAATCCTGGTGCCTGAAGCTTGGACTAGCCTTCTGCCCCTTGAGATGAGTGCATTGCTTGAGATCTTGGCTTTGCTCCTACACTGTGTCAGTGGCCTTGGTATGGGGGTGTCCAGGAATTTCAACCAGCTTCCCTGGTGCTGCATCTTGCTCTTTGGGTAATAGTAATGTTTCCAGGCTGCAGCTAAAAGGTTGGGGGCATGAGGGAGGTTAGGCATGGGTGTTTAAAGACAGATTTATAGAATCAGTGCATTCTTATGATAAGGATGGGAATAGGAAGTTAATACTCCCCCCTGGCACTACCTCATTTGAAGCAGTTTCTCCATTGAGAACAACACCACTATAGGAACAACACTGTAGGAAGAATAGTGAGGCTGCCCTAGTAATGGGCAGCCTTTTCCTGACTCTCCCAACAAAATTGTTTCTACTTCCTATAACTGGTTCTTCCAGCCTTTTGTGACTCCAGTTTGAGAACTGGCTGCCAGCCACAAAATTGGATAGAAACTGATATTTTCTGGGCTTAATCCAGACAGTGTATGCCCTCACAGTTGCCTACAGGGCAGAGAGCAGTAGGTTGTGTTCTGTCATGGGAATTGCTCACCTTAGAAGTATCCAGTAAAAGCAAGCCACCTACACCACCACCTAGGTACTGTCAGTACCACATGCCAGGCCCTACAGCAAGGAATACCAGAGTAAACAAAGCCAGCTGTGGTGTTGATGATTCCTTAGTGGCAAGTAACGATTTCTAATTCTGTGTGACTCACACATGGAAAGGCTTCTGTTGCTGCCTTTTGGTCAACAGCCTTGACATACCAACAGCCAACTGGGAATCTTCAAACTGGGTACTGCGGGTGCGGCTGATAAAAAAGGACTAAAGAGCAGAGACTGTCTGCCCATCATTTAATTGCCAGCATTGGGTAGGGATGAGGATACTGTCTGCTCTCAATACCACAGTGTGTTTCTTCCTAGGCTTGGGCTCTGGAGTCCCAGAGTCTGGGCTCTGGAGTCCCGGATTCCTAGTACTTGATTGAGAACTAAAACTTACTAAGCCTGAGGGATGAATGAAAAACTGAGAAGACTTTACTTCCATTTTACGTTCCCATTTGTAAAACAGCCTGTCAGGCTAGATTCCTTACAGGTGATATACTTTTTGCATTGGTAGATATCTTAATGGAGCTGGAATATTGAAAAGTGGTTGCCACTCAGTCTTTTTCAGACGATAATTTTGAGGCAGTGGGGATCTTAGGTTACATTCCCTGGGAAAGAAAATTTTGTACTATAGTGAATATGTAACTTTCCTGTGATAGCGGGACCAGGGAATGTTAAGTGGGGCTTTGAGAACATGTCTGACCAGGAGTTGACTGACACAGCCTGGGTTTCTTGTAGTTCTCTGACTCTGAGTGTGCCCGGCGGGCCCTGGAACAGTTGAATGGTTTTGAACTTGCTGGTCGACCTATGAGGGTTGGCCAAGTGACTGAGCGGCTGGATGGTGGCACAGACATCACTTTTCCTGATGGGGATCAAGAGCTGGATCTGGGATCAGCAGGTGGACGTTTGCAGCTTGTGGCCAAACTGGCAGAAGGTAGAGTATCTGCTGGGTGGAGAACACAGGGTTGAATTTTAGATCAAGGATTGGTACTTAATCCCACCTCTTCTTCTTTTAGGCTCTAGAATCCAGCTGCCAACCACAGCTGCTGCTGCCCAAGCTGCTGCCTTACAACTGAATGGAGCAGTTCCTTTGGGGGCCCTGAACCCAGCAGCTCTGACTGGTAGACATAGGCTTGGAAAAGGGAATGAAGGGTTGGTGCTTGGAAGAAAGGAATGCTTTTTGCTCACTCAAATCACTCTACATGTCTTTGTTTTAGCTCTGAGTCCAGCTTTGAGCCTTGCCTCCCAGGCAATTGCATCCCAGTGCTTCCAGCTTTCCAGCCTCTTTACCCCCCAAACCATGTGAGTCTCAAGGCTTAGCTCATTTTATTGTTTGGTTATTCCCTTTTCTTTGGGCTTCTCATTTACCTCTTTTCCTTGTCACAGGTAAATCAGTGGCACAGCGCACTACCTCTCTGTACCCTCTGGGTCCTGCCACTCTCTTCTCCTTCTACTGCCCTGTCTTCCATTTGTGGACCAAGCCATCCTGAGGGCATGGACATTGATTCCGGAGGAACTTGGGGCCACTCTTAAGACAACAAGAAGAGCTCCTGCCCATGCCCCACTGGGAATGGACTTTGCTGAGCAAAGCCCCCAGTTGAAGAGAACAATCTACACCTGCATTGAACACTTTTGTCTTTGTGTATCTTTTCCCAAGACCACCTTCTTTCCCTTTCCCATCACTTCTGAATGATTCTTCCTCCATTGGGAAGGCCATAGGGCATTAACTATAGGACCTAACCTCTCTTCCTATATTTTTACCCTATAAACTATCACAGGATCTCTGAATATAGAGGACATTGGAGTTACGGGGTGCACTTTGAAGGTGCTGGACTTTTGCTTTAAGGACCCTGGCAGATAGCATGGATATGGACATGTACATTATGACACCTGGCTCAGGCCTCAGCTTAATTATAGCTTGAAGCCAGAACTACTACTGTAGGCTCATCATCTTATTGGGAGGCACAGTAGTGATCTATCCTGCCAGGCAATTGGGATGAAGCCTCAGGGGCTTTCAGGAGTTTAAGTAAAAGGTGGGATACCTTCCCATCTTCCTTTGTACACTTGTCCTTCTTCTCAAGTCCTCCCTTTGGCCTAGGGTGTGAGGATGGAGGGGAGGCTGCTATTTTCCACCACTTCCTATGTGCCTCTACTGATGTTTCAACCATGGTGGTTAAAGCCACTCCCATCCCCTACCTGAGTATGGGTGAGCCCTTCTCACTTGATTTTATATCCTTGTGTCTATGTACATATAAAAGAAAAAATTATATAAATATATATATATATATATACATACACATACATACACACACATATAAACTTTATATAAAAGCCAATCTCCCTGTTGTGGCTGCTGCTGTCCATGCGGTCTCAGTTGGTGTGTTGTTCTGATGTTAAACTTCGGAGCCAAAACCATGATGGTTCCAGGGAGATATATAAAACATTTATAATACCAGTGCCTTTTCTTTATTGTATTTGACCTTTATGGAAAAAAATAGAAGGCTCACATCTGGTGGAATTCCCCATCTGTATCTACCTTCCATTCTTAGCCATGGTCTCCATCTATTGTCATCTTTTTGTGTGGTGGGGGCAGGTACTAGGTATTGAATCAAGGGTTTATTTTACCACTGTGTCACATCCCCAGCCCTTTTTATTTTTTGAGACAGGGTCTCACTAAGTTGTGGAGGCTGGCCTTGAACTTCTGAAACTCCTGCGTCAGTCTCCCAAGTCACTGGGATTACAGGCGTGCACTACCTTGCCAGGGCTTCATCACCTCAAGTGTCTTCATACCTGCCTGCCCTCTGAATAGACTTTTGACTCCTGTCTGTGCCTAAGGACAAAGCTTGTCTTTCCACCAGATGGCAGTGTGACAGTAGCACATTCTATACCTTTCTTTGAGGTGTTTTGTGATCTTGAGGAGCTTAAGTACCAAAAAAGTCTCTTAAGCTCACAGTTTTACCCTGTAGGTTTTGTGCCTACCTTTCACCTTCTGTATCCCAATCCACTATCTAAAAGGATCTGGACATTATATTATATCAGGGCTTCCCTGACCTGACTTCATCTATTATTTCTGAATCCTTGCTTTTCATATAGCTTTGCTTGAGAACAGGCTTGGGACTGGTGAATTTCCAGAGAGCAGAGTATTTCAGGAATAGCCCTGCCTAAGGGGAGTTACACCTTCCCCTGCCTGCTCTGTATAACAAGGGGTGGGAAAGAACCTAGCTAGCTTACTAGCCTAGGAACCAACCAAAGGAGAAGGCCTGAATTCATGGGCAGGGCTCTGTGGGGTTCCTTCATTCTTTACTGATCTCTATGGCAACAGAATGTTAAGACTTTATTATGCTAAAAATATGGATAATTGCAGATAGGTTTTAATTTGTCAGCTCTCAGACTTCTTTCTAAGTGGGGTAATGTTGTGTAGAGATGTTAGACTCAGGTTGCTTTCTATACTAAATCACTAAGCACTGGAGGCTTGCTTGTCAGGTGGCTAGTGGGACTGTGGACTAGTTCCTGATTCTTGCTGGTCAGCAGTCTCACCTGCCCCTGTTCTTTGCTACTGCCCCACTCCTTCCCGGTCCTTTCCTGGTTTACTCTATTGACCTAGAGGAAGGGAAGGAAGATGCACTATTTTTAGGTAGGAACTGCTGGCTATGGCCCAGTCCCCCTATAGGTATTGATTTAGTTGCTAATGCATCTTGAGAAGTGCAATGTGGGCCATTATTGTTATCCTGATGCTGTGAACTGGGTCTCCTTGTGCTTGCTTAGACTCCTCCAGAATATTAGACCCACAAGTCTTGCCTCCGTGCCCACCTTCTCAGATGAGCCTCCACTTTTGCTTGGTTTCCTTATGTTCTCATCCTAGCTACTTTGGTCCTTCTACCTCAATTTCTCCTTGCTCCCTGTTCTTAGTTCTTCATATAGTCTCTTGATAAGAGGAAGACAGTGGTGGAAATAAGGAAACATCTAAGACAACTGCTCTAGTTTTACACTATGTAAGGTGATGGCATTTCATGGATGATAGCTGGTGTCATTATGTATGACTCAGTATCATCTTGTTAACTCATCCCTCTATAGGGGGTAGTTATAGAGGGGAGAGAAGGGGACAGTGAACAGCCTTGTGCCCAGCCTAACATGAAAGAAATCTCCCTCCAACTCTCCCACCTGAGCATGGGTGGGTAGAGAGGTAAAACTATGACCCAGATCCTTTATCAGCAGAGGTAGAATTTCTCCCCAGTTCTCACTTTTTTTTTTTTTTTTTTGCAGAACCAGGGATTGAACCCAGGGCTTCACACTTTTACTAGGCAAGTGCTCTAACACTAAGCTACATCTCTGCCCTTTTAAAATTTTTTAATTTTGAGCCAGGTACAGTGGTGCATGCCTGTAATCCCAGTGACTTGAGAGGCTGAGACAAGAGAACTGCAGCAAGTTCAAAGCCAGTCTTTGAACTTAGCGAGGCCCAAAGAAACAAAGGCCCAAAGTGAGACCCTGTCTCAAATATAAAAAGGGCTGGGGATGTGGCTTAGTGGTTAAACACCCCTGGGTTCAATCTCCAGTACAAAAAAAAAAAGTTTTAACAGGGCCTTGCTGAGTTGGCTAGGCTGGCATCAAACTTGTGATCCTCCTGCCTTAGCCTCCCACGTAGTCAGGATTACAGAAGTGCACCACCATGTCTGGCTTCTACCAGTGCCAATTATAAATGAAATTTTCACCTGATTTTTGGTTTATATAGCCTATGCTTCTGTCTTCTGTAAGGCAATACCATTTCCTCCCTATTCTTTAAACTTGGGTTCTTGTCATTCTGGATTCTTGGGTCCAACAGCCCTTAGATGTGAGCTACCATTTCTGGCTTTCAGGGGGCTTGACTTGTAAACCTTTGTTTTTGTCACTTAAACAATGAAGGGAAGTGAGTTAAACACCTGAAAGAAATTATACCACAGTCCCTCTTTCCTGTGGAGAAGGTCTGTGAGAATCAGGGAGTAATACTTGGACAATGAAAAAGTCTCTTGTGGCTCTGAAAATAAAGTAGAATGTGTTATATAATTGTTAACATTTATGCAGGATTTGTTGTGGGTTAGGCATGATACTAATAGCTTATATCTACTAAATCATTTAATCCTCACAATAACTACCTAGGGTTAGTTGTTATTATTGACTACTTTGTAAACAAGGAAACTGATACCCAAAGAGATTAAGTAACTTGCTGCACAATCTCACAATTGGCAAGTTCAAGTTTCCAATCCAAGTGGCGTGGCTTTAGGTCTCTTGACTCTCCTCCTCCTTAACCTTACCCACTGTTCAGCATTACTATGGAAGAAGCCAAGTCTTGGAGTCAGTGGGCAAGTATCATTTTTCCTTTTTCTGTATCTATGCTCTTGGGGGGATGCTGGAATATTTATTTTTTGTTTTCCTGGGGTCCAAATTCAGGGCCTCAGGCATGCTAGGCAGGCCCTCTACCACTGACCTATAACCCAGCCTGACCCTGAATTTTTTTCTTCCTTTGTGTCTTTGCTCATCTTGTTCTTTCTTCTCCATTTCTGGTCAAAATCCTATCCTGTAGGACCCTGAAACTTCCTTAGTTGGATCTGATCTCCCTTTTCATTATTCCTTGTCCTATTGTGGGTCTCATTCTGCCTTTATTTACAGTTCTTTGCAAACTCTTTTACTAGATAGTTATAGCATGATGAAGCCACCATACAAGTCTTTCATTATTGATTTGCCTTGCACATATTAAATTGTCTGTTGAATTAATTCCCTCTCTATCAAAGTCAGATCCAGGCTTTCCAAAGTTTGTCCCTTCTAGCCTGCTTTCCCCAGTAGCTTCATCTATTCCTTTCTTACTCCTCTAGGAGAGAGGATGCAGATCTACTCTTTTTGGTGTTACCATGGTAGCCTGTGATACTTTTTGTCTGAAGTGCTGCATACCATCCACCAGCAACTGATGTTTCCATGGCAACCAGGTGAAGGCAATAGTCATGAGCTGGATAAAGGAGAGGAATTTTGGTTTGAGAGACGGAATTTTCTAGTCTCAGATATTCTTTCTCTTTCCTCCCAACTTTGTACTCTATATCCAAAACTAGTATGCATTATCAAGGTTTGCTCCTGGTTGAAAGAACTCTGAATGTGAAGTGAAGCAGACCAATCAACTTAAATCATGTAGGAAAGTAAAAGCAAGGAAAGATCTGATCAAAGACCACTTTAGAAAGTTGGACGAGTTCTGTTAGCTGCTCCAGATGATCTGTTCTCAAGAGCCCTTAAGAGTTGGCTGAAGTTACTGGAGAGCCATTAGGCAGTTATTTTTGAGAGCAATGGGTAGATGGATGAGGTGCCTGAAGACTGGAAAGGAGCCAGTCAGCACTGGGTTGTACAGAGGGAAAACAATGACCTTGGAAATTAGAGACTTGCCATACTATTGCCAATGTTCCAGAAAGGATAAGAACTTCAGTCAGTTTTTATGTATCAGGAGACCTACTTGTTTAGAATGAGGGTTGCTGAGAATTAGTTGCCTCCTTTTAACTCTAGCTGAAAGCAAGCTAGGGTATTTTCACTCTGTAGCAGAATGGTCACTCAAGCCACCTATGGGGTTCAGCTCCCTCTTGTCACAAATTAGCTGAATAAGCTTGGGGACTTATCTAGCTCATATTCTTCATCTATAAAAAGAAAATGAAAATAGTACCTATCTCAGGAATGTTGTGGAGATTAAATGAGATGCTAAGTACGAAGAGCTTAGAACTGTTAGCTTTTTGATGTCGTCATTATTACCATTTCTCTGGGTGCCTACTCACTTGACTTCCTGCCTGAATTCATTCTCCTCCCCAATTTTAGAGAATTCTCAAGGCTTACAGGGGGAGAAGCAAGGATGGGGCAATGATGTAAATGAATCTTAATCTTTCCTGAGTTACATTCCCAGGCTCACAAGGTCCTGTGTCAAAATTCAACCAGCCTAATTTTCAGGAAAATGAATCCCAACAAGCCCAATCTCCCTGCATCCTTGAGGATCCATCCATATAGTCAGATTATAACAAGATGGTTTAGAAAATTCAAGGTGAGCCTCACCGGGTAACTTCAAAGTACTTACTGCCCTTTTCTTTGGGCAAGGAGGAAAAATCCCAGAGCAATCTGTGTTACAGCCCATTGTTTAGGGCCTGCCTAACATCTTAAGAATTCTAGCACCTGTCTTTGTTGGTCTTCCTTCTCTAGCCCTACCCTGGCAATTTCCTTTCTGAATAAATGTTTTAAATAAGTACAGGTCCTCTGTTTAAAGAAAAGTTAGAATTTGAACAACACAATGGAAATTATGTAGAATAATATTCTCATTGCGGCTTCAGTTGCCAATCTTCCTCCCAGTCCTCCAAATGACCACCTCTGTTAATGGGTTACCTGTGAGTCCCATGGGAGGTCTGTTGGACCTTGTGGACCACTACTTAGCAACTGTATCTGCAGACTGGTGCTGAACTATAACTTTACTAAAGTGCTTGAGTGTCTAAGTACGGGGCCAGAACATAGGTTGCAAAAGACATTGCTTCCACTGTTCATCACTATACCACTTGACAAAGATCTTTGCCCTTTATTCTCACAAATATCCTACAAGACAGGTACTTCATTATCTTTATTTTGTAGTTGGGATAGCATAGCTGAGGTTCAGAAAAGGAAAGAGACTTAAAGTGACTTAATTCCCATAAATTGGCCCCATCTAAGAAACATCCTGAATGCAAGTCTCCACTGAATTCACATCCATAGCTTGAGTTTATAAAGTCAAGCTGTGGAAGCTTTCATCATTATTCAGATAGATGAAAAGGCATCTTGGGGATGTCATAAAACCATCAAAGTCAAGATGAGAAAAAGCAGAATGCTTTTGTCTGGTTTTGGGGTCCCTAGACAACTTTGTTCCACCATTCACCCAAATTATACTATCTTATATTACAGGGAGGGTCTTTTCCTCATTATGTATGTATTGGGCTGCCCACCATTTCTCTTCCATGCATTTACTCATGTATTTTCACTGCAAGGAATGTTTTCCCTATTTTCCCCCATTTATCTAAAGCCTCCATGTCCTTCAAGGCCTAGATCCTAAGATACAAGTCTCCCATGTGTATTTTTCCTTCCATTCAGAATTCCTGGAGCACCTGATGGTAGCCTACAGTTAGTTAGAATGGGGTCTAATTGATTGCTGTTTTAGCATCATCACCACCTTGTCCATTTCCCCAGCTTAACTGTAAGCTATTTAAGGGGCAAAGATAATGTCATAAATGGATTTGTCTACCCCATGGTTCCCAGGAGAATATTTGGTATGTTGTTTATGTTTAGAAGTTGAGGGGAACAACTTCAAGTATTTGTGGATAAAAGATAATGTGTTCAGGAAAATTTACTTATATTGGCATAGATCAAAACTGTTAAGATGGGAGGCTGGGGCTGTGGCTCAGTGGTAGAGCACCTGCCTCACACGTGTGAGGCACTGGGTTTGATCCTCAGCACCATATAAAAAAATAAAAATATTGTGTCTATCTACAACTAAAAAATATTTTTAAAAAACTGTTAAGATTGGGAGCCGGGTGTAGAGGCACACACCTGTAATCTCAGTGACCCAGGAGGCTGAGACAGGAGGATTGCAAGTTTAAAGCCAGCCTCAGCAACTGCTAGGCCCTAAGCAACTGAGTGAGACCCTGACTCAAAATAAAAATGAAAAAGGCTGAGGATGTTGCTCAGTAGTAAAGCACTCGAGTTAAATCCCCAGGACCACCCCGCCAACCGCCCCCCCAAAAAAGCCACCAACCTGTTACATTAATAAAAAGATGTGAGGACTTCCATCCATGATCTGGCATCCTTTTGGAAGAGGGAAGCCCCTACTCCAGTCTCTCTAAAGAGGGTTAGATGTAATAGGGCCTAAAGGAATAACTAGAAGGGCCCACTCCTTTGGCCCCTCAGGAGAGAAGAGTCTATGCTCTAGGCAATGAGGAGGTTTTGTGGGCAAAGAGGAGCTGGAATAGTAGGGGATGGTAAGGGAACATAGACCTTTAGATAATTACAGTGGTTAAGAGGAGCAGAGGGAACCTTACCAGCACAGGCAGCTCAGGCCCCAGGGCTCTTTTGCTGAACTCTCATCCCAGCCCAGATCAATGGCTGTACTTTTCCTTGATCAGAGGGAGGGCAAGGAGTGACTTGGCTCTCAAAGAAGACCCTATTTCTCCCAAGTCTAGCAGGAGCCCTGCTTCAGCTTCAGTCTGTTCTGAGCTCTTCCCTGTAGGCGTCTGGAGGGAACACACAGATGGGTCAGGCTGATGGGATGGGCTGAGTTGGAGGGAAGGAAGTTTATGGTGTGTGGCTCCCCTCATGGGGTAGATCCTGCTGTCATCTTCAACAGATGATATACATGTTTTAAGCTTCTGCCACATGAAAAGCAATGGGCCTTTCTTGTTCTTCATCCTCCTACCTTGACTCATTTAACCATTGGGGATACTCTGTTAGAAACCTGCCCCTCTGTTGCCCGCCCCACTTCTACAGTAGCCACAATATACTCAGCCTGAGTTCCTCCTCTACCTCTTTCACAGATGCTTCCTCTCCTTATCTATCCCCAGGAGATACTTTATTTGGTTTTAGAACAGGTAGTAAATGCCATAGTTGGGCTCGGGCTGTAGCTCAGTGGTAGAGCACTTGCCCTGCACGTGTGAGGCACTGGGTTCGATCCTCAGCACCACATAAAAATAAATTTTAAAAAATTAATTAATTAATTAAATGCCATAGTTGAAAATTGAAAATGTAGAAAAAGGGCATGAAATGAATATGTTTTTATTTTTTAGTGGTGTTGAGGATTGAACCCAGGACCTTAAGAATGCTAGGTAAGCACTCTACTATTGAGTTACAACCCCAACCCTCCTATGATGAAAAGTAAACTCCCACCTGCTACCTGTCTTCTACTCACCCAGTCCTCCTTCCGAGGGGCAATCAGTATAATCCATAGTTTGTAATTTGTTGGGTCTCAAGACACTTTTGTATATCTGATGAAATTCATGAACTCTGTTCTCAGACAAATGCATGACTACACAAAATATTAGATTGTACCATTTTACAAGAATCATCTCTGGTCTGGGGCTAAGGCTCTTGGCCAGTACCATACTCTCACCTTTAGTATCTCCTTAGTATAACTTGTAGGTCTCCTTAGTATAACTTGTTTCATGCAAAATGAAACGCAGGGCTTCTTGTTCAAATAATTTTAGGACAACAGCCAAGCATGGGCTCCTGTGTGACTTCAAAGGTCATACATACACCAAAGCAAGCCCTGTATCTCATCCTTTCTTCTGGCTCTTCCACTTCCATTTTTATGATGATTATCCTCATATCTGTCACTTGACCCAAATTGTTCTGAATTTCAGACTCTGCTGTTCAGGGAGTGTCTGAAATTCTCCATATGGATGTTCTAACATCTCAAACTCTGTGTCTCCAATATGGAACTCACTCAGCCTATCCCTAACTCTCTGCTCTCAACTCGTAGTTCTTTTCTATATCCCCTACCACCTGCAGCTTGTCCCTCTCTTTATGCTCATTCACATCCCCAGCCCCTATACTCATCCATACTGTTGCCAAATCTAATAAGTTCTATCAAACCCATGCCTCCTTTCTTTTCTAATGCCATCCCCATTGGGATGGTCCTTCATTATCTCCAATGTATTACTGGCCCTGAATCTCAGCTGCACAGGCCTTGCTGCTCCAATCCATGCACAACTCTTCCAGCTTGGGAGACCATCCTGATCATGTCATTTCACAAAGACCTCTAGTGATCTCACTGCCTCTAGAGTTGGGTAGGAATGCATTTGCCTGACATTTAAGGTCCTTTGTTGTGAGGCTCAAAACCTTTTTCATTTTCTTTTATACTCCTCCTCTTCATGTCCCTGAGGTTTCAACCCAACTGTACAACCATCTGGTTGCTTATTGGCCCCATGTGTTTTCCTCTGTTTTAGAATTTGAACTGCGTCTTTTCATGGTCCCCAGGGTTTAGAGCTTGCTTACTACACTCATAGACATGTCATTTCTCTGACCCTTTTATCACAGCCACTGCACATGGTCCTACCCATTATGTTCCTGAATCTCTTCTGTGATACTTCCACCTCTTCCATGCATCCTTACTGGAAAAGGACTTTCATGCCAAGCTGGATAAAATCACCATTAAGTATTAAGCAGACAGTGGAATCCCAGCTCTATTACTTACTGGGTGCTCTCAGGCAAGTTACTTACACTCTGTTTCTTCCACTATAAAAATAGGTTGTAGGCTTATATATATGTCTTATTTCTCTAAGGACAGTGCCATTATTCATATTATCATCTCATAACCAATCATTCTGCACTGGTCCTCCTTGGTTCCTCAGCTTGCAAGGACCCAAAATACATCTCATCACTCTTTTCACCAAGTTCTAGGAGGCTGCACTTAGGGTGGAGGCCAGGCTCTCAGGTACTCAGGTAGCTGTATTTATTATATTCTAGGGGTGAGGAGAGCTGCTGCCTCTGCTCCTTTTGTTCAAACTCATGGTTCAGGCAGCAGCAGGCGTGGGTGTCCCCAGAGGAGGCAGTGACAGCTTCAGTACTCACACAGGCTATGCAGGTGACAGCTGAGAATGTGGGGCTCTGCCAGAAGAGGTTCTGGAAGACCCCACCATGCCCCAGCTGATGGGTATTACTCGTGGATGTGGACCCCATCTTGAACAAGTCCAAGCAAAAGCTCAGTATCTGTGGTAGCTGAACATAGCTTCCAGCCAGCTTCCTACAGGTAAAGGGTGGGATAAAGAGATGGAGGCCCAGAGTGTGGAGACTTGGTCACTGTGTCACTAAGTTACTAGATTACTTTTAGCAGGTACCTGTTTCTCTCTAGGCCTGTTGTCTCATCTAAGTGGACCCAATTATCTGTAAGGGCTCTTCGCCTCTTGAAATGGTCCAAGTTAGTTCCAGAGCCTCCCTTGCTTCTCTTGAGTACTGAGATACATTCCCAGCCCTTTTTATTCTTTAAGACAGGATCTCCCAAGTTGCTTAGGGCCTTGCTAAATTTCAGAGGCTCCCCTCGAACTTGTGGTCCTCCTGCCTCAGCCTCCTGGGGGCTGGGATTACGGGCTGCACTTCCTTGATTTTTGTCTGTAACAGCAGTTTCCATCCACATTCATCCCTTCCCTGGAGGCTCCAAGAACAGAAAGCAAGGTAAACGGATGCAATACAAAATTCCTTTATTGAAAAGGGAAAGGGTGGCCTTTTTCTAGTGCCTCCTCGGCCAGGCTGGCCAAAGGGGTTGCCACAGCTTCTTCATTCCGGGATCTGAAGGCAGAAGAAAATCTGTCCACACTTTACCTTTAAGAATCTTAAAGGTGAAGTGCCTCGGTGGCAATGGTAAATCACCGAATCAACTATCGAGAATAGCACTTCCAGGCCCTTGCCTTTAAGAACTTCTTAAGGGCAATGTGCACCAGTATGGCAGATAAAAGCCAGAACATTTTTTCGGAAGTCTCTAGAAAAGGGCCTCTTCCAGTCTTTAAGACTCTTAAAGGTGAAGCATGTTCAGCATACAAAGGAGGTCCAACTCCGTCTAGGAGTCTACAAAACACTTTTCCAGTTCTCTTGTCTAGAATCTCTACAGAAGAGGTGGCCACGCGCGACTTAATAAAAGCAAAATACCTTGCAGGACTGTTTTCTTTCTTGACCCTCCCAAACCCGCCCCGCCCGCGGCCGTAGCGGGAGAGTCCTTCGGCTCGTGGTCTGCGTCCGGCGCTAGAAGGCGAGCTGCCCCGCGAACGCACGGTACCTGGAGCTGGGTGGAGATGACGCCCACCGGCCCTTCCCCCGTGGTCACACCAGGGCATCCTGGGAATTTTTGGTTTCCTAGACGGCTTCCACAAAGGAAGCCGGACGGGGGCGGGGCGAGGGGGCGAGCGGAGGGCGCCGTGGCCGTGGCGACCGCAGCGGCTGTGGAGACCTTGGCTCAGAGCACAGAAAGGTCGTGACATGACCTGGACCGCTGCTTGAAGAACTTAGCGTTGCGCGGCACTAGGTTGGCCAGGAAGCGCTTGGCCTTCTTGGTGAGGCTCTCGCGGCGCGCAGACGGCGCGGGGCCTTCAGGGCTGCCCGACTCGTGCCGCTGGCCTCCTGTGCGACCGTGGCCCCTCCGCAGCCGGATCTGGCGAACGGCGCCCTCGAAGAGCTCCCGCGTGTTATGGTGAAGCGCTGCCGACGTCTCGATGTGCTTGCAGCTCAGCGTTCCGGCCAGGTGGCGCCCCTCTGTGGGAAGGAGTCGGCTTAGGCACCCGCTGGGCCGCCCTGGGCCCAGAGTTTGCAGTGGAAAGGGTTTGGGACTATGAATTGCAACACAACTCGAAAACTAGGCTGGGATCCTAGGGTGGGACCGTGGAGGTGCGAGGGAGGGGCCGAGGGGCCTTGGAGAGGCTAAGGCGATTGAAGAACAGAAGGGATTCTTAGGGCCCTAGAAGAGGAATATTGGGGCTCTGTCCTTAACCTGGAGCTAACTGCTGGTGAATTCGTGGGCCTGTGAAGGTTTTAGAAAGGCCTCCGGGAGGGCTGCACCTGCCCTCGCACGTGTGAGGCACTGGGTTCGATCCTCAGCATCACATAAAAATAATAAAGATATTGTGTCCATCTACAACTTAAAAAAAAAAAAAAGGCCTCAGGGAGAAGAGGTGATACAGAAGCTAGAGCGGTCCCCTGAAATGGCAAGTATAGAATCGGTTCAGAATACACACCCTCCAGTGATACCTCCCGGGAGCGGGCCAGGTCACTCTTGTTTCCAACCAGGATGACAGGTAGGTCGTGATGGGGCCTCCCAGCTCGGAGCCGAAGTAAGGTCTCTGGAACTTTGGAGAAGCTTCGTCTATCCGTGACTGAGAAGACGATGAGAAAGGCGTCCCCCGTCTGAAGGCAGTGGTCCCGCAGCCACCCCCCAGCATCTCCCTGGAGACGTCAGAGATTGGTAGAGAGTTAGGGCTGAAGACAGAGTTGACCCAGTCGAGCACCTACATCTCAAAGATGAGGAATCCCACTGTGTGAGAGAAACCACCTGCTTAGGACAGCTGAGCTAGTTAATGACATCATTCCCAGAGTGTGTTTGAGGTTAGTAATGTGACCCCCATTTAGGGGAAATTGGAGGATCCTAGACCAGGGTAGCCTTTCTACATTCTTATGCTTAAGCTCTTGATTCAGAAACAAATGCTATTTAAATTTATGTTATTTGGCCTCTCATTTCTACCTAATAACCTTATGTTCAAACATTGAGTACCCCCACCCTGCCTTTTTTCCCTTTTTGATACTCCAGCACTCTGAGCACTTGTCCTGTCATATCAGACTCTTTTAGGCTGGAAAATTTATGGATGGAATCAACTTCTGGGTTGTCTAGCCTGGCTTGAAGCTACAGTTTGTCAAATTCAGATCCTAAATTTAATGTCCTTTTTTTTTTTTTTTTTTGAACCTAGGGAGCCACAAGCCCAGCCTTTTTGTATATTTTATTTAGAGACAGGGTCTCACTGAGTTGCTTAGCACCTTGCTTTTGCTGAAGGTGGATTTAAACACAATCCTCCTGTCTCAGCCTCCTGAGTCCCTGGAATTACAGGTGTGCCATTGCTTAACTTTCCTCAGAAGATCCTGGAAAAGTAGTAGCTCTTATGGCCAGGGGCCTGGTATACACATTGGTGTGGACCTTGTTGTCTGAGATAGTACAAATGAATTGTACACATTTACACCAGGGTCTGCAGTCCCACCAGCCTTCAGCCAGACTGCCCTTCCTCAGTTTTCTCCCAACTTCACCTGTGTTCAGCCACATCTTAATCCTCACCTGTTCCCAGATGTCATAAACAACTAAAGTTACTTCCTCCTTATCCACCATAATTCGTCTCTCATAGGTGTCCTCTGTTGGGAAATAGAATAAAACCCATTAGGAGGTTCCCCAACACTTGTGAAAACTGGTAACCATAAACACCTCAGATCCCAGCAGCAGGGAACCCCTGCCAGGGAGTCTGCCACAGAAAGCACCGGAGAAGTTTCTCTTAGGTTTAATTCTTCAGGGGCTGCTTATGCCATGAGCACTTTCATCCCTCAATAGGGCCCCAGGGTCCCCTCCACCACCACGTGCTCTCCCAAATACCTGCATTCTCCGGCTCATGAGCACTGTCTCCCTGGAGACCACCGAAAGTGCCTGCAAGGGTGCTTTTGCCTACGCCACTCTCCCCTACTAGCATGACCTTGAAGATGCCATCCTTTTGGGCAGGGGCTGCCTCTCCTGAGCCCAAGGAGTCAGAGGAACCAGAAGATGAGGCCTGAGGCGGCCAGTCAAGTTCATCTACAGCCTGTGCCCTACATAGCTGGTGCTTGTAGGGCACAGGCATACTGCCTCTTCGTCTGGGGACCCCAGGGACAGGGGGTGGCCCACTCTGGTCCAACCCTGCCAACAGTTTCTCTGGCTTCTTCAGAAGTGTGGCATCTGTTTCTGGATAGGCAAAGAAAAGGAAGCCATGAATGGTATATGTCCAGACATCTGCAGAGAGCTAACCCAAGCTGCTTCAGCTTTGGAGGCCAGCCACACCCAGTTGATGACCATGACCCTAAACAACAGAATCTTTGGCTCAACCTTTTACACTAAAGTCTCCTAGAAGCTTGGACTGGTAAGCCTTCAAGGATGTGACATGATGACTTCCCCATTGTAGTCCTAGCTACATCTGCTCAAAATTACCCCATACAGGAGAGGTACCTGTGTGCAGGTCACATACCCACTCACACTTCAAACTGACATAGGCATACTCCCAGACTTGACCTCTGGCCCAGGGGGGCTGGAGGAGGCTGTCCATCCTTCCATTAAGGGGCCTGCCTCCTACTGGTAATCCTACTTCTTCCTGCACTGGTAATGCCCACACTGAGGAGGGCAGAAGGTATGAGAAACTGAAGCTGCTGAAGATTCTGGGGAGTAGATATAAGCAGAGTCAAAAACTTTGTAGGGAGTCTGTTTCAAGGGCTCTGTGAGGTGATGTGTGTTTGGGTTGTGGACGTGTGTGTGTGTGTGTGTGTGTGTGAGACTTCTTCCTTGTGTGGTCTCTGTGGGTGTGTGTGTGTGTGTGTGTGTGTGTGTGCGCGCGCTGCTTCTTCCCGTGCCCTGTAGGTGAGCATCCCTCAGTGCATGGCTGTGTGCGAGAATCCTGCATCCCTGGTTGTCCCTGTGAGTGGGAGAGAATATTGCGTTCATGGAGAGGTAGAGGTGGGGAGAGAGAGAGTATGAGTGAGAGGGAGGGTGACAATGCATGGGTCAGGGTAACTGGAGGAGGAACAACAGACATAACAAAGGGGGATGGAGAAAGGCTGGAAATAGCCCAGGATCAATACTTGGCTGACAGCCAGGTCCTTTAGGAGCCAGAAGAAACCCTTACAACAGGTCCCCATGGTAGCCCCCTGCCCGTGATTCCCAGGCTTGTGGGCTTCCCCTTCCCTTTCACCCTTGCCCCCAGTCTGTCCCAGACTATAGGGAATGAGGCTGACCTGAGCACCACATATTGCTTTCTCAAGCAAAACCCCAAAGCCCTGGGAGTGATGGGGGAGGGGGCATTTGGGCAGCTTTTCTCCTCCTCCACCCTAGCCCAGCCCTTATATGAACAAGGGTCTTCATTACTTCCTGACTTGCCTTTCTCCTCTTGCTGATTGAACCTCTAGTTCTGACCACCAAAGCTTCAGCTCCCACCCCCGTGGTTGCAGCCGGCACCTGCTACGTTAGCCCTCACCTGGTGTAGGTGTCCCTGATGGGGAGGCCTGGCAGCTGTCGGAGGGACAAAGTGCTGTGTTTTCTGTATCCATGTCCATGTCGGTATCGGGGTCCGTGTACATGCGCGTGTGTGCGTGCAAGTGCAGCCCAGCAGCTTGCAGCACCCGCTCCCTCACTCAGCAGCACTGTCAGCTTTTCCCTTTAAATACCACCCCCCCCCCACAAGTCCTCCCCCTAGACACCTGGGGAAATTGTCCCGCCCCCTGATGAGGTCACATATGCTAATGAGCAGTGATGTCAGCGGGATTCCCTCCTTCTGCCCCCCTCCCTTTTCTTTGTGTCACTTCCCTCTGGGAGCATACTCACCATGAGCCTGGTTAAGGCGTGAAAGAACAAAGTCAGAGGGGCGGATGAGATGGAGATTCAGAGAGGTGGGGTGGGGGCAGGTCCCGTGGGCAAGGGAGCTGAGAATGGCAGAAGGCAGATTCCCAGGGTAGGAAAGGTCTTTTTCTCCAAGTGTCAGAATGAAAACTATGTATCATTTGTGTCTGTTTCCAGCCCCCTATCCCAGCATGTAGCCCCAGAATGGGTGCTCAGTGGTTGAAAAGAAGGATGAGAGGCAAAAAGAAAATAAGCTGATCTGAAAGACAAAAGAAAAATATACCAAAAGAGATGCAGGGGCAGTGGGCCATCCACCCCACCACTGTCTCCTCTTCCACTCTGCCTCTTCTGGGCTGAGAGCCATAAAAGTACCCATTTCCAAGTGTGGCCTTAGGCAGATGGGGGATCTGTAAGAAAAGCTGCTTTGTTTGGGCAGCTTCTTCTTCTTCTTCTTCTTCTTTTTTGTCACTAGTTTCAGGTAGGTGCAAACCATTGTAGAGGCTTCTTCCTTTACCTCATCTCTCTCCCAACCAGGCCCACCCAGCCAGTGTTAATCAGAGCAGGTAAAAAAAGATACCAGAATGAATGGTGTCTACCTATGTAGGCAGCTCCTTACTGTCCCTTTTGTGCCCAGCTTCTTTTCCCTTCAGGTTTCGACTCTTGTCCCCTTTCTTCTGGACACTCTCAAGAACCCAAATACACCTTCTGATTTCCTCTCCCCAACTTCACCCTCTATTTGCCAGATGCTATGCTAGAGATAGTTTTGCATTATCTCCCTTCCTCTTCCTGACCTGAAGACTCATAATGGTAGGTGGGTGGCCTGTCCCCAAAGTAATAATGCAGGGGTGACTGGGATTCCACCCAGAGCTTTCCAAGGCCAAAGACTATTTTTTTCATTTCTATGCTATGCTGCTTTCCTTGTCTTAAAAATTCCAACTCTCTTCTATTATTGGGAACAATCCATTTTGTCATCCTCGGAGGACTTCTCCAATAGAAGAGGCAAATAACATTCTTGGGAATGAAGTGCAGTGACACTTCACTTGTCTGGAGAACAGGATCTAAAGGAAGCAGGGAATACTCCTCAGCTTCTAATATATTTGTACATTTTACTAATTAGACTCTTCAGTCCTCACCAACAGTCTGCGTGTCCTTATTTTATTCACACTTTTAATGTGTCCATGTGTGTTCCTGTAGTAGATTAGAACTGCCAGGTGTGGTGGCACATGCCTGTAATCCTAGTAACTCAAGAGACTGAGGCAGGAGGATCACAAGTTCAAGGCCAGCCTCAGCAAAAATAAAAAGGGCTGTGATATGGCTCAGTGGTAAAGTATCCCAGGTTCAAGTCCCAGTAACCCCCAAAAGAATAGATTAGAATCATATTTAGAGTAGCAAGTGCCCTCTAATAGTCTGGTAGAATGAGGCAACCTCAGGAGAAAAACTTTTAAAGCATCCAGAAGCATTAAAAAGGAGTCTAAGGGCCAGGCATGGTAGTGTACACCTGTAATTCAGGGGGCTGAGGCAAAGGATCACAAGTTCAAGGCCCACCTTGGCAACTTAATGAGACCTGTCTCAAAAGAAAAAAGCTCGGTGGTAGGGCACCCTTGGGTTTAGTCTTTAGTGCTGCCAAAAAAAAAAAGTCTAAGGTCATTTGATATATAGTCAAAGAGTGTCCCCCACAATAGTTACAGCTTATGAAGACACTGCTGCAAAGAAGTCATCAGATTTCATGGATGATTCTTGGCTATTCAGAAAATTTTTATATTGCAGGTCTTCTGAAGATGAGCGGAACATTTTAGGATGATTTTCTTCCAAAATGAGTTATGTTTTGTTTTAAATTGTAAAGTAGTGATCTCTATGAATCTGGAAAACCCTCTCGAGTGGTTGGATTCCTTTCTGTACTAGATAAGGGTGAGTCAGGGGCTGCAGAGCCCAGCAACAATTCTCTACTTTGAATTCTGCCTCCCCCAGTTCAGCTTTGGGCCAAAGGAGCAGCCTGCTTTTTACTTTGAACCACCTGCCCCTCATCCAGTAAGGCACACACAGATCCTAGAGAAACTTCCATAAACAAAGGCCTCCCTAGGGAACTCTTGCCCTAAGGCTTGGCCCTCCCTCCAACATTCTGAAGCATTCTACCACCACAAGGGGTGCTTTTACTTTAAATCTTTGTCCACTTTATTTATTTTAAAATTTTTTGGGGGGGAGTGGCATACCAGGAATTGAACTCAGGGGCACTCGACCATTGAGCTACATCCCCAGACCTATTTTGTATTTTTTATTTAAAGACAGGGTCTCACTGAGTTGCTTAGAATCTTGCTTTTGCTGAGGCTGGATTTGAACTTGTGATCCTCAACCTAACCTTTGTCTACTTTAAAACTGCAAATACCCCTAAGAGAGAAAAAGGTCTGGAAAAAGTCAAGAGATGAAGATATCAGGTTGCAGATTTTTAAGGTGGCTAAGGAGGAAGAGAACAGCAAGGGAGAATGCAAAGAGGAGGTGAAGAAGTAGGGAAGGGGAAATTACCATTCCTACTGCATTTTTCACTGAGACATTGGGTGGATCCAGTTTGTACTGGGAGGGCCCAAGGGAGAATCATAAGCAGGAGCCAGGTTTCCTGGAGGTCCTTCCACACACTCTGGAGAGGAAGTGGAGTGGAAGGAGCTCAGGTTTTTCCTGGGCCAAATTACTAGGGTCCCAGAACTGCACATGGGTCCACACCCCCTCTGCCACTTCCTCTTGCTTACTAGGAGGGAAATTTTGTAATTACTACTGACTGTGAGGATGTTGACAGGGTATAATCAACAGGGCCCTTCCACCAGGGAAGTAAGGGGCCCATTCCCCTGGGGACCATCTCAGCTTTGCACCTGAGGTCTCACTCCCACAGGCTCCTTCTATATCCTATGTCCCAAGATTTTCTTTTTTTTCTTTACTATTTATTTTTTAGTTGTACACAATGTTTATTTTATTTATCTATATGTGGTGCTGAATATCGAACCCAGGGCCTCACACATGCCATGCGAGTGCTCTATGCTGAGCCACAACTCCAGCCCCCCAAGATTTTCTTATTAAACTCTTCAACAACTTGTCACCTTCTCACCAGAGGCAGGCCTCCATTTCTCAGGAGATATCCCTCTCCAGCTCTTTGGCTCTGACCATTGCTTATTATGCTCAGTTATCTCTTTTCAGGAAGTCCAGTGTCTAGCCATCATGTTCTGTTGTTGTTTATCCTGCCCTAGAATTCACAGCTCTCTCCCAACTGTTGGCAGAACCCATCCTCTTGGATTCAGCCCTGATGATGCCAGCCCTTCCATAGGCTGAATGGTTGTGATTTTCCCTATGACTAATCATTCCCTGCTTTTTTGTTTGTGGGGGGGAATACCAGGGATTTAACCTAGGGTACATTGTAACAGAGCCACATCTTCAGCCCTTTTTCATTTTTGAGACAGAATCTTGCTAAATTGCTGAGGGCTTCACTAAGTTGCTGAGGCTGGCCTTGAACTTAGTATCCTCCTGCTTTAGCAAGGCATTGGGATTGCAGGTGTGCAGTATGGCACCCAGCTTTGGTCCCTGTTTTGAGGAAGCTGCACTGAGAGCTCATCTCTTTGGTGTAGGACAGGCTGTTAAGTGCCTGATGGGGATGGGAGGGTAGAGGGCAGGAGTCACACAGCTCCTATGTTCTACCAGGGATAGATTGCTCCTGTGTGACATCTGTGCTCTGAGAGTACTCCATAACTGGGAACCTTTCTAGCTGTAGGGCCCAGCTGGCTCCCTGATTTCCAACCAGGGGTGAGTAAAGAAATTCGATGCTCAACCCTATGTCACTATACGGCTGGCCCCAGGCAATGAGCAGAGGTGAAGAAGGGTGGTCCTTAGGGTTCCTTCAATTTTTTTTTTTCCTTTTGGTACCAGGGATTGAACTCAGGGGCTCTTAACCACTGAGTCACATCCCCAGTCCTATTTTGTATTTTATTTAGAGACAGGATCTCACTGAGTTGCTTAGCACCTCGCATTTGCTGAGGATGGCTTTGAAATCGCCATCCTCCTGCCTCAGCCTCCCGAGCTGCTGAGATTATAGGCATGCACCACTGCACCCTGCTTACTTGAATTTTCTTACCTTTCAAGGGACATAAAAATCAAGGGTGGGGTGGTTGAAAGATGGATAGGAAGAGGGCAACATGCAAAGGGCTAACAAATACCTTCAGAGAGAGGAGCAACAAGAGGGAGCATAAACCAAGATGGGGAGAGAGGCCAGGCTCAGAGCTGATTTACAAAATGTTAAAATTTATGATTCCTTTATTTTTTTACCTTGATTTCTTGGGCAATGCTGTAGGTGTGGGACAAAAACATTTGTTGCATTCTTTTTGTGAGCCAGGCTCTATAGGGATGGAGACTGGCAAAACCTCAGGCCCTATCTAAATCCTCCCCTTGGGGCTAGAGGGTCTCCAGTCAATTGTCACTTGTGTTTAAGGCCACTTTAGGGTTGGGGTTTGGCAAGGATGGAGTGTCCAGGCCTATGTCCCTTTAAGAACTTTGCTTTTTAAAAACATTCAACTGGATAGTGGTAGGATAGGGAAAGGATGGTGGGAAAGGAACTGTGGTCTCTGGCTGTGTAGAGGAAGCTCTCAGTGAGCCCTCTCCCTGACTGAGGGACACCTAACTTTCCAGTAGCTACAGTGGTCAGTGGGGAAGCTAAGCCACTCTCTAAAAAGGGTGTGCCACTGTGACTAGACCCCCACCCCCCAGAGGAGCCAGATCCCCTCAGGCAAGCAGTGGTTCATCCTCTGTCTCTACCACCCAGACCGCTGGCTCAGCTAGTGGCATCAACAACACATCATCCTCATCCTCTGGGGCCAGGACGGTTGTGTGGGGTCCAGGTGGAGTCCAGGTTGGTCCTTGGGGCCACAGGCTGGGCAAGAGGCGGCCTCGCAGGGCATGCACTACTCCAGACAACACTGATGGCTCCAGAGGGACTGAGGGCAGTGGCCCCTGGGTCTCAGGGACAGAAGGGAGGGCTGGAGATGTGCTGGCAGATGGGAGGGGGGACTTGACAGGCAGTGGTGGGGCTTGCTCCCCGTCCTGCCCACCCACTGCTCCACCCTCATGGGCTGCACCTGGGCTGCCATCCAGGGCCTCAAGAGAAGCAACAGGAGGTGTGACCTGGGGTCTGGTCTCAGAGGCCCGAGATGAGGGGTTGGTTCGGGGAAGCAGTCCCCAGCGGCGGAGCCTGCGAACCAGACGACGCACTGAGCGGCCCCGCTGGCGGCGGCGACCACCTGAGGCACTTCCTGGAGTCATATCCTGGCGCAAAATCTGAAGCAGAGAACGCAGATTGCCCAGCACTGAGTTCTGCAAGGAGAAGAGGCAGATATCAGAGTCAGAGGGCCAAGTGGCTAAATGCAGGAGGGAGCAGTAATGAGGCCACAGCTGGTTGGAACAAGGAGGTGCTTGAGTTGGGGATGACTTACATCATTAGGGTTCTCTGTAGGGAAGTCTTCTACAGGCGGGATGGCACCCTGAGCAATGAGCTGCCCGTAGGAGGGAGGTGCCTGTTGTTGCACAATCTCAGCCTCCATCCGGGAGAGGGGGGCAAAGATGCTGGAAGGAAGGAGGGCTAGTCAGTCACTGGTGGTTCCCAGCCAGGGTGGCCTGCTCCAGCTTGGATAGGCCTCTTCCCTTCACCCTCAGGTCAGGACAGCTGGAGCTATGCTATAGCTTTCCTCAGGTCATCTTATATCCCTTCCTTCCTTGAGACTTCTTTCATAAATAATCTAGACCTGACTTTCAAGCGTTAAGCAACAAGCTGGTCACAGGAAACTCATTCCCAAGGCGGGCACCCTCATGGTCTCCTGTAGCTGCACAGGTCCTGTCTCTTCATCTGTAAAGAGTGCTCACTCTTCTATTGCCAGTCCCATTCCCACTGACCTGTACTCCTGTGTGCGAATGGCATACAGCCTGCAGGTGCATCCCAGGGCAATGACCAGCAGCAGGCCGCACACTAGACTGCCAATGACTGCAGCTGTGATGACCTTGCGGGGCAGGGCATAGGAGCAGTCCCACTCATCGCTGCCATCAGCACAGTCTGGCTGCCCGTCGCATACCCATGTCTCATATACACACTTCTCGTCTCGGCATCTGAAGTTGCCAGGCTGGCAGTGCCGGCAGCGTCTCTCATCTGCCCCATCAGCACAGAATGTCTGGTAGTTGCAGCGATCAGCAGGCAGGTAGCAGGCTGTGGCACCAGGGGTGCCAGCAGCCCCGCAGGGGAAATGTCCAGGTGGGCAACCAGGACAGTCTTCCTCATCTGTACCATCGGCACAGTCCCATGAGCCATCGCAGCGCTGGGCCTCACTATAGCAGCGCTCACCTAGGTTTTCACCAGCCCCCAGGCCTGAGCCTAACCCACATGGTCGGTCCCAAGGCAAGCAGTAGCCCCGCACATGGTAGGTAGCATTGAAGCCCCGACCATTGCTCCAAGCAACTGTGTGATAAGCAACAACAGCCTGACCAGACAGTGTCTCCACAGTGACAGCTTTGCCATTACTAAAGTGAGTGAGACTGCGTAGTAGCCGAGGGGTCTCTGGGGGCCCAGCACCATCATACACATGCACTGCATCTCCATAACCCAAGTCCAGGGCTGTGAAGCGCACTGCTAGCCGCCGGCCATCATGGGGGTCCAGCAGCCACAGGCAAGACTGGGGATGAGAGACTGAGGCCAGGTGTGAATAGCCAGGGGAGGAGAAGACCCCATAGAAGTCCTCTAAGGTGAGATTGCAGGGCAGGGTGGGGGTGGGGCCTGGGGTCAGGCTAGGAAATGGGTCTGAACTGCAGCCTGCCTCATCAGAGCCATCACCACAGGCATCAACTCCATCACAGCGCTGGGCAGCAGGTACGCAGCGGTGGTTCAGGCACTGGAATTCTTCCTGCAGGCACATCAGCCAATCTGCAGAGGCATCATGGAGAGGGACTGTGAAACACCAGAGCCCTCAGGATCTTTCTCTCTTTATTTGTGCTTGTACTGCCCTCTCTAACAGCCCTTCAGACTTCTCCGTCCAGCCTACCTTGGCTGTAAGAGAGCAGGAACCCCTGGCCCATGGGTGCTCTGGCCCCAGCATAGCTGTAAGTGATGGTGACATTGCCCCCTGGCAGCTGAAGAGGGCTAGAAGGTGCCTCACATAGGGAGATCAGTGGCTGGAGAGGGGAGCTCAGGATTACACGTTCTGAGCCACAGGCCAGGTGCAGCTTCTGGAACCTACAGGGGTAGAGAAAAGCAGTACATAAAATGTTCTTGATTGATGCTGGCTTCCTCCTCCTCCAGCGCCACCAGGCCCTTCTAGCCCAAGAAGCACAAACACCTGCTCATCCATGATTCAAATGAAAGCTCAGCCAAATTCTTTTGCAGTTAATCTCATCAATGGGCATAGTCCTAACAGAGACCAGTGACACAATGATACCATGAAATATATCCTAGAGCCATCTGGAAAAACATCTGATCTGTGTTCAGAAATTAAGTGAAAAATAGGTTTATTGCTTTTGAGTTGTTGCAGCATGTCACCCAAGTATTGTGCGGGCAATAACTGACAATTACTATACAGTTCAATTAAATAGAACTCACCAACACCCCAGTACTAGGAAGGTGAGACCTGAGATTCTCATAGCATACGGATCCCTCTGCCAAAACAGCCTCTCCCCAGATTGCTCTCCCCCTTTGCCTACCCTTTTCTGAGAAAATTCATAGCAAGTGAACCATATAAGACAAACAGTCAGGTACTTAAAATGGGCCCCCATGCCATGACCCAAGGTCAGAGAAGCCTAGGGAGATGGAATGTTTAACAGATATGGAAGGGTGCTAGATTGTAGCTCAGTGGAAGAGTACTTGCCTAACATGTGTCAGGTGCTGAATTCAATCCCAAGCACTTTAAAAAACCCCACAAAAACAGATCTGAGGAAGTTAAGGAAGGTTCTAAGCTCATTAAGTAATAGGTTGCTATTGTTTATAGTACTGGGGATTGAACCCAGGGGTGCTGTATCACTGAGCTACATTCCAAGCCCTTTTTATTTTATTTTTTAAATATTTATTTTTTAGTTATAGGTGGACACAATAACTTTATTTTTTATTTTATGAGGTGCTGAGGATCGAACTCAGTGCCTCACGCATGCTAGGTGAGCGCTCTACCTCTGAGCCATAACCCCAGCCCCTCTTTTTATTTTGAGACAGGATCTTGCTAATATTTGCCAAGCTGACCTTGAACTTGTTGTGATCCTCCTGTCTCAGCCTCCCAAGTTGGTGAGATTAGGGGCATGTACCATCACATCGGCTAGGGAGACTTTTCAGAACAGTCCTGCCTGAGTCCAGGACCATTTAGAGTAACCACGGTCCTTAGGAGATGTTCAGGACTTAAGCTAGATGTCCACTGCAACCCACTGTTACCATGACAGGCTGGAACAAGTCAATGTTTTAGGGTAAACTAGGCAAAATAAAATTCTACTCTTCTGTTGGCAAGGATGATAAGTCCACAAACAAGTGATCTCTGAAGATTCTTTTCCACAGTGGAGCGGGAAGGGGTAGGGGAGAGGAATGGGATCTTTCCTTGCTTCTCACCTGACTGTTACCGTCTGCTCCTTGCTACCCAGGATGAGCCAGGTGCAGTTGGCAGGGGAGCTGCGCCTGTCCCAGCCCAGGGGCCTCTGTAAGGTGCCTTGCACTTCCAAGAGCAGTGCAGGAGGGTTCTCACAAGCTGGAGGGAAAAAGGTGGAGACACTGATATAGAGCCCCTTAACATCCCACTCCTATCCAGGCTTATGACCTCCAAGGGCCTGGGCTCTTCAAGATGGAGCAGAGCCCACTGCCCCTGATAACAGTCCACTGGCCCCTCTCTCCCTCTCTCCACTCCTCCTGATTTAAATATTAACACCACAATATTGAGCTCTGCTTTGCACCAGTCACTGGGTGAGGGAGGAGGAGTAGGTAATATTTCTCTATTTTGAGGAGGACTCTTTGAGTTAGAGCAAGCAGAGACATTCCATCTGAAAAGGTACATAACAACTGCCAGGTGAGGGCCCACACTGGGTGTCAGTTTTCCCATATGTAAAATAAAAGATTGATGAACTCCACTGTAAAACTATGGCAGTTCTCATGGAATTCAGAGAAGAGAGTCATTGTCTAGGGTTCCCTTTCATCGCCAAACCCGCGGAGCCCGGGGCTCCATCTACTCACCAGGACTTGGGAAAATGTTCAGGTCTGGATGCGCCAGAGCGCCTCCTACAGGGAAAGCGAGAAAGGGCAGGGCTGTGAGTCGCTCTAAGTTTTTTTCACCTGAACAACTCAAGGAGGAAACGAAGCTGGTCTGGGACTTCTGGGCTTCCGGGGTTCATGAGAATGGGTAGTGGAGCTCAGGGGAGGCTGCCACGCGTGACCTCAAAGGCAGGTCGTCCAGCAGTGCCTGTGGGGTTGATAGGGTGATCTGGGGAAGCTAGAGAGAGGACGAAGGCTGAATGCAGCCTATGGGGACTTTCCAGAGGTTGGGGCCGGCAGCGCTGGCTGCGGTGGGGGCTGGTGGTACGGGCAGGAAGGTCCGGTTGAGTGATCGCCTAGGAGGGAGTTAGAGCCCAGTCCCAGCTCGGGCGGGGTGTCGCGCGCTTAGCTCGTCTCGGTTCTTACCAAGGAGAAGGGGGAAGAGGACAGCCGGCAGCATCCTGGGCCGTCCCGAGGAGCAGGAAGAGTCCTGGAGCTTCTGTCTTCTACCCAGTGGAGAGGCGGCGGTGCTGCGGGCGTCCCGGCTCCCCAGTGCAGCAGCCCCGCGGGGGCTCCATGGCCCTGGCTCGACCTGTGCTCCGGATGCCAGGGCTGGGGGCGGGGAGGCGCCAGCCGCCCTGAAGTAGGGGCGGTGCCTCTCGCCAACTTTGGAGTTGTTTTCTCCGGCCGCCGCCGCGCGTCCTTGCTCGGGGCCGGCAATCGAAGGCTGGGACTCGGCTCTGCCGGTGTTGGCGCGCGCCCTCGCCTAGAGCCGGCCCGCAGGCCGCGAATGCCCCTCTCCAGGCCTGGCCGCCACCTGCCGGGGCTTGAGGCCACTTCCTCTTCGGTCCAAACTTTGGCGACTGTCAGACTCCAGGGCTGGCCGGGCGCGGCTCAACTTCCCCAGCGCGTCCAGCCCGCGGAACGCGACTGGGAAGCAGGGGAGGGGGAGAGGCGGCTGGGCCCGGCTCCCTGGCCCTCACCCAGGCAGTACCCTAGGCTGCTCTGGAGTCCTAGCAGCAGGGGCGGAGGGAGGGGCGGGTGGCGAGTCTGGTCCCACCCCTGCCAATCAACCCGCGGGCCCCGCCCACCTGCTTGCCTTAACCCCTTTCCGGCCCTGGCTGGGACTTGCCCAGTCGGCCCTTGACAAACAGCTTCAGCTTCCACTTTAACCCTGCTTTGGCTAGACTTTCTTTCTTTCTTTTTTAAATACTTTTGATTGCACATGGACACAATACCTTTATTTTGTTATTTAGTTTTTTTATGTGGTGCTGGGAGTCGAACCCACTGCCTCACTCTCGTGCTAGGCGAGCGCTCTACCACTGAACTACAACCCCAGCCCTTGGCTAGACTTTTGAGTGTAACTTATTTTTTGTTACAGGATGCGTTTATAACATGTTTGTCAAAGATCATGCAATTCTATAGATATAATGGCTTTCCTTTGAACCCTTAAGTTCTCAGTACTTTTTCTTGTCCCAGTGCCTGAAATCTAGTAGCACTTTTGGTAGTGAGCCTTTGGGTAGCAATTACCACACGGTATTGTAATCATTTGTTGTGGCATTTATTTATGCATAATTCCCGACCCTACCCCGCCCCTTCTCTGGAAACTGAAACTTCCTGTAGGCTGAGGCCTAGACTGTTTACCTTTGTACCCACAGAGATTTTCTCCTGCACACGGTAAGAACTCAATAAATGATAGGTAAATATGTGAATAAATATGATTTTACTACATGCTGCCTATGTGATCTTAAGAAAACTACTTAACCTCTCTGTGTGTCTCTATTATAAAATGAGGTTTATAACAGTGTGATTCCCTCTTGTTGTTGTGAACATTTAGGAAGATAATGCAAGTTAAGTACTAAAGCACACTGCCAGACTAGAGACAGTGCTCTATATCTGATGGCAACTATTATTAGCAATCACAGGACATATTTCTAGTTTATGTAGGGTTGGGGTTACTGATTTCCTATGACAGGGATAGATAATAAACAATAACTAATTGCAAACAAATGTATGTGCATCATATTTTCTTTATCTATTCATCTGGTGATTCATAGGCTGATTCTGTTCTTAGCTATGATGAAAAGTGGCACAATAAAGCACGAGCATGCGCGTATCTCTTTTGTATGCTGACTTCACTTCCTTCAGATATTTACCCAGGAGGTGTTTACAGCCCGACCAAATGGTAGTTCTATTTTCAGTTTCTTGAGGAACTTCCATGCTGTTTTCCATAGTAGCCATACTAATTGACCTTCCCACCAGCAGTGTAAAAGTGTTTTTTTTTTTTTTTTCCATATCCTATCGACATTTGTTGTTGGGTCTTTTTTTGTTTGTTTTTATTTGGGATTTTTCTTTCTTTCTGATAATAGCCATTCTAACTGGGGTTAATTGCAAACCTTTTTTAGCCTCTCTCCCCCAATATTTCAGCCAAAGACTTAAGTAAGCACTTAACTACATATATAGTAAATATGTATTTGTTCATTTAATTTTTTCAACAACCCTGTGAACTAGATACTATGGTGACTCCCATTTTGCATATAAAGAAATGCAAGCATGGATAAGTTAAGTATTTTGCCCAGGATCTAGTATAGGTTGAGCATCACTAATCTGAAAATTCAAAATCCAAAATGCTCCCCAAATCCTAAATCTTTTGAGCATCAGAGTGACACTATAGTGGAAAATTCTGCCCCATGAAACTTTGGTTCAGGCACAAAATATTAAAACTATTGTATAAAATTACTCTCAGGCTGTGTGTATAAGTAGTTTATGAAACATGAATGAATTTCATGTTTAGATTTGGGTTCCATCCCCAATATTTCTCAATAGGTATCTGCACATTTTTTAAATATTTATTTTAGTTGTAATTGAACGCAATACCTTTGTGTTATTTATTTATTTTTTATGTGGTGCTGAAGATTCAACCCAGGGCCTCGAACATGCTAGGCAAGCACTCTACTGCTGAGCAACAACCCCAGCCCCTAGGTATATGCAACATTTTTAAAAAATTCTAAAATGCTTCTGGTGCATGAGTTTCAGTTAAGAGGTACTCAGCCTGTAAATGGTGAAGTTAAGGATTGAACCTGAGTGATCTTGGCTCTGGATAGACAAATTCTGATCTTTACTACTCTTTTCCCTCTACAAATCATATCAAACCCTTCTCTATTAATGCATTTTGTTGCTTATGGACCTCAGTATAACCTGAAGCCATAGAGTTAGTGGTATAAATGCACTTCCTCCCTTGGACCTTGGTTCCATGCCCTAACTATCTCTACTCTCCCCAATGACAGTAGGATTTGATAGGACCCTGAAGGTAGGGGGAGGATGCAAAGGGAAGCAGGGCAAAGAGGTTGGGAAACTGAATCATTTAAGTCCTAAAAGAACTTATGGAGTTTTGGTGTGAGTGTTGGCTGTGCTCCCTGTGCTAGGTACCTGGCAGGTGTCCCTGGGTTAAATCCACAGTACCAAAAGATGGCCATGTCTCAAATTTGAAGGGTTAATTATTATTATTATTTTTTTCAGTGTTGGAAATGAATCCCAGCACCTCAACGCATGCTAGGCAAGTGTTCTATACTGGGCTGCATCACCAGCCCTTGAGGGGTTAATATTTAAGAGTGAATTCAAGAATCAGAGAAAGAGGAAGAGGGGTAGGGAGAAGAAATAAAGAGAATATTAGGAGAAAATTAAAGAGTCTAGGTCCATATATTTTTGTTTTGTTTTTGTGTTAGTGGGGATTGAACCTAGGGGTACTCTAACTGAGCCACATATCTTCCCCTTATTTTATTTTGAGTTGCCCAGGCTAGCCTTGAACTTGTGATCTTCCTGACTCAGCCTCCCTAGTTGCTGAGCCTGCAGGTATGTGCCACTGCGCCTGGCTTAGGTTCACGTAAATCATATTTAGACCACAAGTATCTTTGGGAATGGGCCTGTAGAAACATTCTTGGAAATCTTTAGGGAATTATTGAAAATAGTGGAAGTAATGGAAAAGGGCAGATATTTAGTTTAGGTTTTTTTTTTTTTCTTTTTTTTTTTTTGTATTGGCGACTGATCCAGGGCACTTTACCATTCAGCTACATCTCCAGCCCCCCTCCCCCACCTTTTTTTTTAAAAGACAGGTTTTGCTTAAGTTGCTTAGGGCCTTGCTAAATTGCTGAGGCCGGCCTCAAACTTGCTAACTTCCTGCCTCACCCTCTGGAGTCACTGGGATTATAGGCATGTGCCTTTGTGCCCAGCAGATATTTAGGTTTTTTTTTTTTTTAATATTTATTTTTTAGTTGTAGTTGGACACATACACTTATTTTATTTATTTATTTTTATGTGGTGCTGAGGATCAAACTCAGGGACTCCCACATGCTAGGCGAGCGTTTTACCACTGAGCCACAACCCTAGCCCCAGATATTTAGTTTTTAAAATATATTTTTTATGCTAGGTACTATTTAAAACACTTCACATACATTATCTCATTTAATGCTCATCACACCTCAAGGAAGTAGGTATTATTTTTGTCCTTGTTTTAAAATTGAGGAAACTGAGTCACGATCAGATAACTTGCTCAGATCTAAATATTATTACCATGTACAAGAACCTAAACTTGAATCAAGCTGTCTGGATCAGAGTCCTTGCTGTTAAACATGATAGATTCTAGAATATTCACAGCAAGGACTTTCAAACCTGGCTAATTTCTAGACTAGATTTTAAAACAGATGGCTTGTGACTATGCAAAGAGGGAAGAGATAACCTGTCAATCATTCACCTGTCTGCTTTCAGATTCATTCTTCTATCTCTTCTTGTAAACTACATTTCCCAGGCTTCTTTGCAGAGTGACTTTGGTCTAGGTTCTGCTATTAGGAGGCTTGGTGGAAAGCTGGAGGGGAGGGGAAAGGAGGATCCAGGATGTACACTGTCTCTCTGCTTCAGCTTTATTTTCAGTAGGAACTATACATCTTCTGTGGTACTAGGTCTCTCTAGGAAGCCCGACCTCCTCTCTTCTTCCAGCTTCCTGCTGTTGCTAACCCATGGCCTATCTCAACATCTCCTTTTTGGCTTTTTAGCAATTTAATCATATTTATGACTATATTTCTGTTAAATTTCTTCTCTTGACTGTCTGGCATGGGCTATTTTCCTGACTAGATCCTGATCCATAAGGATAATTGCCAAGGAAGTTGGCATAGTTTACCAAGAAATAGACACATTATTCTAAAATAATTATTTTTGGGAGTATTACTTAGGCCGTACCATAAACACAGACAATCTGGATTTAAGCAAATAGGAAAATCTGGGTTGAACTAGCAGTCTCAGACTGAAGTATGTTCATGGTAAACACATCAAAACTGATGTCAAGGGGCATCCCTTGGAGTATAGCTCAGTGGTAGCACTTGCCTAGCATGCACAAGCGCCTGGGTTTAATCCCCAGGACCCTACACACACACAGTCCCTAAAACTTGACATCAATCTGGAAAATCCCAGTTAACATATAAAAAATTAATTATCTGAATGAATGAAGATGCAGAAAGTAAGTTAATCATGTTTTTTCTTTTAATTTTTTATTTGTTCTTTTTAGTTATATATGACAGTAGAATGTATTTTGACATATCATACAAAATTAATCAGATTTTAAGATGAACATGAATTGGAATTGAAAGGTAGAAGAGAAACGGGGAGTGGTGGCACATGCCTGTGAGCCCAGCTACTCAGGGTCGGGGCTGAAGCTGAAGGATTGCAGTTTCAAGGGCAGCTGAGCTATTTAGTGAGACTGTCTCAAAATGAAAAGCAAAGGGATGGAGTGTAGCTTAGTTGTAGAGGACCTCTGGGTTCAATTCTCAGTATCCCCCCTACACACACACACACACACACACACACACACACACACACAGAAGGGATGGGAATGTTGCACAGTGGTAGAGCAGTTTGTTAAGCCCTTGGTTCAATCCCCAGTATGCTTAAAAAAAAAAAAAAGACTAAAGATTTTGACCACCTAAAACAATGGATCTAGAGTATCTACAATGACAGAAAAAACTCCAAAATTCTACACTTAGGTTAAAACACCAACTTACAAAAAGGATAGCTGACTTAACCATTGTTTGTATAAAAAGGAATAAAATATTTCAGATGGTTCTAAATGCATGTGAATAAATAACATAGTGCAATCGCATGAATACTAGAGAAGCAGTATGGAGTCAGCCTCGCTGGGTTCAAATCCCAGTTTTACCTTTTATTTAAGTTGAATGACATTAGCAAACATTTTATTTCTGTATGTCTTAGTTTGTCCATGAATAAAATGGGGATGATGATAATGTTAATGTTTAGCTATCTACTTCTGTATAGCAAATTACTCTAAATTCAGTGGTTTAAATCCACTAACATTTATTTTCTCATTGGTTTTCTGGATCAGCAATTCAGAAGCAGTGGATAATTCTGGCTTAATTGCAGTCATCTAAAGGTTTGGGGATGGATAATCCATCTCCAAAATGACTCACCTGCTTGGCAAGTAAGTTATTAGTTGTTGGCAGGAAGATCCAGTCCCTTTCCATGTGCCGATCTCCACAGTATTTGCGTATCCTCATGATAAGGCAGCTGGCTTCCCCCAGAAAGATCAATCCAAAATAAAGCAAAATGGAAATTACGATGTTTTTAATACCAAGTGTCAGAAATCATACTCCATCATTTCTGCAGTATCCCTTTAATTACATAGGTCACTCTTCTGCTTTATAGGAAAACACATATTAAGAGATAAGGATCTTTGGGATCCATCCTGCAGGATCCAGACCATGATCTGCCTTCTAGTCCCCAAAGATGCGTGTCCCTTACATATGCAAATTTGCTTAATTCTCCTGAGGCACCCCAAAGTCTCATCCCTTTATTATATCAGCTTGAAGTCCAGAATCTTCTTGTCTAAAATAGATCCATGGCCCTTACCTAGTATGTGTGAAGACCTGGATTCAATCCCAGTACCACAACAAAATAAAAAGAAATAACAGGGCCAGATACAGATAAGGCTCCCCAGGACTAATTCCTTAAGTACAGCTCCTTGAGTACAGTTCCTGTTGATCTGAAAAAACCTATGAACTAAAGAGAGAATTTATATTCCCTGCTTTGGCCCATCATAGTGGTGGGATGTGGGATTAGCACAGGATAACTTCTATAGTTGTTCCTACTTGAAAAATGGGAAAATGGATATACAAAAGACTTACTTGTCCATAGAAATTCTAAAATCCAACAGAAGCTGGATGCAGTGGCACATACCTATAATCTCAAGGGCTGGGAAGGTGGAGGCAGGAGGATTGTGAGTTCAAAACCAGCCTCAGCAATGGTGAGGCACTAAACAATTTAGCAAGACCCTGTCTCAAAATAAAAAATAAAATGGGGGATTGGGGCTGTAGCTCAGTGGTAGCATGCTTGCCTAGCACATGGGAGGCACTGGGTTCGATCCTCAGCACCCTATAAAAATAAATAAAGGGGCTGGGGATGTGGGTCAAGCGGTAGCGTGCTCACCTGGCATGCGCATGGCGCTGAGTTCGATCCTCAGCACCACATACAAATAAAGATGTCATGTCCACCGAAAACTAAAAAATAAATATTAAAAATTCTCTCTCTCTCTTAAAAATAAATAAATAAAGAAAGATATCCTGTCCATCTGCAACTAAAAATAATAAATAAATAAAATAAAATGGGCTAGGGATGTGGCTCAGTGGTAAAGCGCCCCTGGGTTCTATCTCAAATACAACAAATCAAAACAAAAGAACAGCAACAAATCCAACAGAATACAGATTGGTCATTCCTTGATTAGAATTCAAAGCCTGAGCATAATTTTCCATAGCTCTTGGCTCCAAGTGTAGACTCCTTCTAAGAAAGCCTTCTAAGTTTTCCTTTTCCATAAAAGATAGCCCATGCTTGCAACTGTGTGGTTTTCTTAGCCTGATTTTTGCTGTAGAAGACTGAAGGTTAAAAGCCCTCTTCACATTTTTTATTGTCTCTGTCATTTTCTTTTTTTTAATATTTAAGTTTTAGTTGTAGATGGACAATACCTTTATTTATTTATCTTTATGTGGGGCTGAGGCTTGAACCCAGTGCCCCACACATGCTAGGTGAGTGCTCTACCACTAAGCCACAGTCCCAGCCTCTTATTTATTTATTTTTATGTGGTGCAGAGGATAGAACTCAGGGCCTCACACATGGTAGGTGAACACTCTACCTCTAAGCCACAACCCCAGCCCCATTCTTAGATCTTTTTTTAATTTTTAATTTTTATTTTTTGGCAGTTCTAGATGGACAGCTTGCCTTTATTTTATTTATTACTATTTTTTTTTTTTTACGTGGTGCTGAGGATCAAACCCAGTACCACACACACATGAGGCAAGTGCTCTGACACTGAGCTACAACCCCAGCTCCCCTTAGATCTTAATAAAGGAAGTTATCTTAATAAATGCATCTCTATTTTCTGAAAATACCCTAGATTTGATGTTTTCCTAGAAGCCATTTTAAACTTTCAGCATAATATGCTATCTAGAGAGACTGAGAATTTAAAAATCCAGCATGCTCATACTCCCAGTGGCTTGAGAGGGTGAGGCAGGGGGATCGAAAGTTTAAAGCCAGCCTCAGCAACTTATTGAGGCCCTAAGCAACTCAGTGAGACTCTGTTTTGAAATAAAGTACAAAAAAGGGCTGGGTTTGTGGCTTAGTGGTTAAGTGCCCATGAGTTCAATTCCCAGCACCTAAATAAATAAATAAATAAAATATAACAATTTCTGTCTCCTTTTTCTTTGTCTTTTTTTCCCCCTTTCCTTTTCTTTTAAACAGTATCCCCCCACCCCCAGCTTATCTCTCTCTTCTCATATTTTAAACAGCAAAAAAGAAACCAGGTGTCATCTTCAATGCTTTGCCTGAAAGTCTTTTTATATTTCCCATTAAGTAGCTACATTTTCTTCTTTCCACATTACTACAGGTTAACTACTGAAACTAAACTTGCTTCATAAAAATCCTCTTTTTAGTTTCAAAAACACTTCCTTGTTTTCCTTTAAATCTTCCCTGGCTGTCTCTTTAAAGGCCCTTATGTTTCTACTGGTCACTTTAAGGCATTTGAGACTTTCATTAACATTCTTCTCAAAGTCTTCCAGTTTTTCTCCTTTTCCTGATTGCATAGTCAGTCTTACCTTTTATGTTCATCATAGCAGACTATGTTCCAGTGCCCAAATCTATATTAGTTATCTATTGCTGGATGACAAATTTCCTCACAATATAAGCAGTTTTAAAATTTATTTTTGAAATACTGGCGATGGAACCCAGGGATGCTCTAATCCTGAGCTACATCTTCACCTTTTTTATTTTATTTATTTTTTTTGGTACTGGGGATTGAATTTAGGGGCACTCACCACTGAGCCGTATTCCCAGCCCTATTTTTTTTTTTTTCTGTACCAGGGATTGAACTCAGGGGCATTGAACCACTGAGCCACATCCCCAGCCCAATTTTGTATTTTATATAGAGGCAGGGTCTCACTGAGTTGCTTAGTGCCTTGCTCTTGCTGAGTCTGGCTTTGAACACGTGATCCTCCAGCCTCAGCCTCCTGACCCACTGGGATTACAGGCGTATATTTTTGATTTTGAGACAGGGTCTTCCTAAGTTGCCAAGGCTGGCCTTAACACTTGCTATCCTCCTGCCTCAGTCTCCCACATCTCTTGGATTACAGTCATGCACCACTGTGCGTGATTGATTGTTTACTCTTGGAAGTCACATAGTGTCACTTCTCCCAGATTCTATAAGAAACAGATCACCAAAGGCCAGACCACATTCCAGGAGATGAATTAGTTTTTTCTTTTGAAGAAAGGAGTATCAAAGAATTAGTGACTTGGCACAAAGTAAGCATTATATAACAGTTAGGGATGATTATTCCACTGATCAAATTACATTGAACGATTGTCTTAATAATAATGAGTATTTACACTCTGCTAAAAGGTTCTATCCTTCCTCTGTTCCACTCCAAACGCTTCCTATTTCAGTCAGAGTAAGAGCCATTTTCTGCAATAGCTTACAAGGCACTATAGGATCTTGTCTTGTTACGTGTGTCTGATCTCCTCTCTTGCTATTCTCTTCCTCGAGCATTCTGTTCCAGCCACACTACCATATTCTGAGGTTTTAATCTGGCAGGCATGCTCTCACCTCAGGGTCTATGGTATATGCTATTATTTTTAATATTCTTCTTACCAAGAACCACCTGGCTTGTTCCCTGGTAACCTCTGTTAGTGGGTCCTTCCCTGGCAACACTACCTGAGATTATGTCTCCAATTCTTTATCTTCTTCAACTGACTCTTCTTCTTAGCACTTATCACTCTCTAGTATTCTATATTTTACTTCTTTGTCACATTTACTGCCTGCTTCTCTCACGAGAATGTAAGTTTCATGAGGGCAAAGATCTTTTTGTTTACGGTTATGTCTGCAGTACCAAAAACAAAGTCTGGCACTGGTGGGTACTCAATAAATCCTTTCATATGTGTGTGTGTGGTGCGGGGAGGTGCTGGGGATCAAACCAGGGCCTAGCACATGTTAGGCAGATGCTCTACCACTAGGTTACCTTCCAAGCTACTTTTAAAATGTTTAATTTTGAGACAGGGTCTCACTATGTTGCCAAGGATAGCAAGTTTAAAGCCATCAGCCTCCCGAGGAATTGGGATCACAGATGTGTGCCACCATGACCAGCAAGAAATGCTTGTTGAATGAATAGATGAAACAATGATTCATCAGGGACGTCTTTTAATCCACTCAACTGTCCTTCATATTATTATTTGTGCTTTAAAGATGAGGAAACCGAAGCTCAGGGAGGATAATTTATAGGAAGTCACTGAGTAGGAAGTAATAAAGATTGGATTGAGATCCAGATTGTGTAATTCCAGAATACTCACCACTAATCAAAAATATGATACTGCTTCTCCATGCACTGGAAAAAGCCACTCTTTAAAAAGATTAATAAAATGAAATACCTCAGTTCAGAGGAAGGTAATAGGATGTTGAGGGGTCTCTAAGCCATGTCATGTAAGAAGCTATTTATGGGACTAGAAAGGCTTTTCTTTTCTTTTTTAAATTTATTTTTTAGTTGTAGATGGACACAATGTCTTTATTTTTATGTGGTGCCGAGGAACGAACCCAGTGCCTCACATGTGTGAGGCAAGCACTCTATTGCTGAGCTATAGCACAAGCCCCCTAGAAAGGCTTTCAATAAAGAAAAGTTTAATGAGCAACAGAATTCATGAAAACTATAGATTCAGATATTTGATGGGCTGTATGTAATATGAAATAAGAATTTGTATATTGTATTTAATTTGAAGGATAGAAACTGGAATTAACAGAGCATATGAATAAGGTCAGGGCTACCAGTGGTAGGGTGTTCATGCACAAGGCCCTGAGTTCAATGAATATGAAGAAAAAGAGAAAGAGGAGGAAGAAGTTCAGTTGACTCTCCGCTTGAGGTGTAGGGGTGAGGTCGTGGGTTGGTAATAAAATGACACTTATCTGGCCATTCAGTTTTCCTTGAAAAGGTGACTTGGTTCATGAGAGACAAGGGGAATGGGAGCTTTAAATTGTGTTAGATGCTAAAATGAGGCCAAAGAAAGTACAGGCTGAGGGAAGAAAGGGGTCATGAAGGCCTCATAGGAAGCAGTTTCAGTAAATGCCTGGTGGCTTTTTTTTAAACTTCTGTTGCTAGAGATTGAATCCAAGGGTGCTCTACTCCTGAGCTAAAACCCAGTCCTTTAAAAATTTTTTTCAAAAATTTTCAAATTTCAGGGGGCTGGGGATATGGCTCAAGCGGTAGCGTGCTCGCCTGGCATGCGTGTGGCCCAGGTTCGATCCTCAGCACCACATACAAGCAAGGATGTTGTGTCTGCCAAAAACTAAAAAAAAAAAAATTAATTAATTAATTAAAATTCTCTCTCTCTCTCTCTCTCCCCCCCTCTCTCTTTAAAAAAATTTTTTTTTTTCAAATTTCAGGGCTGAGGTTGTGGCTCAGTGATAGAGTGCTCGCCTCACATGTGCAAGGCCCTGGGTTCGACCCTCAGCACCACATAAAAATAAATAAGTAAAATAAAGGTATTATGTACAACTACAACTAAAAAATAATTTAATTTTTTTTTTCAAATTTCAAAATTAAATTTTGAAAAAATGGAATATTACTCGTCTTTAAAGAAGAATATAATTATGGCATTTGCTGGTAAATAGATGAAGTTGGAGAATATCATGCTAAGTGAAATAAGCCAACCCCCAAAAACCAAAGGCCAAATTTTTTCTCTGATATGCAGGTGCTAATTCACAACAGAGGTAGGGGGGGCACTAGGGAAGAATAGAGTTACTTTATATTAGGTAGAGGGAAGTGAAGGAGGAGAGGCGATACGGGGACAGGAAACATATTAGAATGAAACAGTTTTTATTACTTTATGTTTATATATGGCTGCATGACTGATGTAATTCTACAACATATACAATCAGAAGAATGAGAAATTATATCCCATTTATGTATGATATATCAAAATGCATAAATGCATTATACTGTCAGGTATAACTAATTTGAACAGATAAAAAAATTATAAAGTTTAAGAAAAAAACAGGTGTGGGAATGTCTGCTTCTAATTATCCTTGCTACTTTTTAAGTCTTTGTCAATCTGCTAATCTGACAGGTAAATAAAGATATATAATAAATATTTTAATTTAAAAAAGGTGAAATTGGGCTGGGATTGTGGCTCAGCGGTAGAGCGCTCGCCTAGTATGGGTGGGACCCGGGTTCAATCCTCAGCAACACATAAAAATAAAGGCATTGTGTTGTGTTGTGTCCATCTACACCTAAAAAATAAATGTTAAAATAAATAAAAAATAAAAAAGGTGAAATTGAGACTGGGTCTATATTGCCCATGCTGGCCTTGAACTTGTGATCTTTCTGGGATTACAAGATGCTCCACTTATAAAATGCATGGGTTGCAGATGTAGAGGTTGGGTTAAAAACAAATGACAAGTGAAAGAATGTAGACAGCTCTAAAAAACTTTGGCTTGATTGGGGCTGGGGATGTGGCTCAAGTGATAGCGCGCTTGCCTGGCATGCGTGCGGCCCTGGTTCGATCCTCAGCACCACGTACAAAGATGTTGTGTCCGCCCAAAACTTAAAAATAAATAAATAAATTGATTAAAAAAAAAAAAAAAAAAAAAAAAAAACTTTGGCTTGAGAGAACAGGAAAAAATGGGGGGAAATTATGCAGTATCCAAGAGAGAGTTTTTCATGATGAGGAAACCTCTTTGTCTGAAAGGAGAGGTAGAGTTGAAGACACTACCATATGGTTACAAGAGCTAGTTTATGGTCTGGAAAAGAATGAAAAACAGTTTAACAACTCCTTCTCCTCCTCCTCCCCTCCTCCTCCCCTCCCCCTCTCCCTCCCCTCCTCCTTCTTCTCCTTCTCCTCCTTCTCCTTCTCCTTCTTTCTAGTGCCAGGAATTGAACTCAGGGGCACTTAATAACTGAGCCACATCCCCAGTCCTTTTTAATATTTTATTTATTTAGAGATGGGATCTTCCTGAGTTGCTTAGGGCCTCACTGAATTGCTGAGGCTGGCATTGAACTTGTGATTGTCCTGCCTCAGCCTCCTGAGCCTCTGGGATTACAGGAGTGCCACTTCCCCGGGTCGGTTTAACTTTTTATGTGGGCTGGGGGCACACCTCCCTGGTTTGGGAGTGACCTCAATCATATCCATTTTTTCAGCCTGTGATATATTATAAAATTAAGAAATATTAAAATGGTTTTTAAATGCTCGGTATATTTAAAATACTTATGAAAAAAATTAGCACAAACAATGCAATAATATAATGCTGTTTATAAGATATCTACAGGAATTTTTTTAAACTACAAAATTAGAAATGTAAGGACCTTTAATAAATGTGAGATTGGGACACCAGGGATTCTCCTGGCCCTAGGCTGGGAAGAAGATAAGAGGATGCTGCAGGTTGTAAACCTCTCACGAGGCATGGGTTTGACTTCCAAATGACTCAGGTAGGTGAAAAACAAAAGAAGTCCCATTTTTAGGTAAATGGAACACGAGACTTTCTTACCCCACCCCTTAACCCCCCTTGGGAGTTCTAGGATAGCACTCTGGTCCTGGAGTCAGGTCTCACCTGAATTCTGACCCTGGGATCCAGGAGACAGGCATCCTGGGGTGAGCCGTGTCGGAGGCATCCACAGGAGGGCAGTGTGGCAACTCGGAAGCGCTCTGAGAAGAGGTCGCAGAAGGGCTTCCCATCCTCTCTCCGGTTGGCCCTCTGTTCCTTAGGTACCCGCTCCACTCTCTTTCCAGAGTCGGTCAGGGCTGCCCGCCTACTCCCGCACTGGGACACCAGACGGAAACTCTGACTTTTTCCTCTCTGTAACTGGCAAGGCTAAGAACGTCTGGTCGGCCTCTCTCCCCCGGAGTCCCACTCCTTTAAGTACAGGTGTCCAGGGTGGAATCATAGGAAGTGGAAAGGGGGAAGGGATAGGTTGGTGGTTTCGGTAGTCCTGGGATGGTGGTGGTGTTGGGGCGGGCGGCGGGGGCGGGGGGGGGGGTGGCGCGGGGGTTGCCATGCTTTTCTCAATTCTTCAGGTCAGGCTTGCAGCTCCAACACTCAACACAAGGGGGCGCTACCATACTGCAAACCCTGCCTAGACGGCCTCTGCTGGAGAGCAGGGTGGCCCCAGGCACAATGGAATGGGATGAGTGTTCCTCCAGATCCCTTCCCGGGCTTTCCTCCACTTGGAACTTATGCAAGGGTAGGGATGTAGGACAGTTGTAGAGGGCTTGTGTAGCAAGGCCGTGGGTTTGATCTCTGAACACACACACACACACTCCTATCTTGTGCAGGGTTAGTCTTGTGCAGGAATAGTTTGGGGGCATCCCTGGATCCCAGGCCAGTAAAGTAGAGGAACCAGTTTAGAAACATCTGGCCATGGGACGTTAGAAGAGTGTAGGTAAGAGACCCCTCCCTGCTGGACACTCCAGGTAAGGGTACAGGCTGGGCTGGGGTGCAACCTGAAGGCTTGATATTTACGGAAGAGTTGGGTCATCACAGCTGGAAATTGATCACTCCCAGGTTAAGAACAGGCTGTAGGTATAAGTGGTAGGCCCTGTAGGGACAAAGTAGGAGGTATGAACCTCTTTACATCAGTATATTCTTCCTTCCTTCCTTTTTTGCAGTGCCAGGGATTGAACCCAGGGCCTCACACGTACTAGGTAAGTGCTCTTGCACTGAACTACATCCCCAGCCCTTTTTTATTTGATTTTTTATTCTACTTTAAGTTTTCCAGGCTGCTCTTGAACTTTTTTTTTTTGTGCTGGTATTGAAACCAGGGGTGCTTAATCACTGAGCCACATCCCCAGTCCTTTTTTATATTTTATTTTGGGACAGGATTTCACTGAGTTGCTTAAGGTCTCACTAAATTGCTGAAACCGACCTTGAACTCCTGATCCTCAGATCCTCTTGCCCCAGCCTCCCAAGTTGCTGGTATTATAGGTATGCCCTGCAACACCTGGCTGTCCTAGAACTTTTGTTGATCTTTCTGTCTCAGCCTCTGGGGTAGCTGTGATTACCGGTGTGTGCATCATGCCCAATCTTTTCTTCCTTTTACAAACATTTTAGGGGGCTGGGGTTGTGGCTCAGTGGTAGAGTGCTTGCCTAGCATGCATGAGGCACGGGGTTCAATCCGTAGCACCACATAAAATAAAAACTAAATAAACAAAATAAAGGTATCATGTCCATCTACAACTAAAAATATTTTTTAAAAACTCCAAAAAACAACATTTTAGGGGCTGAGGCTGTAGCTCAGTGGTAAAGTGCTTGCCTTGCATGTTTGTGGCACTGGGTTCAATTCTCAGCACCACATAAAAATAAAGATACTGTGTGTTCATCTACAACTAAATAAAAAAAAATTTTTAAAGATCAAGGTGAGATATACATTTTACAAAGTCCATGAAGTATAAATATATATCTCTGATTTTTCAGCTTACATATTCAGTACTTGTATATACACAATACTTATGTAGGTATGTATACAATACTTACATAATCACAACTACTGCTGACAATTCAATTTAACAAACCTTTATCCAGTGCCTTCAGTGTGCCTAGCACTATCTTACTCTTTTGTAAGAAAAGTGAGGGCAGAACATGTTTATCGGTGGCTGTGATGGGGTCAGTATTATGAACAGTAGGAGTTCCTTGACAGAACTACACTATCAGTGTCTGGTAAAGGAAAGCAACAGCTGTATGATCTGATCCTAGTGGCCATCATTTTGTGATCTAAAGAAGATAGAATTGTCTGCCATGTCTGAATATACTCAACCAAAGACCCTCAGATACATTATTGGATTCAGGAAATATTGTCAGGGCAGCCACGCTCCTAGCCCAAAGTCAGGCACTGAACAGAGAGAGAGAACATTCTGAGAATTGATCTTGTTCTCTAGCCCAGTGGTACATATCTCTGGGATCTGGCTAAAGAAGGGTGACTGACCACAGAACAAATCAAAGTGACTAGAGCCTGTGGCAGATGTGAATTCGCTAGGCCTTCTAAGAGGCTGACTTCCCCTCCCTTTGTGGGCATCCTGGCCTTGCCCGACCCAAATCCCATGCTGCCCCAAGTCAGGGAAGTGCGCCTAAGTTGGAAATCAAGTGAGCAAGCAGGATGTGACCCAGAGTGAGGTAGCTCCCAGGCCAGGCTGGCCCCTGAGTCAAGGAGCTACTTTAGGCACTCAAAGGAAGCCCTTCCGCCCATTCACTGCAGTGTCACCTCCTCTTCTGTCTGCTCTACTATCCTTCTCTACACAGGGGTGGTCTTTGGGGGCAGAGGACTGGTCTCTTTTTCCTCTAAACCATGAGGGCTACGTGGCTGAGGAATGAGGGATTTTGAGGGGAGCTGGCTTCAGCATGGAGGCAGAGGAAGATGCTTCCTGGGGGTATGATGACAGCCCTGATCTGGGGTGTCCAGTGATCCCACTGTGGAACCCTTGGGGCCAGGACTGATGGCAGGGGAGGACACAGGGGGCTGGGCCTGGCTGGGGAAGGCTGGCCTGGAAGGAGCTGAGCCATCGGCGCTGGGCCAGAGTGGAAAGTATGTGTGTGAGCTCATTTGGAAGGTGGCTTCTGGCCAGTCAGCCTTCCAGGCCCTGGCTGCCTAGGCCCCTCACAGGCTGCCTCTAGGTCTCCCCAGTCTCCCAAGCCTGTCTGAGGGAGAAAGGCAGTAACCCCCAGGAATGGGCTAATGTTGCAGAATTTGTTTTCTAGAGGAGGGGAACTTGGATTAGTGGATGGTAGGAAAGGGGTTACAGGGGCTGCAGGATGATAGGGCAGCCTTCGCTTTAGTGAATGAACCCAGCCCCTGATGGCCTTGTTTCCCCCAGGCCCTTGAGCATAGTCATCTACCACCCCACCTTTCCCCTAGCTGCTATCATGGTCTTCCTCAGAGTCTTGGTGCACCCTTCTTTCCTTCAGAGTGCCTGCTCCTGTCCCTGAGAAGGGAGGTGATGGAGTTCCTGGGGAGGAACCCTTCTACCCTGCATGCCTACCTGCTATATGGAAGCTGCTACAGAACATAATAAGCAGAACTGCACATGCTGACAGATTCCCCAGAACACACTGCCATGAAGACACCTATCTACCTAGGGTCTACACTGGAAGAGACACCAAAGAGACATTGTCAGAATTTGCTTGCACAGGAGAAAGAAGAAGAAAAGTCAGATAAGGTTTTAAAATTTGGATGAGTAAACTGTGACCTTAGCAAGTGATTACTCTTTCTGAGCCTCAGTTTCTTTCTGCATCACTGCATGTTGTGAGGATCTCAGTGAATGCTAGCTTTCCCTTTGTTGGAAATGGAAAGCGTATGCAGGGGGGATAGAGAGGACTGGCAGGCCTGTCAGACTGAAGAGGGGGGTCCTGGGGGAGAACAACAGAGGACCAGCAGGCTAACCAGATTGTAAGCGGGTGGGGACATCCCTTTGCCCAGTCCTCTCTTCTCCAGAGGGCGTGGCCCTCATAGATCTTTCCTTCCCAGCCCCGCTGACCCAGCGACTGGCTGGCAGCCTTGGAGGCATGGGCCCAGCTGGTGAGCAGGAGCCTTGGAGAAGGGGAGGTGATGGCAAGGGAGTTCATGGCCCCCTTCAAATGTGTGGGGCACAGCGGTAGGAAGAGTACTACCCTCCTTGACCCTCATCCCCAGTCCAGCATCTCCTTTAGACCTGTTTCCCTGGGTTCTTCCCAAACTCTTTATAGATTCCCCTTGGCTCCCTCCTGGCTGCTCCAACTCACATGTGCTGCTTTCGAATAAAGGAACTTGGAACCACAGAAACTGGGTCAGGCCCAATGGATAGATCAGCCAGCGAAAGCAGAGTTTGCTGGTCCTTGGGAGCCACAGGGCCTTCTGTCTCCCCTCATTCCTGCCTAACCCAGTGGTTCACTCAACTGGGGCCTCGTGATCACTCAGACACCTCCCTGGGTCACTGGGCAGCCTCACAGGGGTGGGTCAGGCAGGCCCAAGCACGTCAGAGGCACGGGACCCTGGAGCCTCCACTCGCTATCTGCTCGTGAAGCCTTCCTCTTTGTCTGTGGTCCTCCATTCCCTTTTTCCCCCTTGGCTTCAGAGAGCATCTTGTGATTCCAGAATCACGGCCAAACAATTTCCTCGTGATGGGGAAACCACACTCCAGCCACGGGAGCCCTAGGCTCCCCCTCTTCTTCCCTCTGGCAGTCTCCCTTCCCCCAGCTCCTTCACTGGCTCCAGCTGTTTTGCAGAACTCCCACTGGATAACATCTGTAATTACCTCCAGATGTGGACCACAAAAACAAAAAGGGCCATGAGCTCATCTTTTGAGTTCCTTGCCACATGCACGAACCCCACCACCCCTAGATGCCCCTGACTTGCCCATGCTGCGTTCCTGTGGTCCCCATCCCCTCCAGTGAGGATGGTGGGGAGGAGATGTCCAGCACCACTGAGACATAGAGGACTGCCAAACAGCTGTTGGCAGGGGAGGAGCAGGAGGCCAGGCACAGGGTCAGGGTTCCTGACAGGAAGGTGGGGTACCCCTTCTGCCAAAGCAATCACACCAAGAAGCCTTGAATAGCAGCTGGATGAAGGACTAGAGTAGGTGGGGCCAAGGTTCTTCGAGGCAGGGTGTGGAGGGGGCCTGGGCTGGAGCCCGGTGGGCTGGGCTGAGGCAGGAAGGGAAGGCGGGTGAGGGAAGGGGGCTGCTCTCTTCCAGCTGAGCTGACTCAGCAACTGGGCTGATTCCTCCCTTCAGGCTGGATTCGGAGGAAGGGCGGGTAGACAGCCTGGGAACCCAGTCTAGGGTAGCAGTTTCTAAGGAAAGAGGAAACAAAGCCTTGTTATTCTGCCCTTCCAACCTGACCATCCTGGCTCTCCTGGGCAATTGAGGGGAGGTCAGTTTTTCCAGAGGCAGGCTGCTCCCAATAGGCCTTGGGGCAACCTCTTTCTCTTTCCTTTCCTTCTGTTCCAGCAGCAGAGGCCCAGGCTCAGAAAAACTTTGGCTCCCAAGGGCCTTCACTGAGCCTGGGGCTGAATATG